>NC_041388.1:503266778-503507124 GCF_002162155.2 Triticum dicoccoides | reverse complement strand
ATGCTCACTGTTCATCTAGAGGCAGCATCGATCGGCTTCAGTTAGCAGCAGCAGCGAAGGAATCGCTCAGTCGGGTTCAGTTAATAGCCATCGATCGATCACTCGGGTTCAGTAACGCGTAGCCTGCAGTGCAAGCACTCGGGTTCAGTTAGAGCCCAACGCCTCAGTCAGGTTCAGTTAGAGCCCAACGCCTCGCACCCACGCGCGTGCGTGTACGAGAGAAACGTGCATCGCTCGGCCCCGACCACCCACCGTAACCGGGAACACCCTGATATTTTCCTCGCCCTCGCCTCTACCACGGTTTTTTCTGTCATGGACGGCCCAAAGAATGTCATGCAGCCGCGTCTCCGGCCTGCCTAGGATGAAAATCCCATTTTCTGTCATGATTTTTTGTCATAGAAGTAGGACCCCAGCACATCTATGATGATACCGTGTTTTGTCACAATTATTGTCATAGAAGTGTCATAAGTATGACAGAAAAAAATTCGTTCAGCCCAAAATGTCACGGATGTGTCTTTTTTTTGTAGTGAAGGCACATTCCAATTGATACCGAGGATGTAACCTAGTGTCTGAGCATGCTCTCAAGAACTTGAGCTTTTCCATATTCATCAGGGTTTTACAAACATCTGTGCCAAGATCTTGGCAATACTTCATACTACCAAGATGAATAGTGGTGGAAGACGCGGATGCAAAGGAAGACAAACACTTTCTCGGATTTTACCTTAGCAATGCCAAGGAAATAAAAACTGGATGATCGACCGAGAGACATTTATCACTCCGCTTCTAATGTTCTCCTTGATGTTCTAGCTATCACAGTCATGCTTAAAAAGCATCAACATGGCCATCAAGTAAAGGACGGACTTCGGGAGCACAACATCCATAAGGAACAACTTCTAGAATAAGTCATGTGAAATCCTCATGGGAAGTGACCAAACGGCTTAATTAAGATACTACAATAGTAGTACTTCCAGCTAGGTGCGTCCACTTCACTGGAACCTATATCATAGTTCTTGGAAGAAGTTCAAACCATCATATGTGCCTGAGATTCAAATCTGGTTGGTAACAGGATAATTCAGACAACGTTTGAAAAGGAAAGGTTGCAACACAAATCGACAAGATGACGTTGCAAGATTCTCGGGAGATGAACTATGGTAGCAAGCTCCAAAGAATGAGCTATCTCTGCTACATACATGTGAACATGTTGTCCCAGAAAAGCATGACCACATGGTAGTCTTACAACAAAACACTAGCGAGTTCTGGTTAGGAACCATCATTGCGGATAACGAAGTCCTTACATAAGTCATATGATTAGCTCTTATGAAGGAACTTATTCTCCTTGAACAAATCAATCAGTGGCTTGGTGTGCTAGGGATACACATAGAATGAAGGTTGCAAGTCTCCATACCACAGAATACTTCGCGCATATGCATGACTGACTTGGGATGATTCCAGAGGAAGCAAAAAACAAGCTTTCTCAAGTTCATGGCGGCAACTTGCATCAAATGCACATGAATTAGAGGAAGTCACTTCTTGCATCAAAACATCTACTTCATGAGCTAGCACAAAGATGATGCTTACAAAAGTATCCAACACTAGCTTAATGTCCAACAAAATCATGGAGAAAACAAGGATGTTGTCGATGGGCTCAACAACAACTTATCAAGATTTTCATAAGATGGAATTCCACGACTATGTGAACAAGGCGATAGCATCGGTCAGGCCAAAGGATATAATGGTGTATGCCCGAGGAAACAACCACGGGTAAGACAACATTACGAACACCATTGGTTCTGATTTGATTTGATGATAGCCCATACTCAAATCAAAGATTGGTAAGATAATAGATCCAACAACTGATCACGAGTGTCAATCGGTGAAGATATCATCTTTCTTCAATACACACACAAACAAAAAATATCCCTTGGAAAGAACTAAGTCAGGCAAGCTTTTATCTTCCAACTCTCCAAGTTTTTGTTTAGCTTAACCAACTAGCTCAAGGTATCCAACACAGATTCTTGGAGAAGGGGTGGTTTATAGGAAAACCAACATGATCACGAACTCAACATAGCGGTCAAGTGACAACCTGGTAATACTTTCGAGAAGATATTCAGAAAATCACGAACCACCGATATGTTACTAAGCTCGAGAACAATCTTGATTTTCAAGGCAAGAAGATATGATCAAAAGACCGAAGGATTGACACAATCCTAACTCATTGATCGAAGAGTGCACCAGAAATAAGGACTAGGTAGCATGATCATTCTTAGGGTAATGATTCAATAACCAACATGCTAAGAATGAGATTATTATCCATTAACTACCAAGGAACAGAGTTGCTAGGAGTATTGATTTCACACATCACGATTCACTTGTCGGCATTCCGGTTACGACAACACGGGGCCGAGGAATGAAAAATGATGGCAAGAAGTATCACTATGTCAAGAATTCATGAGAGATGGTGCAATTCTCATGACAATCCTGACATAAGGGGGGTAATACTCCGAGGTAGAAGAGAACAAAAGCTGGATTTGCATTTTGATCTGCGGAATACAACTACTTTGACCAGTCCAAGAAATGGATGAGGTGCTAGGGTTTGTTTCTCCTAGTCATTCCGTAATAGAATGGCTTGACGGACCACAAGAATAATAGGCATCAATAACACGAATGCACAACTAATCCCGACTATCAATTGATAGACAGAGGTAAGAATACAACTAAAGAGAGGCAACTCAAAGGAACATATGGTTTTCTGAGTTGTGGATGCATAGATTTAGTATGTCAAACAAGTTCAACATATTTCTTCCAAGTAATCCATGCAGAAAGGTAGGACTGGCAGATTCACAACCCAGAACGGAGAACTCATCAGGAGCACTCTGGTTGTGATCTTTTGGTTCAAAAGAACTTCTGCCACAATGGTTCATCGTATTGGAAGAACGATATACCAAGGACATCGAGGACTATCACAAAGGTTACTTATATCCTAAAGGAACGAGCAAACATTATCAACATGAGGTAAGTAGAGTGAATTTTGGGTTCAAGAACCCAGAAATAGAATGCCTACTAACTAAATGGCATCACGGGATGCTCTCGAGAAATAATGGCCAGAATCATCACACTGGGGATACAAAGCATTGCTAGGTTACTGAGTGGTTCTCTAAGATGCCTAGGGTCATAATAATGGCTCCAACATATATATCGAGGCAACGGAGTAGCTCAACTCGGCGGTTAGTGTGGTTAATCTAGCCCAAAGGTACATCAAGAATAGAAAGAAGGGATTTGCAAATGCATCAGAATATTTAGAAAGCTGGGGTGACTCAGAAAGCAAATGCTCAAAAATATTTGAGACATCCTGCAAATTGGTGGCATAACCACTTAACATCACAATATCAAGGTTCTGAGGCCAGCTATGCACATACGGGAGTAGTAGAAACTAAATTGAGACTTGAATCCATCAATCCTATAAGTCTATGGATTAGTAACACGTGATCCTGATAGAAAGATGAGAAGCCAAGTTCTTAATCCCCGTAGAAGAGAAGAGGATGGCTCATATCAGAGGGGCATAAGGTAAAGGAGTAAAAAGAGCCTTACGTTCCCTTCCACAATCAATTCCCTTATATAACTAAAGCATTTCTAGACTCAACTTCGACCAGTTTGGCTTGGTAATCCTACAGGCAGTCAGGCTCTGATACCAAAGCTGTCAGGACCCCGATCCTAAGTCACACCGATCTAGCATGTAACACATCATATCACTTTGCGGCCTCACGCACGGTATCCCCACGGGTGCCACCTTACCTGGCCTAGGACCGTTTGTGCCTTTTGGCTCACGTATATGATAGTGTCGCTAGCATCCATATGACAGAGAACCCGGGCTAACATGACTAGTCAGAAACCCAAGGTGGCACTAACTTACAGGGACAGGCATACATGACCCAGCAACGAACGTGTCGGTCATCAACGTATGAACCCAAGTCGTAGCAAGCTACAAGGACTTAAAGGAACAACACGTGACATTTCCTTGAAGGGGTAGACACAGGAACGAAGAGGGACACATGCCGGCTAGCCTAAGTGTTTCAGAGCAGTAGCAAGCTACCATGGCTCAGTGGAAGCACTAGGAGACATTTCCCGGTAAGAGAGGCTACCAAGAATAAACAACTAGGTTGTCGGATCCCACACATACCAAGCATTTCAATAACATACACACAATATGCTCAATATGTGCAAATACAACATGGAATCACAACAAAACTCTACGACTCAAAGTATTTATTCATTAGGCTCCGAGGAGCCAAGCATTACAAACATGGGTCTCCTGACCCAACATTTAGAGCATACAAACAACGAAAGCATAGCATGTCTGAGTACAGACAACTACAAATGAAAAGGGATGAGAAGCCTGACTATCTACAAGATCCTCCCAAGGGTATAAGATCGTAGCTGAGGTAACAAGCTAAACGTCGAAGTCCACGCGGAACTACTAGTGAGACTGAAGTCTCTCTACAAAAGCATAAATTAAGCAAACGTGAGTACAAATGTACCTAGCAAGACTTACATCAGAACTAGCTACATATGCATCAGTATCAACAAAGGGGTGATGGAGTTTAACTGCAGCAAGCCAGCTTTGACTCAATGGCTATCCTGAACTACAACTGCTAGTAACTCTTTTGAGGTGGTGCACACGAGTCCACATATTCACCAATCAGTACACCACTATGCATCTGCTCCCATCTCCCTACGAGAACGCCATCCATAGAACTCATGCTTATCTTGCTCATTCTAGAGTATCCACTTTCACTTGTCTATGAACTGTATAGGAAACCCAGAAGTTAATTACCGTGGATGCGGCTATTCAAATAGATCGTGTTAACCCTGCAGGGGTGTGCTTCTTCACACACGCTCTCGCCACTTACCACCATGTACACGTCATGTATCTCGGCAACCTTCAAGCGAAAGCCTGGCAAGGGAGTCGGCCACGACCTGACTAACCACGCAAGTCTCTAGTCCAGGTTTATCGCCTATTCGGGTTCCATCCGCAAGGAGATCTGACCGGGATGTCGCTCACGGCCCCAAATGATGAGAGCAGGGTTCCCGAGGCACCAAACAGACGTCTAGGTACACCGTGCCTTGTGTCTCTACCGCATCATAGCCCACCCCTAGGGTCAGCACTACGCACGGCCCCCAACACATATCCTACAAACACCAGAAACTAGTTGCAACTCCTGGACAGAGATCAAGGCGATTAATAAGTCGAGAGGGGCACTTAAGCATTCCAATGCATGGTAGTAGTTGTTCGTGGATCACAAACACAGAACTCAGTTCCCGAGGACGGTTTCAATGAGACAACCCACCATGTACTCCTACATGGCATGTCACCGCTACCTTTACCAAATCGTGTTCACACACTTAGCTCTCAACAGTAAGACATGTTCACCACATTCCAATTCATCCCCGATGAATCAGACCTGACTCAACTCTAAGCAGTAGCAGGCATGACAACAAGCATGAATGAGTAGGCACATCAGGGCTCAAACAACTCCTACTCATGCTAGTGGGTTTCATCTATTTACTGTGGCAATGACAGGTCATGCAGAGGAAAGGGGTTCAACTACTGCAGCAGGTAACAGTTGAAGCGTTGTTGTCCTAATGCAGTAAAAGAGAGCAGAAGAAAGAGAGTGGGATTGTATCGGAATGAACAAGGGGGTTTTGCTTGCCTGGCCCTTCTGAAGATAGTATAGTTCTTCATCGGTGTCATTGATCATATCGTTGGAACGTTGTCTACTGAGAGGGGACAAACACCGGCAACAGAGAAAGAACACAATCAATGCAATGCAACAATATGATGCATGATCATGACATGGCAATATGATGTGATTTGAGCTAATGCAACTAGCAACAGTTTAAATGAAGTTGGTTTGAATCCAAGATTCAAATTCAAACTCCATATGTGGTTATTTAAATGCCACTCATTTGGTTTGTCCTAAACAGTAGCTAAAAGTTGTTACAACATGCATTAAGATGGTATAGATGGATAGATTTTTCTGATCAGTTTTCATATATAAATTATTTCATTTGGACTTATAGATTAATTTCTATGATTTTTTTAAGTTTTGGACATTTTCTAGAATTTCCTGAATTATTTTTAATCCAAAAAACTAGTAATTACGTCGGCATGACAGCAGCATGACATCAGCAGGTCAACGGGGATGACCATGGTCAAACCTGACCAGTGGGGCCCAGAGGTCAGTGACACACTGGTTAAGCCCGGTCAAATCCAGCGCTGACTGGGTTTGACCCTGAGGTAGGGCCCGCTGACAGTGGCAGTGAGGTGGCTACCTAGTGGGGTTAGTCCTTAATGACTCCTCCACATCGGCACTCGCCGGAGCTCGACCGGCGGCGACCAAACGACGGCGGGGAACTTGCCGGAGTTGCTCGGAACGGCGCTACAGCGTGTCATTTCGCGCGTGGTTTGCGGCTACTGCAAGCTGGCGGTGCAACACATCCAAAGGAGCAAGCTGGAGGAGCTAGGGTGAGCTGTGGTAGCGACAGCGAGTGGGGCGGTGGCCGGAGTTCGGTCGTGCACGGGGATGGCGCTAGGGTGCATTTCCAGACGAGCTGGTGGGTGCAGTAGGCTCCTGGGAGCACCCCGCGTGCAGTGGTGTGCTCTGCTGCGAGCTGCAGCGGTTGTAGCCACGGCGACGACGAGGTACAGCGGCATCGAGCTTCGGCTGAGATGGGATCGACGGATAGGTGATGCGATGGGTGCAGGGAGGAGGGGAAACGAAGGGAAGCTCATGGTGGGTCTGCAGGGGTGGCCAGCGAGCTCGGCGAGGCAGCAAGGTGAGCGCGGGGTCGTCGGCGATCTTAGGGACCGAAGGTTGAAGAAGGGGTCGCTGGCGTCCTTGCAGGCTTCCCAACGTCGAACGGCTTGGTGTAGACGACGTAGGGGACGACGGCAGTTCTTCTGGACAGGCTGGATGGGCGAGGGAGGGCCGGTGGACGCGGCGGTGCTCATCGGCGTTCTCGGGCACTGAGAACAGAGAGAAGGGAGGGAGCAGAGGAGGGAATGAGCTCGAGGGAGAGGCCGAGGCGTCGAGGGGGTGTCGTGGCACCGTCTAGGTGCATCGGGGAGGAGCCAGGCAGGCAGGAGGAGCTGGCGCGGCTCGTCTGCGCGCCGGGCACGCAGCTGCTTCTCCTAGCAGAAGGAAGAAGACAGCGCTGCCCCTGGTGGGCCGGGCTGGCTTTGCCCAGTTGAGCTGCTACAGTGGTGGGCTGGCAGGTAGGTTTCTGTTTCCATTTCCTTTTCTTCTGTTTTTTCTGTTTTCTTTTATTTTGCCACTATTTTAGAATTCAAACAATGCCAAAACATTCTGAATAATTTTATGTTACTTCTCTGGACTATTCCAAAAGCACATAAGATTATATCATAGACATTTGAATATATATTCCATGTATTAAGAATATAGATCCAAATTCAAATACAATAGTGATTTAAATTCAGTGCCCAAAATATTCCACAAAAATGTTCACTATTTTTGATTTGGTCTCATGCCTTGCCAAAATTATCAAACATTGATGGAAGCATTTTGGGTTCATTGAATGCATTTTTTAAGCTGGACCTATTTGGATTTCAAAGTTCTAGGGTTTGATCACCCCCATTTCAAGTTTCAAATAAATTTAGACATGATGCATGGATGCAAATGCTAGCCTAGAGCACTACCAGACTAGGGATGTGACATGGGCTTTGAGATTGTTGTGAGAATGTGAGCTAGGGAGAGAGATCTTCGTGTGCATCCCGGTGTTCGAACCTCAAGGGTTTGCCGGAACCCGTAATCCGACAGAATTGGTCTTGCACATATTGAAAGGATCGGGTTAACTTGAAGAGAAGTATGTCGGTTCAAAAGAATTTATATGAAAATCTTGATAATCAAGAAGGATTAGAACTCACATAGAAATATGAGAACACCGCTTAGAAAGAGGCATCGAATCAACATTTGACTTTGAAGCAACTCGAATACCAAAACTCAAAACAAAATAAAGGATCGGGCTTGCAGAATAAGCCGGAAACAAACATATGATAGGTCCCATATCGTATCATGTGTTAGTTGGAAAGATATCCTACGTGATACTTGAATTCCCACCTAAGAACTCCTGAAACTTTCTAGTTATGCAATCTGGTGTTGGGGATACAGGGAGGCACAATATATATCACACAACTAACAAGCCATACGCTCCAACTGTATCCATCCGTCAACAGATGACCAAGAAAACTCCGGAAATCATGTACCTCAACCTTCGAAAAGCATCCGTTATACAAGTTGTGGCAATACTCCCGAACTCCCTCCCTAGTACTGTGTGGCGTTGAGGTTATCTCACCACTAACTGCATAAAAGAGATTTTCGATGTCGGCGAACTGAGGTATTCCAGAACTGCAACAATAAAATTGTGACGACAACACCTCGGAGCTCAACTCCACGGGACATTGCCACAACCCCTAAATGTCAGGAGGCACCAACAACAATGTTCTCGTCACAAGAATATCGGACGATTCCAAGATACTCGCGTGATCCTAATTTTTTTAGTGAAATTGAGGAGAGGAAGGTCAAAACATCTATGTTAGGAGGCCTCACCAGAGCGACGAAGGGCACTGAGGAGTAAAAAGAATCCTATTCTCTGATATATATATATATATATATATATATATATATATATATATATATATATATATATATATATATATATATATATATATATATATATATATATAATCCTAAGACTCAAAACATTATTGTTCTAGACTCAACAATGTCAGCGGTTCAATCAAGCAGGAGGCTCCTAAGTCGGGGATGGCTCTGATTACCAACATGTAATGCCCAAGATGCGGCTATATCTCCCACGTGTCAAGTCACGACTTAGAGGCATAACCGCATGTTGGTTTTGTCGCAAGAAAGGTCATCTTCACACAATCCCATGTAATGAACAAGAAAGGGATAAATAGAGTTGGCTTACAATCACCACGTCACACAATGATTAAATAGATCATACATCATTCAGAGTACACACATAGTCCGACTACGGACAAATCCAAATGAAAAAAAAAGATAACCCCAAATGCTAGATCCGCGATCGTCCCAACTGGGAACCACTACTGATCATCAGGAAAAGACACATAGTAACGACCAAGGTCCTCGTCGAACTCCCACTTGAGTTCGGTAGCTTCACATGCAATGGCATCATCGGCACCTACAACTGTTTTTGGTAGTATCCGTGAGTCACGAGGACTCAGCAATCTCAAAACCCGTGAGATCAAGACTATTTAAGTTTATGGGTAGGATGTGGTTATGAGGTGGAGCTACAGCAAGCGCTAAGCAAAAATGGTGGCTAGCATACAAGTACAAGAGTAGGAAGAGAAACTACGCAACGTTCGTCAACTAGAAGTGATCTAGAAGTGATCCTGAACTACTTACGTTCATACACAACCCAACCATGTCCACTTCCCGGACTCCGCCAAAAAGAGACCATCACGGCTACACACACGGTTGATGCATTTTAATTAAGTCAAGTGTCAAGTTCTCTACAACCGGATATTAACAAATTCCCATCTGCCACATAACCATGGGCACGGCTCTCGAAAGTTTATACCCTGCAGGGGTGTCCCAACTTAGCCCATCACAAGCTCTCATGATCCACAAAGGATATTCCTTCTCCCAGAAAGACCAGATCAGTCTCGGAGTCCCGTTTACAAGTAAAACAAGACCAGCAAGACCGCCCGAATGTGCCGACAAATCCAGATAGGAGCTGCACATATCTTGTTCTCAGGGCACACCGGATGAGACATCCTACGAGTAAAACCAACCCTCAAGTTTCCCCGAGGTGGCCTCGTAGTATACTTGGTTCGGACCAACACTCAGAGGAGCACTGGCCCGGGGGGGTTGAATAAAGATGATCCTCGAGTTAATTACTCCCTAGGCAAAAATTTAGGTTGTTGTTAGGCAAATGTTAAAACCAAGGTTGGGCCTTGCTGGAGGAGTTTTATTCAAAGCGAACTGTCAAGGGGGTCCCATAACCCCAACCGTGTAAGGAACGCAAAATCAAGGAACATAACACCGGTATGACGAAAACTAGGGCGGCAAGAGTGGAACAAAACTCCAAGCAAAAGGCCAAGCCTTCCACCCTTTGCCAAGTATATAGATGCATTAATTAAATATGAGATATTGTGATATCCCAACATATCCATGTTCCAACATGGAACAAACTGCAAGGCACCTGCAACTAGCAACGCTATAAGAGGGGCTGAGCAAAAGCAGAAACTTAGCCAAACAATGATTTGCTAGGATGGTGGAAAAGGTTAGAGGCTATCATGGCAATATGGGAGGCTTGATTAACAAGTGGTAGGTAGTGCGACATAGCAATAGAGCGAACAACTAGCAAGCAAAGATAGAAGTTAAAAGGATCGAGAAGAGGTCCCTAGAGGGGGGGATTAGGGACTAAGTACCAAAAATTGCAGTTTTTAATTTCCTTAAGTTGAGGTGGAGTTTAGGCACAAGTTTATCAAACACAATACATATCAAGCAAGCATGCAAAGAGTATATGAGAAGCGGAAAGTAAAGCATGCAACTTGCAAGAATGTAAAAGGATGGGATTGGAGTGTGCAAATGCAATTTGGAGACACGTAGATTTTTGAGACGTAGTTCCGATAGGTGGTGCTATTGTACATCCACGTTGATGGAGACTTCAACCCAGGAAGGGTAACGATTGGGCGAGTCCACGGAGGGCTCCGCCCAAGAAGGGTCCACGAAGAAGCAACCTTGTCTATCCCACCATGGCCATCACCCACGAAGGACTTGCCTCACTAGCGGTTGATCTTCACGAAGTAGGCAATCTCCTTGCCCTTACAAACTCCTTGGTTCAACTCCACAATCTTGTCGGAGGCTCCCAAGTGACACCTAGCCAATCTAGGAGACACCACTCTCCAAGAAGTAATAAATGGTGTGTTGATGATGACCTCCTTGCTCTTGTGCTTCAAATGATAGTCTCCCCAGCACTCAACTCTCTTTCACAGGATGTGGATTTGGTGGAAAGAGGATTTGAGTGGAATGCAACTTGGGGAAGGCTAGAGATCAAGATTCATATGGTAAGAATGGAATATCTTGGCCTCAACACAAGTGTACGTGGTTCTCTCTCAGAAAAAGTAAGTTGGAAGTGTAGGTTCGTTCTGATGGCTCTCTCCACGAATGAAGAGGTGGTGGAGGGGTATATATAGCCTCCACAAAAAACTAACCGTTACACACAACTTGCCAATCTCGGTGGGACCAAATTGATAAAATCGGTCGAACAGATTCAGCAAATCTAGTGACAGTTAGGGTTTTTGGTGGGACCGACTGGATCAACTCGGTGGGACCGATGTGCTAGGGTTAGGGTAAATCCAAAACTAGGTTTGACAGATTACTCAAACTCGGTGGGACCGATTTGGGTAATAAGCAAAACAGAGAGTTGGTCAAGCAAACTCGGTGGGGCCGATTGCATATCTCGGTGGGACTGAAAATATTGCAATAGGTAACAGAGAGTTTGCAAGCCCATCTCGGTGAGACCGAGATCCCATTGGTGAGAACGAACTGATTAGGGTTTCTGGCAGTGGCTATGTCAACTGAACTCGGTGGCAACGGATAGAAAGAATCGGTGGGGTCAAGTTGGATATTTGGTGTGGGACATATTTGGAAGTGAGAAAGTGGTTGAGGGATTTGGAACATATCACTAAGCACTTTGAGCAAGCAAGCCATTAAGCAACACCTCATCCCTTCTTAATAGTATTGGCTTTCCTATAGACTCAATGTGATCTTGGATCACTAAAATAGAAAATGTAGAGTCTTGGGCTTGGAGCTTGAGCCAATCCTTTGTCCTTAGCATTTTGAAGGGGTTCCACATCCTCTGGTCCATGCCACTTCATTGTTGAACTTATCTGAAACATACTAGGTAAAAGTGTTAGTCCAACAAGAGATATATTGTCATTAATTACCAAAACCACCTAGGGAGCACTTGTGCTTTCAATCTCCCCCTTTTTGGTAATTGATGACAACATACATCAAAGCTTTAGATAAAGATATAGAGAATAGTAAGTAAAGCTTTGTAAAGACATGTAACATGCATGGGCTCCCCCTACATGTATGCAATCATGTGAATATGGAATATAGAAGCATGTGAATGCATAAACATGACAGAGTAAGCAATGTGTTACATGTATCTTGGCTATATGCAGCAGAACAAATGATGTGAATATGAGAAATGTACCTTCATGCTCATGAGTCCTTCTTGCAAACAGTATGTACATCATCAAGAATTTCTCGTACACATGATTGTGATGCATATACTTACCTTGTGGTCTTGAGTTAGCTTAGGATGGGATGAACCTGTGTAAACAAGGTTAGATAACACAGATACACCTACTGGCCAGAGCAAATAAGAGAAACCACAAGAGTACCAAGACTGGGATGACATGTAGAGTGAGTACTAAGTACCACATTGGATATAGACATGTCCCAAAAGGTAAAGATGTGCAATAAATTCAAGGATTTCCTTCCCTTAGATGTCTTTCTCCCCCTGAATCTTAGCATGGGATACTGGGAGAAGATAGGGATCAGAGCAAAGTCAGAGCTCAAAGAAATCTTAGTCAAAGGAAATAAACAGAGCTAATGCAAACGATCAAATATGAACATGTCTTTCCCCTCTTGAAGACATGTGACTTCTCTCCTCTTGAACACCAAGCATCTGGGGTCCTTAATGATTACTCTTTCTTCCCTTGAGTATTCTCTCCCCCTATAGATATGATTAAGCTTTGATGTGATCTCTCTCTCCCCCTTTGACATCAATTTCCAAGAAGGGTTCTTCTGGATTTTTGTCATGATGGGTTTGGTCCTTGAGTCACAGAACAAAGCAGCAAGTTGAATGAGATGCTGGTCGAGGACAAGATTCATTGAGTGGAGCTGGATCAAAAAAGAATGCAGAAACAAGTGGCAAGATGTCTTTCTTGTAGTGAAATCGGTGACACCGAGTTGTATGGTTCGGTTATACCGAGAGGATTCGGTTGGACCGAAAGAATCAGACCAGTGAGACCGAGTTCATCACAGAGAAAACACTTGTCACCTTAGCTCACTAGACAAGTAAGATCTCACAAGGATTTGCAAGGAATTAACTGAAAGTTGCAATGAATTGGATGCAAGGAATGCAGAACAGAAAATAAAGAGAAGAAACTAGAAAGAAGTCTAGATGAAGTTGGAAACAAATATGCACGAGACAAATGCAAGAGCACAAAAAGAACACAAGAGAACTTCATCTAGAAATGGTCGGCGACAAAGTCACCTATGTTAGAGTATATTGACTTAGGAGTCAAGTGAGATCACTTGATCATCGGTCATACTCATCGTTTAAGCTCAAAATGGGGTTACCAATTTTTGTTTAAGCTTTTTGATGTATTCACATCTTGTCGAGTTGCTTTGACTCATGACTTGGAGTAAAGCTTCTCTAAGATGGAATAACATACCTTGGGTGGTGGCGTTGATCATGATCATGTAGTTGAACTTGTGTGGGTTGCTCAAGGTTGGTGTAGCTCATCAAGAGTTGGGAGCACCACTTGGAGTTTGAGTTCATCTACCTACATGGGTTAGTTTTTTCAAGGAAGAGCACTTGTGTATCCAAAATGACAATCATGAAACTTAACATAAAATTTGTCAAAGGATATGTATGAATGGTTGCATGCTTCCTTGTCTTCATCCACCGTTGTGTAGAGACTTGGTGATACAGAAATTGCTCAGGATGTGAGTGAGTTGCAATCTCATAGATTTAGATTCATCCGAGTACCTACACGGGTTAGATAACATGCAAGGTGCAAAAATATCCAAGACATAAGATAGTCAACATAAGAGAAATATCAAGGATTAGTCATAGGCTCATGCCTTGCATGTATCAAATGGAGTTCCTAGTCCAAGTTTGAAGCATAAATGATGTTCAATTCACCTCTTAACCTGCAAAACACTTTCTCATCAAGTGGTTTCGTGAATATATCAGCTAACTTCTTTTCGGTGCGAACATGCTTAAGATTAATGTCCCCTTTGGCAACATGATCTCGAATGAAATGATGACGAACTTCAATATGCTTAGTTCGAGAAGGTTGCACGGGATTGTGATCAACCTTAATGGAACTTTAATTTTCACAAAGTGATGGAACATGTTTCACATAAATCCCATAATCTTTAAGAGTTTGGGTCATCCAAAGTAATTGAGCACAACATGATCCAGCGGCAATGTATTCCGCTTCGGTGGTGGATAAGGATACCGAGTTTTGTTTCTTGGAAGACCAAGACACAAGAGATCTAACAAGAAATTGACAAGTACCCGAAGTGGACTTTCTATCAACCTTGTCACCGGCATAGTCCGAGTCGGAGTAGCCAACAAGATCAAAGGAGGCCCTCTTTGGATACCAAATGCCAAAATTTGGTGTATGGATTAAATATCTCACTATCCTTTTCACGGCCTTAAGATGACATTCTTTAGGAGCGGCTTGATATCGTGCACACATGCACACACTTAGCATAATATCAGGGCATGAAGTACATAGATATAACAATGAACCAATCATAGAGCGATAAACCTTTTGATCAATCGGTTCACCATCTTTGGTTAAATCAAGATGTCCACTAGTAGGCATGGGTGTAGGCATACCTTTGCATTCTTGCATATTGAACTTCTTGAATAGGTCCTTGGTGTACTTCGTTTGAGAGACAAAGGTACCTTCCTTAGTTTGCTTGATTTGCAAACCAAGAAAGAATTTGAGTTCACTCATCATCGACATCTCAAACTTCTCCGACATTAGCTTTCCAAACTTTTCACTAAAATGAGGGTTAGTTGATCCAAATATAATATCATCGACATATGGCACAAAATAGTTCTCCATTAACCCTTTTAGTAAAAAGAGTAGAATCTATCTTTCCAATTTCAAAGCCTCTTTCAATAAGGAACTTGGTCAAGCATTTATACCATGCTCTAGGAGCTTGTTTAAGACCATAAAGAGCTTTGTGAAGTTTGTAAACATGATTAGATTTCTTAGGATTGACAAATCCGGGAGGTTGCTTAACATAAACTTCCTCCCCTATTTCACCATTCAGAAAAGCACTTTTAATGCCCATTTGGTACAAGGTGATATCATGATGATTAGCATAGGCAAGTAAGATGTGAATGGACTCAAGTCTAGCAAAGGGGGCATATGTCTCACCATAGTCCATACCTTCGACTTGAGTGTAGCCTTGGGTGACGAGACATGCTTTGTTGCGAACTACTTGTCCATCTTCATCTTGCTTGTTGCAAAATTCCCATTTGGTACCGATGATGTTGTGGTTGTTGTCGGGCTTCTCAACTAATGTCCAAACTTGATTTCTCTCTTAGTAGTGTAGCTCTTCATGCATGGCATTTATCCAATCTGGATCTTCCAAAGCTTCTTCAACCTTCATAGGTTCAATGCTAGAGATGAATGAATAGTGTTCACGTGTTCACAAAAGTTAGCTAAACGAGTTTTTGAGCGAGTGATTCTCCCGGTTTAGATATCATTGTAGATTTGCTTGACGGGATGGTCTTTAGCGATTCTTGCTCGAACTCATGAAAGCTTTTGCTTGGATCTTGGTTGAACATCTTCTTCATCTTGTTCTTCTTCATGGCCCTCTTCGTTGTTGACGTTGCCATTCTCTTGTCGTGGTGGAGAAGGAGATTGTTGGCATTCATCTTGGTGCACTTCCTTGTTTTCTTCATCTTGGTGTGTCCCACTTGTGGATGCTTCCGTATCAACTCTTGGTTCACCTTGTCGTGAGGTAGAAGCTTCCACTTGGACGGATGAGGTACTCTCCTTCACCTCTGTTGGATGAATCTTGCCAATAGACAAGTCTTGGATTGCTTCCGAAGGGTCTTTGTCTCCTACATCAATTGGCAATTGCTCTACTTGACAGCCATTAGATTCATCAAACTTCACATCTACCGTCTCTTCAACTTTTCGGGTGAAATTGTTGTAGACACGGTATGTGTGAGAGTTTGAGCCATAACCAAGTAAGAAACCTTCATGAGACTTAGGAGCAAATTTAGAACGACGATGTTTATCAAGAATGTAGCACTTTGAGCTGAATACTCGAAAGTATCCAACTTGTGGTTTGTTACTGGTGAGGAGCTCGTATGCCGTCTTCCCAAGTAGCTTGTGAAGATACAAGTGATTTGTTGCATGACAAGCTGTCTCAACCGCTTCCGCCCAAAAGTGCTTTGGCATCTTGTACTCATCAAGCATCATTCTTGCCATTTCGATGAGTGCCCGGTTCTTCCTCTCAGCAACTCCATTTTGTTGAGGTGTGTACGTAGCCGAGAACTCATGTGAAATCCCTTCTCCGTCAAGAAAGGTGTCCACTTTTGCGTCCTTGAACTCCGTTCCGTTGTCGCTGCGAACCTTCTTGATTTTCACTTCAAATTGATTTTGGGCCTTCCTAGCGAAGTTTTTGAAGATCTTTTGGACCTGCGATTTATCATCGAGAAAGAACACCCACATAAATCTTGAAAAATCATCAACTATAAGTAGACCAAAAGAATTTCCACCGAGACTTTTGTAAGCGTTAGGACCAAAAAGATCCATGTGAAGTAGCTCAAGTGGTCTCCTTGTGGTCATGATGTTCTTCACGGGATGCCTTCCTCCAACCTGTTTACCTGCTTGACAAGCACTACAAAGTCTATCCTTATCAAATATGACATCGTTAACACCAAGGATATGATTTTCTTTAATAAGCTTGTCAAGGTTTCGCATACCAACATGACCTAGTCGTCTATGCCATAACCAACCTTTAGAGGATTTAGCAATTAAGCAAGTTCTAGGTTGAGCCTTTTTAGTGAAATCAACAATGTAAAGGTCACCTCTACGTATACCGGTAAAGAATATTTTATGATTATCTCTACGAAACACTTGGCAATCTAGTTCAGTGAATAGGACATTGAAACCGAAATCAGCAAGTCTAGATACTGAAAGTAAATTGTAGCCAAGGGATTCAACGAGCATGACATTTTATATGGAGCTATCATGTGAGATGTCCACCTTACCTAGGCCAACCACCTTACCCTTTGAGTTATCACCAAAGGTGACATACTTTCGAGGGCCATCGTTTTCAGCAAGCTCACGGAACATATCTTTATCTCCGGTCATATGATCAGTACATCCACAATCAAGGACCCATTCCTTTCCTCCGGCCATGTAGCCGCGAAGATTTGCCATAAGACCAAAGTGTCTCATCGCATCATCAAGATCATAGTCACTATCATCATCCTCATCATAGTATCCATGCTCAACATCATCTTGTGATTGATCAACTCCTAGAGAGGGTAATTCATTAGATAAATGATCATTTCTATGGTCATCTTTGTGAATTCTAATAGCTTTGGAAATGATATTGCTAATGATTCCAACATCTCCTTTGGCACTCATAGGATTTGTAAGCTCAAATAAGCAGTCACCAAATTTGGGATCATTGGAATTCATCTTAATCAAGGCAATGGACTTATGGAGAATTTCATCTAGATCTTTCAAGGAATAATTTGGAAATAGTTCCTCAAGAAATTTCCATATGGTGTAGCCACACTTAAGAGTAGGCAAACATCCAATCAAGTTTCTAGACAAGCCTCTAGTGATAAGATTAACAGTTCTAAGATTGTGAATCATGTCAATTGAGTCATCAAGGGTAGGATGCATGGGATCTACATGAGGTGCACAAGGGCTAGCAATATACTTGCTCAAATAATATTCATTGAAAATCTCAAGCATTTCATTTTTCCACTCATGAAAATATTCTCCATCAAGAATGGGCACTCTACGTATAAGACTCCCCAAAGTAGACTCATCCATCTTCATCCAATGGTGTTTAAACCAAAGCAATGGAGACCAAAGCTCTGATACCAATTGAAAGGATCGAGAAGAGGTGTCTAGAGGGGGGGATTACACACTAAGTACCAAAAATTGCAGTTTTTAATTTCCTTAAGTTGAGGTGGAGTTTAGGCACAAGTTTATCAAACAAATACATATCAAGCAAGCATGCAAAGAGTATATGAGCAGCGGAAAGTAAAGCATGCAAATTGCAAGAATGTAAAAGGATGGAATTGGAGTGTGCAAACGCAACTTGGAGACAAGGAGATTTTTGAGACGTGGTTCCGATAGGTGGTGCTATCGTACATCCATGTTGATGGAGACTTCAACCCACGAAGGGTAACGGCTGCGCAAGTCCACGGAGGGCTCCACCCATGAAGGGTCCACGAAGAAGCAACCTTGTCTATCCCACCATGGCCATCGCCCACGAAGTACTTGCCTCACTAGCGGTAGATCTTCACTAAGTAGGCGGTCTCCTTGCCCTTACAAACTCCTTGGTTCAACTCCACAATCTTGTCGGAGGCTCCCAAGTGACACCTAGCCAATCTAGGAGACACCACTCTCCAAGAAGTAACAAATGGTGTGTTGATGATGGACTCCTTGCTCTTGTGCTTCAAATGATAGTCTCCCCAACACTCAACTCTCTTTCACAGGATGTGGATTTGGTGGAAAGAGGATTTGAGTGGAAAGCAACTTGGGGAAGGCTAGAGATCAAGATTCATATGGTAAGAATGGAATATATTGGCCTCAACACAAGTGTAGGTGGTTCTCTCTCAGAAAAAGTAAGTTGGAAGTGTAGGTTCGTTCTGATGGCTCTCTCCATGAATGAAGAGGTGGTGGAGGGGTATATATAGCCTCCACACAAAATCTAGCCGTTAGACACAACTTGCCAATCTCGGTGGGACCGAATTTATAAACTCGGTCGGACCGATTCAGCAAATCGAGTGACCGTTAGGGTTTTCGGTGGGACCGATGTGCTAGGGTTAGGGTAAATCCAAAACTCGGTTTGACCGATTGCTCAAACTCGGTGGGACTGATTTGGGTAATAAGCGAAACAGAGAGTTGGTCAAGCAAACTCGGTGGGGATGATTACATATCTCGGTGGGACCGAAAATATTGCAATAGGTAACAAAGAGTTTGCAAGCCCATCTCGGTGAGACCGAGATCCCATCAGTGAGACCGAACTGATTAGGGTTTCTGGCAGTGGCTATGTCAACTAAACTCGGTGGCTCTGGATAGAAAGAATCGGTGGGGCCGAGTTGGATATCTGGTGTGGGACATATTTGGAAGTGAGAAAGTGGTTGAGGGCTTTGGAGCATATCACTAAGCACTTTGAGCAAGCAAGCCATTAAGCAACACCTCATCCCTTCTTAATAGTATTGTCTTTCTTATAGACTCAATGTGATCTTGGATCACTAAAATAGAAAATGTAGAGTCTTGAGCTTGGAGCTTGAGCAAATCCTTTGTCCTTAGCATTTTGAAGGGGTTCCACATCCTCTGGTCCATGCCACTTCATTGTTGAACTTATCTGAAACATACTAGGTAAAAGTGTTAGTCCAACAAGAGATATGTTGTCATTAATTACCAAAACCACCTAGGGAGCACTTGTGCTTTCAGAAGTGATATCAGGGGTAATGATCATCTTGCCTTAGATCCCGCAAGGAAGAAGAATGAGTCCAAGAAGTAGACGAACCAATGCAGTCGAACAAATCCTCACGATCGCAACGTAACCGGAACTATCAAGGAGAAGCACAACCGGAAAGAAGAAAACAACATGGTAAACAACCAACACATAATCATGGCATGATGCATAGTCAAATATGATGCATGTCCGGTTTAATGATTCATGGCATGGCAAAGTGCAACAAACAATACTACAAGTTAAGTGGAGCTCAATATGCAACGAGCTGCATATTGAAGAAGCACCACATCAATTATTTAGTTCACTCTTGTTAAGCTACACAACAAAATTAAATGTTGGTTAACATGGCGAGAGGTGAGGCATAACAAAACTACCTATCTAGGCAAGTTTAAATGAGGCCGGAACAACAAACAACAATTTCGGAAAATCCCCATATGCAATATTCGAATTTGGTACTGTTCTGCCCTATACACAATTTTAGAGTTGTTAAACATGCAAAGTAATGTCACCAAGTTAAACTATGCATTTTTCCACCCCATTTACATATATACATTATTAAATTGGGAGCTACGGTTATTTAGTTATGAAATAAATCATTTTAACATGGCATTTGAGCAAATTTAATCAAACAACATTTTTAACATAAATGAAAGTGGCAAATTATGTAAGTACATGAAATTCTAAGCATTTTACATATAGAAAACATTTTAATCCGATGCGCGGTTCAAGAGATTATTAATGCATGAACATGAAGGACTTTTCCGCAAAACTGGCAGTTTGTGGATAAATAGCTGAATTCACAGAACTGGGAAAAACCATCTATGGGCCGAATCTGTAAATTGGGCTGCACAAAAGAGGGCTGAGGCGCTCATCACCTCGGGCCTGCAGAAGCTGGGCTGGATCCGAAGCTGGCCCGTGAGGCAAAGCAAGCGAGAGGCTCGCTCGTTCTAGTGAACGGGAGGGGGGCTAGCAAGAAGAGGAGGACGAGGTAGGCAGGCGAGGCAGAGACGTGGTCAACGCACGCGCGATGCAGGGGAAGCAAGGCGGGGCGGCAGCGGGACTTGGCGCTAGTCGTCGACGACGACCTCAGGATAGGGGAGCTCGGCCGCAGGGGTGAGTCAAGCTCGAGCAGATCCGGCGGGTGGCGCTGCTCGGAGGTCACTGGACGAAGTAGGACAGCGGCGGCGGCGCCATGGAGCTTGGGCGAGATCCTGCTCGTTCCTGGGAAGGAGAGAGAGAGAGGGCCACCATGAGAGAGAGAGGGGGAAACAGGAGGAGAGGAGCAGGACGAGGCCGGCCCTAGTCGTGGCCGCCGGTAGTGTGGTCGCCGGAGGGTGCAGCCTGCAGGGTCGGTGACATACAGGCGACGTCAAGGGGCGGGCGCAAGGAGCTGGAGCTACGGGAGGCGTTGCTGCTGGGTTGATAGCCGGCTCAGGTAGAAGAACTTGCCGGCTCGCGCGAGGGTTGCGGGCACGGGGGCGGCTCGGCCTCGAGAAGCAAAGGAGGCGCACAGGGAGGAGCTATTGGAGGACGAGGGGTGGCACGCGAGGTTCAGGTGGGGATGGACGCCGGCGACGCGGACGCCGGTGACGCGGATGCTACCTCTTGAGCACTGTGTTGGTTTTCCCTTGAGAAAGGGTGATGCAGCAAAGTAGCATAAGTACCCTCAGATTTTGAGAACCAAGGTATCAATCCAGTAGGAGGCCACGCATGAGTCCCTTGCACCTACACAAACAAATAAAATCCTCGCAACCAACGCAATAAAGGGGTTGTCAATCCCTTCACTCACTTAAGTGAGATCTGATAGATATGATAAGATAATATTTTTGGTATTTTTATGATAAAGATGCAAAGTAAATAAAGCAAGATAAAAACGGCAAAAGAAATAGCTTGTTGATGGGAGATTAATATGATGGAAAATAGACCCGGGGGCCATAGGTTTCACTAGTGGCTTCTCTCGAGAGCATAAGTATTACGATGGGTAAACAAATTACTGTTGAGCAATTGACAGAATTGAGCATAGTTATGAGAATATCTAGGTATGATCATGTATATAGGCATCACGTCCGAGACAAGTAGACTAACTCCTGCCTGCATCTACTACTATTACTCCACACATCAACCGCTATCCAGCATGCATCTAGAGTATTAAGTTCAAAAGAAGAGAGTAATGCTTTAAGCAAGATGACATGATGTAGAGGGATAAACAAATGCAATATGATATAAACCCCATCTTGTTATCCTTGATGGCAACAATACAATACGTGCCTTGCTACCCCTACTGTCACTGGGAAAGGACATCACAACATTGAACCCAAAGCTAAGCACTTCTCCCATTGCAAGAAAGATCAATCTAGTAGGCCAAACCAAACTGATAATTCGAAGAGACTTGCAAAGATAACCAATCATACATAAAAGAATTCAGAGAAGATTCAAATATTTTTCATATATAAACTTGATCATAAACCCACAATTCATCAGTCTCAACAAACACACCACAAAAGAAGATTACATCGAATAGATCTCCACAAGAGAGGGGGAGAACATTGTATTGATATCCAAAAAGAGAGAAGAAGTCATCTAGCTAATAACTATGGACCCGAAGGTCTGAAGTAAACTACTCACACATCATTGGAGAGGATATGGTGTTGATGTAGAAGCCCTCCATGATCGATGCCCCTTCCGGCGGAGCTCCGGAAAAGGCCCCAAGATGGGATCTCATGGGTACAGAAGGTTGCATGGTGGAATTAGGGTTTTGGCTCCGTATATGAGAGTTTGGGGGTACGTAGGTATATATATAGGAGGAAGAAGTACGTCGGTGGAGCAACATGGGCCCCACGAGGGTGGAGGGCGCGCCTGGGGGGTAGGCGCACCCCCCTACCTTGTGCCTTCCTGGTTGCTTTCTTGACGTAGGGTCCAAGTCCTGTGGATCACGTTCGTTCCGAAAATCACGTTCCCGAAGGTTTCATTCCGTTTGGACTCCGTTTGATATTCTTTTTCTGCGAAACTCTGAAATAGGCAAAAAAAACAGCAATTCTGGGTTGGGCCTCCGGTTAATAGGTTAGTCCCAAAAATAATATAAAAGTGTATAATAAAGCCCAATAATGTCCAAAACATAATATAATATAGCATGGAACAATAAAAAATTATAGATACATTGGAGACGTATCAAGCATCCCCAAGCTTAATTCCTGCTCGTCCTCGAGTAGGTAAATGATAAAAACAGAATTTTTGATGTGGAATGCTACTTGGCATAATTTCAATGTAATTCTCTTAATTGTGGTATGAATATTCAGGTCCGAAAGATTCAAGACAAAAGTTTAATATTGACATAAAAATAATAATACTTCAAGCATACTAACTAAGCAATTATGTCTTCTCAAAATAACATGGCCAAAGAAAGTTATCCCTACAAAATCATATAGTCTGGCTATGCTCTATCTTCACCACACAAAGTATTTGAATCATGCACAACCCTGATGACAATCCAAGCAATTGTTTCATACTTTGGGTGTTCTCAAACCTTTTCAATCTTCACGCAATACATGAGTGTGAGCCATGGACATAGCACTATATGTGGAATAGAATGGTGGTTGTGGAGAAGACAAAAAAGGAGAAGATAGTCTCACATCAACTAGGCGTATCAATGGGCTATGGAGATGCCCATTAATATTATCAATGTGAGTGAGTAGGGATTGCCATGTAACGGATGCACTAGAGCTATAAGTATATGAAAGCTCAACAAAAGGAACAAAGTGGGTGTGCATCCAACTCGCTTTCTCACCAAGACCTAGGGCATTTTGAGGAAGCCCATCATTGGAATATACAAGCCAAGCCCATCATTTGAAGCACAAGTGTGGTAAAAGGATAGTAGCATTGTCCCTTCTCTCTTTTTCTCTCATTTTTCTATTTGGGCCTTTTCTTCCTTTTTTATGGCCTCTTTTTTTTAGTCCAGAGTCTCATCCTGACTTGTGGGGGAATCATAGTCTCCATCATCCTTTCCTCACTTGGGACAATGCTCTAAAAATGATGATCATCACACTTTTATTTACTTACAACTCAACAATTACAACTCGGTACTTAGAACAAAATATGACTCTATGTGAGTGCCTCCGGCAGTATACCGGGATATGCAATGAATCAAGAGTGACATGTATGAAAGAATTATGAATGGTGGCTTTGCCACAAATACAATGTCAACTACATGATCATGCAAAGCAATATGACAATGATGGAGCGTGTCATAGTAAACGTAACAGTGGAAAGTTGCATGGCAATATATCTCGGAATGGCTATGGAAATGCCATAATAGGTAGGTATGGTGGCTGTTTTGATGAAGGTATATGGTGGGTGTATGATACCAGCGAAAAGTGTGCGGTATTAGAGAGTCTAGCAATGGTGGAAGGAAGAAAGTGCGTATAATCCATGGACTCAACATTAGTCATAAAGAACTCACATACTTATTGCAAAAATCTATTAGTTATTAAAACAAAGTATTACAAGCATGCTCCTAGGGGGATAGATTGGTAGGAAAAGACCATCGCTCGTCCCCGACCGCCAGTCATAAGGAAGACAAACAATAAATACATCATGCTCCAACTTCATCATATAACGGTTCACCATACGTGCATGCTACGGGAATCACAAACTTCAACACAAGTATTTCTCAAATTCACAACTACTTAACTAGCATGACTCTCATATCACCATCTCCATATCTCAAAACAATTATCAAGTATCAAACTTCTCATTGTATTCAACACACTCATAAGAATTTTCTTTACTAATCTTGAATGCCTATCATAATTAAAGCAAATTACCACGCTGTTTTGTAGGACTCTCAAAATAATCTAAGTGAAGCATGAGAGAACAATTTTTTCTATAAAACAAATCCACCACCGTGCTCTAAAAGATATAAGTGAAGCACTAGAGAAAAAACTATATAAATCAAAAGATATAAGTGAAGCACATAGAGTATTCTAACAATTTTCAAATCATGTGAGTCTCTCTCAAAAGGTGTGTACAGCAAGGATGATTGTGGAAAACTAAAAAGCAAAGGTTCAAATAATACAAGACGCTCCAAGCAAAACACATATCATGTGGTGAATAAAAATATAGCTCCAAGTAAAGTTACCGATAGAAGTAGACGAAAGAGGGGATGCCTTCCGGGTCATCCCCAAGCTTTGGCTTTTAGGTGTCCTTAGATTATCTTGGGGTGCCATGGGCATCCCCAAGCTTAGTAACTTGCCACTCCTTGTTCCATAATCCATCAAATCTTTTACCCAAAACTTGAAAACTTCACAACACAAAACTAAAAATAGAAAATCTCGTGAGCTCCGTTAGCGAAAGAAAACAAAACACCACTTCAAGGTACTGTGATGAACTCATTCTTTATTTATATTGGTGTTAAACCTACTGTATTAAAACTTATCTATGGTTTATAAACTCTTTTACTAGCCATATATTCATCAAAATAAGCAAACAACACACGAAAACAGAATCTATCAAAAACAGAACAGTCTGTAGTAATCTGTAGCTAACGCAAGATCTGGAACCCCAAAAATTCTAAAATAAATTTCTGGACGTAAGGAATTTATCTATTAATCATATTCAAAAATAATTAACTAAATATCACCTTCCAAATAAAAATGGCAGCAGTTCTCGTGAGCTCTAAAGTTTATGTTTTTTACATCAAGATTAAAAAAACTTTCCCCAAGTCTTCCCAATGGTTCTACTTGGCACAAACACTAATTAAACACAAAAAACACAACCAAAACAGAGGCTAGATAAATTATTTATTACTAAACAGGAGCAAAAGGCAAGGAATAAAAATAAAATTGGGTTGCCTCCCAACAAGCGCTATCGCTTAACGCCCCTAGCTAGGCATAAAAGCGAAGATAGATCTAGGTGTCGCCATAATAATAGGATAGATCATTAAAACTCATTTCATATTCTCTACGTTCGGCAGCAAGTTTTCTTTGAGGCAAGCAAAAGTAATCAAAAGGGCTAAATTTAATGGGACAAAAGTCCCCAAAATCAACTTTAGGAGGTATAGGTTCCTCCTTCGGCCCTTCGTATTGCACAACCAATTCATCATTATAAGCATTCTTTTGACAGAACTTTGTGAGCCTATACTCGAGAGAATATCCTAGCTCATTGTTTCGAATAGACAAATCATTATTAAGTTCAGAAATTCTATCAACTAGAACATTGGTAGGAACCCTTTTTCTAAGATTTTCATTGAAAGCAACATAGTCTAGAGATTGAAAATGCATTATTTCTTCTTGATCAAAGAGAATAGCCTCTATGGGAGGACGGCCAGCGTCCACCATATAATCCAAAAATATTTCTTTGGCCTCTTTTATTATAAATCTAAACTCATGAGCCAAAAATATAGTAGCGGCACGCTTAACAGAAGAACGCTCACTATTAGAAAATTCTAGGAAAATCCTTTGTATGCAAGGATGCGTGTGCATAAATTGTCTTTCAAGTTCAACTACAAGCATGGCGATAGCGTCCACAAGACTACTAGTTCTATGAAGAATAGAACTACCCATAGAAGGCAAAGCACCGGCACAAGTAAAGAAATCTTGGATAACTCCTTTTCCAATAATATTACCACTACCAATTCGGAATTTTTTTTCTATGTAAGATAAGGGGTTCTTCAGCAGGAGCATTAGAATTTCCCATGATATTATTATTGTCCATATCGACAATAATTTCCCCAATTTCAGACATAACGGCAGAAAGTGCAAGGGGCAAAAGGAAGGAGGGAGGCGAACGGAAAAGAGAGGGCGAATAAAATGGCAAGGGTGAAGTGGGGGAGAGGAAAACGAGAGGCAAATGGCAAATAAAGTAATGCGGGAGACAATGGTTTGTGATGGGTACTTGGTATGTTGACTTTTGTGTAGACTCCCCGGCAACGGCGCCAAAAATCCTTCTTGCTACCTCTTGAGCACTGCGTTGGTTTCCCTTGAAGAGGAAAGGGTGATGCAGCAAAGTAGCGTAAGTATTTCCCTCAGTTTTTGAGAACCAAGGTATCAATCCAGTAGGAGGCCACGCACGAGTCCCTCGCACCTACACAAACAAATAAAATCCTTGCAACCAATGCAATAAAGGGGTTGTCAATCCCTTCACTCACTTATGAAAGTGAGATCTGATAGATATGATAAGATAATATTTTTGGTATTTTTATGATAAAGATGCAAAGTAAATAAAGCAAGATAAAAACGGCAAAAGAAATAGCTTGTTGATGGGAGATTAATATGATGGAAAATAGACCCGGGAGCCATAGGTTTCACTAGTGGCTTCTCTCGAGAGCATAAGTATTACGGTGGGTAAACAAATTACAGAATTGAGCATAGTTATGAGAATATCTAGGTATGATCATGTATATATGCATCACATCCGAGACAAGTAGACCGGCTCCTGCCTGCATCTACTACTATTACTCCACACATTGACCGCTATCCAGCATGCATCTAGAGTATTAAGTTCACAAGAACAGAGTAACGCTTTAAGCAAGATGACATGATGTAGAGGGATAAACTCATGCAATATGATATAAACCCCATCTTGTTATCCTCGATGGCAACAATACAATATGTGCCTTGCTGCCCCTACTGTCACTGGGAAAGGACACCGCAAGATTGAACCCAAAGCTAAGCACTTCTCCCATTGCAAGAAAGATCAATCTAGTAGGCCAAACCAAACTGATAATTCGAAGAGACTTGCAAAGATAACCAATCATACATAAAAGAATTCAGAGAAGATTCAAATATTGTTCATAGATAAACTTGATCATAAACCCACAATTCATCGGTCTCAACAAACACACCGCAAAAGAAGATTAAATCAAATAGATCTCCACAAGAGAGGGGGAGAACATTGTATTGAGATCCAAAAAGAGAGAAGAAGCCATCTAGCTAACAACTATGGACCCGAAGGTCTGAAATAAACTACTCACACATCATCGGAGAGGCTATGGTGTTGATGTAGAAGCCCTCCATGATCGATGCCCGCTCTGGCGGAGCTCCGAAAAAGGCCCCAAGATGGGATCTCACGGGTACAGAAGGTTGCGGCGGTGGAATCAAGGTTTTGGCTCCGTATCTGGTAGTTTGGGGGTACGTAGGTATATATAGGAGGAAGAAATACGTCAGTGGAGCAATGTGGGCCCCATGAGGGTGGAGGGCACGCCTGGGGGGGTAGGCGCGCCCCCTACCTCGTGCCTTCCTGGTTGCTTTCTTGACGTAGGGTCCAAGTCCTCTGGATCACGTTCGTTCCGAAAATCATGTTCCTCAAGGTTACATTTCGTTTGGACTCCGTTTGATATTCTTTTTCTGTGAAACTCTGAAATAGGCAAAAAAACATCAATTCTAGGCTAGGCCTCCGGTTAATAGGTTAGTCCCAAAAATAATATAAAAGTGTATAATAAAGCCCAATAATGTCCAAAACAGAATATAATATAGCATGGAACAATCAAAAATTATAGATACGTTGGAGACGTATCAGCGGACGAGGCGAAGGCCTCCAGCGAAGGAGCTCCAGGCGGCGGCGCTGCAAGATCGGAGATGCGAGCGTCCATGGCGTCGAGTCCCTACTAGAGAAGGGAGAGGCGAGAGAGATTAGAGAGGTTGAGAGAGAGAGGAGCACGGGGAGAAAATGAAGAGAAGGCAGGGAGAGCGGCGGCACTGGCCTGGTGCGGCTCCGGCGATAGGATCTTGGTGGCTTCGGTAGTGGTGGTCGAAGGCGCACGGATCGAGAGGAGAAGTGGAGTGCTTCGAGGAGGAGGAGGTAGATCTGGATCGGGTGCGGGCTCTGGTTGGTCTGGCATGGAAACAGAGAAGAGATAGGGGTGGCAGTGGCTAGGAGGATCCCTAGGAATTAGGGATTCGTCCGATGATTGCACTTCTACTTATAGTAGGTGGGTGTGGGTAGGGCTATCTCGACATTCTGAGATAAATATGTTAGGAGAGTCGAAACAAGAACCAATGATATATTTTAGGGATGTTTGGGGATGATCCGAATCCAACAATGATGACTGAGCGGGTCGGGTTCGGGTAAGTTTCAGACGCTTGTGAGGGGGGCTGAGAATTGTGTAGAGAGGGTGAAATGGTTGGACGACAAAAGAACAGTTGGTCTGAGAAAGATCAATAGAGGCGATGAAGAAGCGGAAACTACGAATTGACCACGAGTTTTATGAAAACATGCGGATGATGCGATGATAAAAGCAACAAACAAATAAAACATACGGCGACAACAAAAAACATGGAAGGCGTCTGGAGCGTCGGTCTCGGGTCGTTACAGTAAGACACACCCGCTTTTTCTCTACTTTATCATGTGTTGTCCATGTCTCTTTCACACACACACACACTTTTTTCAATCACTCTTTCTATTTCACTCTCTCTCTCTCTCTATTTAGGTACTCTCTCACATCCATAAGCATATGGATGTTTTGAAAAGTCAAACCTCAGAAAAGTTTGACCAGATATATGTGGAGAAAAACATTTGCATCTGGAATGATCATTAGATTCATCACAACATGTACTTACTTCATACTATCATTTATCTTTGGTATTGTAGATATAAGTAATTTCTTTGTAAACTTGGTCAAAGTTTCAAAAGTTTGACTTTCAAAAAAATATTGGCACTACATTATCGGACAGAGGGACTAGCTCTTTCTCTCTCTACTATCTCTCACGGGCCTCCCCTCTCACTCTAACTCTCTATACCGAGGGATATACGGTCACTGTGTCAGCATATAGCTTCGTATATTGTTTAGTTGACCGGCCAACCAGTCCACATGCTGCCTTGTCAGCTCGTGTTCTCTATCTTCGTGTGATGGCCCATGTGGCAGTGCACTAGTGCACATCGGTGCTATACAAACAGTTTTTAACCCCTTTCCGTGACGGCATTTGGGACCGTCGCCAAGTGAGTGTGGGTGATGGGGTGTCCTTCCCACAAGACCCATAAACCGTCGAGGATATGGAGCAATGATCCAAAGGCCTTCCAAAATGTAATTGTGTGCGATGCAGACACACTAAATTCTTTCGCACGTGTGGTATCGGTGATTAAACGTTTCTAATCACGTAGTGAAACCATACGGTCTGTCGTAATGAACTGTTTGCGGAACAGTATGTAAGGCACACGGGCCAACATATGTACTGTGTGCGATGTGTGCCCCATCACACGTGAGTTTTCTGCGTAACCTGTCTACCATGCAAGACTCAGTCACACACGTTTCCCAACAATTACCGTCTGCGATAATGTTCTATCACAAATAGTTCAGGAGCCCCTACGCACAGATACAAGTGCTGCAGACCGTTTGTGATTTATTGGGTATCACCGACGGTTGCCGCAAGAGTGACGTGTGCTTTTCGTTTGGGATCCCACACGTTCCGGAAAAATTACGACTGGGATTGTATTGTACATTGGGCACGGTTTACTCCGAGTTCTCGTGTGCAATAACACTATATCACAAACGGTTTCGTAGACCCTACACATGCGTAGTAGCGCCGCAAATCGTTTGCGATCTGCTGTGTATCACCGACTGTTCCACTACGATTGATGTATGCTTTCCGATGTGGATCCCACACACTCATTTAGTTGAACCGTGTGCAGAGCAATTGCCAGGTTGAAACAAAAATATGTCATTTTGAATCGGCATGCAAAAAGAAAATTCGCCATTATATTCAATTGAACAGATAAACAAAAATATCCCATTTTGAATCGGCACGTAAAAAGCAAATTCACCACAATATTCAATTGAACAAATAAAGAAAAATATCCCATTTTGAATCGGCACGCAAAAAGAAAATTCGCCATAATATTCAATTGAACAAATAGTGTCCATAGGAAGAACATTCATCAGATTTTGCAACAATTATAATTGAACATATGGTAGCTAAAGTCCAATGATTTGTCCACACATATATGCATTACATAATTAATCATAGTGTATGAAATACGAAGACCTCATCAGATGGAAAACAATGGATCCATGTGTACATATATGTTTAGCGGCTAACTCTTACTCAATGTTGCAGGAGAAGGCATGCTGAAATCTTCATTATCACTAGTGGGATCGATGTAGTGATTCAGGAAGAAGTCGCTGATAAATCTCCAAACCATCAGCAATTCACCAGCTGAGAGCGATTCAGGGGTCCTTGGTTTTAAAATGAGGTGCAGTATTTTTAAGATCGGAATGTGCCATATGAGTGGAGTAGAAGATACTAATTAAGATAGACTTACTGGTACTAATTCGCGAGGATCGTCACAACTATCAGCAGATTTGTAGATGGAGATCATGTGTCTGCAAACATAGTATCCACAAAGGTTGGTCCCTGATTCTTGCTGAGGACACTGAATTTTTTTGTACAAAATTAGTTGTGTATTTGTCCTGTTAGGAACAACCTAACTGGTGTTAGATGTATTGTTTTTTCTTTGGACAAAATAGAAAGAGGTTTATTTAGAAGCTTGAACATTTGATTAGCGTAAGAAATGGTATTTGTAGATTGTTGCATAAATTTTCTGAAAATAACGGATTTCGGTGTGTTACCGGAGAAACGATCTCGTGCTGCAGAGGTAGTTCCCTCTTGAACAGGTTCCCTGGTTTAGTTTTCCACAATGCAAGCACACTACAAATGAAGATGAATTTTGAAAACATCAATTATTGAACCAGATATGAATGCAACTTAATTTCAACATCACAAAATTCAATACCTATCCATGAATTGCTGAAGATGAGTCAGATCCTGAGCGTTTGTTGACTCTCTGAGAGAATCGATGTAGTAAACTGTGCTCTTGTTTGTAACAATGAATACCAACATCCCGTGATTGCTACATATTAAGAAAGCCATGAACTTACGAATTATATCAAAATCTGAAAGACAATCAGTGTATGTGTGGTTGTTTACTTGACTTACGGTTCATGATATGGCCAGAGAAATAATTCTGCATGGGACGTGTTTTCGAAGAGACGGACGGCCGTGTTAACGGCCCAGTCCTGTAGGTCCTTACCATGTATTGTTGTGCCATCTGCTAATTCAGGATCTATGAAATACCCACACTCCCTTTTTCTTCTCTGGGCGTTCAATCCCCTGAGAGGAATAAAATGCAGTTAGTTGTTTATCATTTACAGCCTTGTATGGAGAAGTTGATCAGAGTATGTTAAGTACTTACAAAATTAAGCATCTAACAAGAGTGGCATCGAGCTTGTTGAAGTTGAAGAAGAGATGTAAATCCTTGAAACTCACATTCATGGAACCAGCATCGTGTTGGAAATGATCTCTGTTGTAGTGTACTAGCAAACCATGATGACCTTCTGACATTAGATCCATGCAATATTCATGTAACTCGCGGAAACTGGAGCTGCACTCATCAAAGTATTCGCCAACAATAAATGGCTGGCCATGGATGTAATAGCGTGCTTGAAGTATGTCTGCTTTACTTTTAGCAAGCAACAAACGTACTTCTTCATCATCCATGCCGTCAGAAATAATATTACTCCCCGATTCGAACAAGTCGCTGTTAATTTGGTTTTGGGCGATGAGTGCGTTAAGTAAGAGGCAATCATTCTCTTTCATCTTCACTTTCCCGCTGCGCTTCCTCGGGGTGTAGCCTTTTTGGCCACTTCCTTCTTGGTACTTGAAGCATTTCTGGCAGAATGTCTGGTTGCCTGCAAGGTAGACTGCCAAGCAGACGGTGAAGCTTGGACGGACTGCTAGCAGACGGTTTATCTATGCCGGACCGCTGAGATGGCGGTGCTTCCATGACAGACTGCTGGGCTGTAGGAGCAGTGGCATCAGACTGATGACCATGCATTGAAGCTATGGCGGGTTTCTGCGCAGGTGGTGCCAACTTGTCGGTGTGCTGAGGAGGCCGTGCCAACGCGTTGGTTTGCTAAGCAGGAAGTGCTAATGCATTGGTATGATGATCACGCGACTGCGGACCGACGGACTGATGAGCAGTCGGTTCTGGACCTACAAACTGCTTAGCAGGTGGTTTCAAAGCATCAGACTGCTAGCAGTCTGTTCCACCAGGTTGGTCTGCTGAGCATGTGCTGCAGCTGGGTCTCCCCCCGCTGCTTCAGCAGCCGGCATCTAAACCGGTGGTGCGTCTTCTGCAGTTGTAGGCCTTTCCACTGGCTGCTTTGGGGCGGAGGATGACATGGCCTGTACGCCACAAAGTCGGGTCGGCTAATCACAAGTTGATGCATCAGCCCGCTAGAGCTGCTGTGGCAAGGATCACCGGTTGAGGGGCGATAGTGGTTGCTCTTGGCGGGGCTTCAAGGATCTCATTGATGAACTCCATTTCCTTTCGTGGCCACTGGATGTGTGTAACAATGTTTCTCCCAAGGTCCTTTGCTCATCGAAGTCTCCTAGGACATTCTTCAGGGCAAATTTATTGAATCCAGGCTTTACTTCAGTCACATAGCACTTCACATAGCCTGGCTTCAATGGCACATTGTCCAACAAGAGGCTATCTTCCAAGAAGGGTGGGAAAACCCACGCTGTTAAACATTTTAATGTACCTTCATAATGTGTAAGCACGCCCTTCAGTCTGTCTTTCATTCCAGATAGATCAGATATAGCATCACCATGAGCAGTTGCAGTCTTAGTGTCACTAGGGTCAGCTGATGCACAGCTACTCTTGTGCAGTGTTGTCGCGCAATAAGCAGCATCCTCCATGCCCACCTCCCCTCCCATCTGCTGGCTATCTGTCACTGTTAGAGTCTTCTGCATCATCATTGACTCCTCAACTTCCTTTCGAACAGCCGGATAAATTTCCTTCCTCAACCTTTCATGCAATGCATTCTTCTTCATTGCACTCCTCGCTTTTTTCATGCTGAGCCTCTCTTGCTGAGTGTGAAAGCCCTATTGTGCGGGACATTAACACCTATACCCCTTGCACGGCCAAGGGGCTCTTTTGTTTCCAGAGCAACAGACAGAATGTCACATGGCCCTGAGTTCCTGTAGAACCTTCCAGGGATCTTGGAAGCCTCTAACATCACTTGATATAGTTCAGCGTCACATGAGTTTTCAAAGTAATAGGTTCCTTCATCACGCCTATTTGCATGTGCCTGCAAGTAGTCTCTGGCGTGTTGGCCTCGAATTTCACTAAAGGTCGGATTCCCACCCGTCGCTACTGCTTCTTTGTCATCCTAGTCCCATATCAGTTTCATGTCGTAGTATCCTTCCACACCCATACGGTGGGGGTGTATGTTCTTCTTTTGAAGTTTCGATTGCTTGAAACTCTTCTCAACAAACTCATTAATTGTTGTGACCCTTTTGAATTCTGCCCAGCCTGCCTTTGTAATTTGGGGGTATGCGGGGATTGGGTCCTTACCTTCACTCAAGTACTTCTTGTACAACACGTGCTTCCAGTTTCTCCAAGCATCCCTAGCCTTCTTCAGTGCAGCGTGTTCCACCTGCATTCTCCACTGCTCTAGAATGTTTAAGTGATCCATGATCTCCCGGACTATCCTTCGTCATGTTTTTGTGTCGGCCTTCGGAAACCCCGATAGATTAATGTTGAGCCTTGCCCTGCCAACAAATCCACACACACTCCTGAACCTCGTGCATGCTTTATCTAGTTCAGTTGGAGCCCAAGACTTTAAATCAATCTCGGTTACTTCATATACACCTTTAGGCTGGTGTGTGGGCTTCCTTGGAGCATTCCTCTGTGTCTTGACCGGAAGGGTAATTGCTGCAGCTCTATCCCGTTCAAGATTACTTGATCCCTCATAATCTGCTGAAGACCTAGGGTTGTCTGAATCAGATGAAGATACATCGCCTGAAGCATGAGTGATGTCGTTGCTACTCGGCATCTACAGAGACCACATGCAAAGCTCAGGGAAGGAGGATAAGCATAAAACTAACAACTTGGTATCAAGCTTTCTAAACATGCCATGCAATAATTTAGAAAATGTACGACTAATTTGTTAAGTTTGTGTGACTCGGGCGCCCGTGATCTGTAAATAGGCAGTAACTTATTGAAACAAATACAACTTATATGTAGTAAGGAAGGTAGATGATGAACATATATACGCTCTCCGTTATTTTATAGCAAATTTGGGAACATACGGAACGAAATAGGAGGAGGGATTGCGAGGAAATATGCCTCACCGCGATGGAGAGCAGCAACTAACAGCCTTCTTAATGCAAACCCGGCCAGACCACAGGAGAGGCGAGGCTTACTGCATCGATATCTCAAGGGTGGCTGGCGAGCAAACGAAGACGGCGAGGCGCGGGCCGCCGCGTGTTGGGAATGGCAGTTGAGGTAGGCTTGACGCCGAAGAGCGGGCACACGGCTCGGGTGAGCATGGTGGCGCCAAAGAGGGTTCTGCTGTGGATCTGGGGGATGGGGAGCTGGCGATGGATATTGGGTGGACTAGTTGAGTGAAACGCAGGCGGGCGGTGGGGGTGTTGGCGGACTAGGTGAAAAGGGTGAAAAATATCCCCGGTCGCCGCGCGCGCGGAAAGGCCTATGCAAACAGTTGCTTCTAAGCCCTCGTGTGCACAAACAGAATAATTTTCTTTCAAATGAAGACGTACTAATTTTCAAAAGAAGACGTGAGTTCATCGTTTCGCCTCTAAATTTTTCCCACGTAAAGAAATCACAATTATACCATGGGTTTGATTTGCTGGTGCATTTCAGGTCTCATGTGCTATATGTAAGACATTTTTTTGGCATTTACTGTACATTTTGGTATATAAATTAATTCCTAGCCGGACTGCATTTCCCGTCGAAAGGGATGAGGATTGCCGTTCAATGTGAGAGCATCCAACCGTGCAGACATACTATCCATGGGGTTTGGGTTCTGGCCAATCAAAACGCATGACTCAGATCGCCGCGCAGCAAAGGGGGGGCATCGGCCACGGTTTGGTAGGCACACGGCTTTCGTGAGTGAACCATGTGCTATTTGAAAACATTTTTTGCAAGGCGCTATTTGAAAACATTTACATGTGTTGTCGAAAGGGATGAGGATCGTCGTTCGATCAAGGAGAATCCAACGGTGTAGACGTACGATCCGTGGGGTTTGGGTTCTGGCCAATCAGAACGCACGACTCAGATCATGCGCATGGCAGAGGGGGGCATCGGCCACGGTTTAGTGGACACACGGATTTCATGAGTGAACGTGTGCTATTTGAAAACATTTACATTACCTAACATCATATTTTTGTTTGAATGAAAACATGAGTTCATCGTTTCGCCTCCAATTTTTTTCCACGGTAAGAAATCACGATTGTACCCTATGGTTTGATTTTCTGGTACATTTTACCAGGCGGCAGGCCTCGCTAGCAATCTCAAACTTTGAATATGCAAAAAAGAGATCTCGTTTGTATGTATATATATAGTCGCAACTACACGTGCGTGTTAGCAAGATCATTTGTGTGTCGATTTGGGAGTTTTCATTCATTGTGCAAGAAAGGGGGAAAACTTCAAATAGTTCGGCCGCAGGGTGCGGCCAGAGGCGTAGGCCTTGTTGGTATTTTAATTTCAGGAAATGCATATAGAGTCCGGAAAATAACGAAAATCATTGTGTCACTGTCGTGTGCTCTCACGATCGCATGGAAAAAAATTGGTAAAGTTTAGCACAAGTTTTGGTGCTCGCACCTTCCATACTGGAGCATCTCACAAGAAGGATCATAGTTTCCAAAAGGAGATGCGGCACTTCAGACTACAAATCGTCAGTTACTAGCTACATCGTTCCGGCCCATTTCAGGTCGACTGCTATGTTTAAGTCATTCTTTGCACTTACCTTGCATTGCATTTTAGTGCATATAATTAATTGAAGTCAAAAAAACCTACTACAACTACATGTGGGTGTTTTAGTTAGGCTATATATACTTAGGCTACTCATAGTGGAGAGTGTCATATACTAGTATCATGCATATATATATGATACTAGTGTATGATACTACCTTTAATTAATTATAGCTCATAGTATAATACAAAGAGTATAGTATCATAGATCATATTTATTGCCATGCATCATGCATGACACAAATTATCATCGCATTTAACATGATACGGTATCTACCTATATGTTACTCTAACCCTCTCTATATATATTTAATTCTTTGCCACATCAGCATACTTGCTATTTCCGAGTGCATGACATCGTCGGCTATGGTACCACCACTATGGCCGGCCTTATATAGTGGGGAGTGTCATATACTATATATAGTATCATGCATATGATACTAGTGTATGATACTACGTACGTAGCTTCATAGTGCATATATAGTATCATAGAGTAGTATATATCATAGATGACCGTATTTATGGCCATGCATGACACAAAGTAGTATAGCATTTATTATATATGTTACGGTATCTATATATGTTACTGCTTCTTTTCCACATCATCATATTTGATATTCCCGAGTGCATGATATCGGCTATGATACCCCCACTATGGCCACCCTAAGGCTGGTCGTAATATGGGAGTATCAAGCGGTATCATGCATGCCAACTAGACTTTTTGGATGATGTGGCACATAGTTAAAAGAGGAAAGAGAGGGTGTGGTATCATATCATGATACCGTATCATATTGAATGTTGTACTACTTTGTGTCATGCATGGCAATTAATAAGGCAACCTAAGATACTAACTTATGATACTATGCATGTGCGCATTACGGAGGTATTATCAATCATATACTAGTATCATTCATATATACTCCTTCCTTTCCGGTTTATAGGCTTATCTCAAAATTTTAGTTTTTCCATTTTATAAGGCTCAATTTGGTTGTTTCCCATCACATGTTCAGATTCCAAGGTGCATTAAATCATTGCATGCAAGTATTAAGAGAAAATTGACCAATGCATGTACTTTATGCATGCATGTATTGCAATTAATACATTGGTAAACATAATTTTTTGAGGAAAACAAAAGCATTAATTGGGTGTTTTTGCAAACTACAAAAGTATTCCACCACTCACCATCTACCTTGGTTGGTGAGATTTTTGAATTGATCCCTATAAACCGAAAAGGAGGGAGTATGATACTAGCTAGTCTATGATATACTGGCTACCTCACTAAGAGCATGGTTAATAATACAGCCAACGGTCGGCTATAAAAAGTTGTCATGTCATATATGGCCAACCTCTTAGTCGGCATGTACAATAATAAGTTTTAAATACGTAGTAGTTTATCAATAGTTGGCCCACCTTACATCCTCACAAAGTGTCTTGGGTCTCGTATTGCAGCTGGCTCTACTAACCAAGAGCCCGCTTCTCTTCTCTCTCCTCTTCTCTTTCCTCCAACTAATAAGCACATATATATTATTCTATTCCTTATAGCCTACTTATGTCACTCTATTGTACTTGCTCTAAGACTAGCCACAATGGAGAGTAACATACACTAGTAACATACACATATCCCTAGACTATGTTACTACCTTTCATAGTGGGTAGTAACATAAGTATGGTAACATGCAAAGCCTCATTTATTAGGTTATAGACTCATATTGCATTGGGATATGTGATGTTACAGTAACTAGCTAAGTTACTCAAACTACCACTCTCCTCATTAACTCATTGCCACATAAGCAAATTTGTTGAGTTGGACTCGATGTTACCGGTGAAGTTACTCCCACGGTGGCTAGTCTAATGCATAGTATCATAGAGTGAAACGCGGGCGGGCAGTGGTGGGTGTTGGCGGCCTAGGTGAAAAGGGTGAAAAATATCCCCGGTCGCCGCGCGCGCGGAAAGGCCTATGCAAACAGTTGCCTCTAAGCCCTCGTGTGCACAAACAGAATAATTTCCTTTCAAATGAAGACGTACTAATTTTCAAAAGAAGACGTGAGTTCATCGTTTCGCCTCTAAATTTTTCCCACGTAAAGCGATCACAATTATACCATGGGTTTGATTTGCTGGCGCATCTCAGGTCTCATGTGCTATATGTAAGACATTTTTTGGCATTTACCGTACATTTTGGAATATAAATTTATTCCTAGCCGGACTGCATTTCCCGTCGAAAGGGATGAGGATTGCCGTTCAACCTGAGAGCATCCAACCGTGCAGACGTACTATCCATGGGGTTTGGGTTCTGGCCAATCAGAACGCACGACTCAGATCGCGCGCGCAGCAAAGGGGGGGCATCGGCCACGGTTTGGTAGGCACACGGCTTTCGTGAGTGAACCATGTGCTATTTGAAAACATTTTTTGCAAGGGGCTATTTGAAAACATTTACATGTGTTGTCGAAAGGGATGAGGATCGCCGTTCGATCAAGGAGAATCCAACGGTGTAGACGTACGATCCGTGGACTTTGGGTTCTGGCCAATCAGAACGCACGACTCAGATCATGCGCATGGCAGAGGGGGGCATCGGCCACGGTTTAGTGGACACACGGATTTCATGAGTGAACGTGTGCTATTTGAAAACATTTACATTACCTAACATCATATTTTTGTTTGAATGAAAACATGAGTTCATCGTTTCGCCTCCAATTTTTTTTCCACGGTTAGAAATCACGATTGTACCCTATGGTTTGATTTTCTGGTACATTTTACCAGGCGGCAGGCCTCGCTAGCAATCTCAAACTTTGAATATGCAAAAAATAGATCTCGTTTGTATGTGTATATATATAGTCGCAACTACACGTGCATGTTAGCAAGATCATTTGTGTGTCGCTTTGCGAGTTTTCATTCATTGTGCGAGAAAGGGGGAAAAACTTCAAACAGTTCGGCCGCAGGGTGCGGCCAGAGGCGTAGGCCTTGTTGGTATTTTAATTTCAGGAAATGCATATAGAGTCCGGAAAATAACAAAAATCATTGTGTCACTGTCGTGTGCTCTCATGATCGCATGGAAAAAATTGGTAAAGTTTAGCACAAGTTTTGGTGCTCGCACCTTCCATACTGGAGCATCTCACAAGAAGGATCATAGTTTCCAAAAGGAGATGCGGCACTTCAGACTACAAATCGTCAGTTACTAGCTACATCGTTCCGGCCCATTTCAGGTCGACTGCTATGTTTAAGTCATTCTTTGCACTTACCTTGCATTGCATTTTAGTGCATATAATTAATTAAAGTCAAAAAAAACCTACTACAACTACATGTGGGTGTTTTAGTTAGGCTATATATACTTAGGCTACTCATAGTGGAGAGTGTCATATACTAGTATCATGCATATATATATATATGATACTAGTGTATGATACTACCTTTAATTAATTATAGCTCATAGTATAATACAAAGAGTATAGTATCATAGATCATATTTATTGCCATGCATCATGCATGACACAAATTATCATCGCATTTAACATGATACGGTATCTACCTATATGTTACTCTAACCCTCTCTATATATATTTAATTCTTTGCCACATCAGTATACTTGCTATTTCCGAGTGCATGACATCGTCGGCTATGATACCACCACTATGGCCAGCCTTATATAGTGGGGAGTGTCATATACTATATATAGTATCATGCATATGATACTAGTGTATGATACTACGTACGTAGCTTCATAGTGCATATATAGTATCATAGAGTAGTATATATCATAGATGACCGTATTTATGGCCATGCATGACACAAAGTAGTATAGCATTTATTATATATGTTACGGTATCTATATATGTTACTGCTTCTTTTCCACATCATCATATTTGATATTCCCGAGTGCATGATATCGGCTATGATACCCCCACTATGGCCACCCTAAGGCTGGTCGTAATATGGGAGTATCAAGCGGTATCATGCATGCCAACTAGACTTTTTGGATGATGTGGCACATAGTTAAAAGAGGAAAGAGAGGGTGTGGTATCATATCATGATACCGTATCATATTGAATGTTGTACTACTTTGTGTCATGCATGGCAATTAATAAGGCAACCTAAGATACTAACTTATGATACTATGCATGTGCGCATTACGGAGGTATTATCAATCATATACTAGTATCATGCATATATACTCCTTCCTTTCCGGTTTATAGGCTTATCTCAAAATTTTAGTTTTTCCATTTTATAAGGCTCAATTTGGTTGTTTCCCATCACATGTTCAGATTCCAAGGTGCATTAAATCATTGCATGCAAGTATTAAGAGAAAATTGACCAATGCATGTACTTTATGCATGCATGTATTGCAATTAATACATTGGTAAACATAATTTTTTGAGGAAAACAAAAGCATTAATTGGGTGTTTTTGCAAACTACAGAAGTATTCCACCACTCACCATCTACCTTGGTTGGTGAGATTTTTGAATTGAGCCCTATAAACCGAAAAGGAGGGAGTATGATACTAGCTAGTCTATGATATACTAGCTACCTCACTAAGAGCATGGTTAATAATACAGCCAACGGTCGGCTATAAGAAGTTGTCATGTCATATACGGCCAACCTCTTAGCCGGCATGTACAATAATAAGTTTTAAATACGTAGTAGTTTATCAATAGTTGGCCCACCTTACATCCTCACAAAGTGTCTTGTGTCTCGTGTTGCAGCTGGCTCTACTAACCAAGAGCCCGCTTCTCTTCTCTCTCCTCTTCTCTTTCCTCCAACTAATAAGCACATATATATTATTCTATTCCTTATAGCCTACTTATGTCACTCTATTGTACTTGCTCTAAGACTAGCCACAATGGAGAGTAACATACACTAGTAACATACACATATCCCTAGACTATGTTACTACCTTTCATAGTGGGTAGTAACATAAGTATGGTAACATGCAAAGCCTCATTTATTAGGTTATAGACTCATATTGCATTGGGATATGTGATGTTACAGTAACTAGCTAAGTTACTCAAACTACCACTCTCATCATTAACTCATTGCCACATAAGCAAATTTGTTGAGTTGGACTCGATGTTACTGGTGAAGTTACTCCCACGGTGGCTAGTCTAATGCATAGTATCATAGAGTAGTATCATATGTAGTACTTATTTATTGTCATGCATGACACATAGTAGTATAGCATTTATTATGATACAATTTCATGATATGATACTTAACCCTCTCTTTCTTCATTTAATTCTATGACAACTCATCAAAATTGCCTAGTTGGCATGAATGATACTAGTTATGATACCCCCTTACAATCAGCCTACCAAAGAAGGTGTACAGATCATTTGTGCATCGCTTTATGAGTTTTCATCCGTTTGTTCGAGAAGCGGGGAGAAGTTTCAAACATTTCGGCTGCGAGGTGCGGCCACTGGTGTAGGCCTAGTTGGTATTTTAATTACAGGAAATTCAGATGTAGTTCAGACATCATCAAAATCGATGTGTGCCCATGGCATGCTCTCACGACCCCGTGGAAAAAAATTGGTAAAGTTTGGCACAAGTTTTGATGACCGCTCCTTCCAAACCGGAGGATCTCACATGAAGGATCATGGTTTCCAAAAGCAGACGTGTCAATTCGAACTCTTGTGGCCAATGACTTCATCGTTTGGCCTCATAAAAAATTTCATGGTACGCGATCACCATTATATCACGGGTTTGATTTTCTGGCACATTTCAGGTATCATTAGCTATATTTAATACATTTTTTGAGATTAACATGGATTTTGTGCATGAGAATAAAATTACAACCAGAACTGCATGTGCTGTCAAAAGGGATGAGGATCGCCCTTCGATCTGGGAGCATCCAACGGTGCCTACGTACGATCCGTGGGGTTTGGGTTCTAGCCAGTCAGAAAGCATGACTTGGATCGTGGGCGGGGTTTGGTCGGCACACGGCTTTCATCAACGAACCGTGTGCTATTCGCAAACCAGATTGCATATTTTTGTTCACACATACTATAGTGAGATCAATTGAGTGTGCTACGTCTATGATATAATAATAATAACAACAAGAGAAACAACAAAAAAGTTCATATTCATTGCCTGAGCTGACAGCATATCAAGGTCAACATATTAACGGTTCTTACATCAATAGAAAACCGGGCATAACTCACAAATTCAGTACATGCGATAGTTCTAAATTGAACGAATTAAGTTGCAGGGTAGGCATAAAGACTAGTCTTACGGCTTAATTCACATGTACATGGGGGAACTGGGATCATTACGTTGACCCCGAATGAACTTGGGTTTTATGATGATTTTACGCTTCTTAGTTACACGGGTGCGTGATCCCTTAGCTGGCAACTCATCAAATTCATCGTTGTCGGTGTCAAAACCGGCGGATCTCGGGTAGGGGGTCCTGAACTGTGCGTCTAGGCCAGATGGTAACAGGAGGCAGGGAACACGATGTTTTACCCAGGTTCGGGCCCTCTTGATGGAGGTAAAATCCTACGTCCTGCTTGATTAATATTGATGATAGGGGTAGTACAAGAGTAGATCTACCACGAGATCAAGGAGGCTAAACCCTAGAAGCTAGACTATGGTATGATTGTTGTATATGGAGTTGATTGCCTACAGACTACAACCCTCCGGTTTATATAGACACCGGATAGGGTTAGGGTTACATAAAGTCAGTTACAATGGTAGGAGATCTTGAATATCCGCATCGCCAAGCTTGCCTTCCACGCCAAGGAAAGTCCCATCCGGACATGGGACGAAGTCTTCAATCTTGTATCTTCATAGTCCAGGAGTCCGACCGAAGGTATAGTCCGGCTACCCGAACACCCCCTAATCCAGGACTCCCTCAGTAGCCCCTGAACCAGGCTTCAATGACGACGAGTCCGGCGCAGAAATTGTCTTCGGCATTGCAAGGCGGGTTCCTCCTCCAAGTCCTTCATAGAAAATTGTAAACACCAAGAGTAGTGTCCGGTTCTACAAAATAAGCTTCCACATATTGCCATAGAGAGAATAATATTAACACAAGTCAAATCTGCTAACGTATTCTGCAGTGCACCATCACACTACAGCCAAGTCCTTTACTCGAATCATTTTTTACTTTTCCACCTCAGCATGTTTTGCGAGGCGGCTTCCTTGGCACGTCTTGTCAAAGCAGAGATCGTGTGCCCTTTTTACGGGATTCTCATCAATACGGACATGGGTAACCCTAACCGCGCCATTTACCACGGCGCTTGGGAGGCAAGAGAGTTTTATTAGGCAGGTGGGGACGCACAACCGCATCCGCCCATATAAGGGGATAAGGATCCACCTTTTTACCCACGCCTTCTTCCTCCTTTGCCTATCCATCTCGTGTGCACTCGAGCTCCAGCGCCCAAGCCCGCACTTCCCACCTCAACCTTCTCCAGCGATGTCCGGAGCGGGAGGCAAGTGGAAGGTCTCCTCCGTCACAGAGGGTGACGTAAAAAAGCTTAGGAAGGCCGGATACTTGTCCAAAGACATCGCGCACCGGCTTCCCGAGAAGGGGCAGCTCCTCCCCACCCCAAGGCCCCACGAAAGGGTAGTATTCCTTCCCCACTTCCTCCGCGGACTGGGTTTTCCACTTCACCCATTCGTCCGGGGGCTCATGTTCTACTACGGCCTGGATTTCCACGATCTGGCCCCGAACTTCATCCTCAACATCTCGGCGTTCATCATCGTGTGCGAGGCTTTCCTCCGCGTCCGCCCCCATTTCGGCCTCTGGCTCAAGACCTTCAATGTCAAGCCCAAGGTGGTGCACGGCAGCTAGGCGGAGTGCGGAGGCGCCATGGCGGGCAAGATTGCCAATGTCCTGTGGTTCGAGGGCTCCTTTGTAGAGACCCTAAAGGGGTGGCAAGCCGGGTGGTTTTACATCACCGAGCCACGCGATCCGAAATGGACCGCAGCCCCCGAGTTCTGATCCGGACCCCCCACGCAGCTCATGTCTTGGAAAGAGATGGGCCTATCGTGGGGTAACGAGGAAGAGGTGACCGGACTGAAGACATGCATCTAGTCCCGGGTAAACAAGCCAATCAGGCTTGTAAATGTAGTCTAGGTCATGCTCGTTCGCCGAATCCTCCCGTGTCAACAACGGGACTTTACTCTGTGGGAGTTCGACCCGGCATAGCACCGAACCCTTAACAGGCTCTTCGACACGACGTATGAAGACGTCTGGAAGGTGCTAATCAAAGGTGCCAAGGCTCCCGCATCCGCTTCCGAGGACCGCGGATACAGCTCGCAGTGTCACGCTAGCGAGGTAAGCTATCTTCACCTTTTACAGGATGTTCAGCTTTTTTCATTGTTTAACTCTACGCGGGATCTAAACTCACTTGCCTTTGACAGGCTTGGCGGGCGATATCCGGACCGATTAACTGTCCGGCTCCGCTGCTCGAAGACCCAGCCCCAGCTCTACTAGTGAAGCTGCTGGCTCCGGCGCCTTATGTGGTGCCAGAAAAGAAGGCCAAGAAGAAGAAGACCACGGGGACTTGAAAGAGTGCCCGTAATGTGGTGGGGTCGGACTCGTCATCCGACGAGTCCGAGACGCACTCCTCCCATGGAGACGAGGAGGAGGAAGAAGAAACCTCTCCCCCTCCAGCGGGGGGAGGAAAGAAGAGGAAGGTCGCCCCAGTAGGGGGGCCGAAGGGTCCAAGAAGAGGAAAACCCCTCCGCCGGACTACGCCCACGACGCCGACGAGGACGAAGAGGAGTGGCCGGACAGGGCCAGGCATCCGGTGAAATCGTAAGTGTTCGGATACCAGAGTAACTCATGATATTCCTTTTGTTGCACGGCCTTCCCTAATGTCGAATATAATCATGTAGCCCGCCCCAGGCCGAACTCAACGAGTCGTCGAGCGGCTCCCTGGATTCATCGGACGTGAACTCAGTTCCGCCCGCTGTCTCCCCCCGCACTGCGGATGACGCCGAAGTGGCGTCGCAACGAGCTCCGGGGCAAGAGGAGGTGGTCCTGGAGGAGCCGCAAGGCGACCTCCCGGACTCCAAGAGTAAAGGGGACAAGACCCCCCAGGGCTCCAAGCCCGGCTTTGAGCCGGACACCGTGCCGGAATCTTCAACAATTCCGGACCGCGGCAGGCGAACTCCTTCCAAGAGGAGCAAGCCTTCTGAGCCGGCAGCCTCCGTCCAACCGGAGGCGCCGGACAATCTGCTGGAGGTGCTTAAAGGCGCCTCCATCGACGAGGAGCACCGTACTATTATGAGTACGGTGATCCAGAAGGTTCAGTCCGTCAAGAGCGGACTGATTGAAGCTTGCGCTAGCCTTCTAACAGGCTTCGAGGTAAGTAAAAATATGTAAAAATATTACCGCATAGACAGTAGTCCCTGATGCTCTGTTTGGCGTTCAGAAAGAAAAGCCAAATAGAGGATCTATTAAATTTCGCAGGAGTCTAACAAAAAGAGTCAATATGCGTATGCAGGCTTCGCTGCTAGCCACCGTCGCACTGACTGTGGAGGTGGGTGCCCTAAAACAGGGACTCGAGCGGACCGAGCAAGAGCTCGGCCTTGCCAAGCGGCAGCTCGAGGAAAAAGAAGGTAAGAAATACCTTACAGAAAAAAGTGCCTATAGAGAGGCGTGATTGCAAAAAATAACAGGATTGCACTGCTTATTATAGGGGCCACGACTAAGGTGGCGACCCTCAAGCAGGTGTTGTCCGAGGCCGAAAAGAAAACGGCCGCGGAGCGCACCGAGCGAGAGAAACTTGGGGCTCGGGTCGGCGAGGTGCAGCAAGAGCTTCAGGCTCTCATGAAAAAACATGAGAGTTTGGAGCTTGAGTCAAAGACCCAAGCGTCCGAGCTCGCGGCGGCCCTTGAGACTGCCAAGTCTGCCAAGGCCGAAGCCCAAAAGGCCCTCCAAGAGTTGGAGAAGGTGAAGAAGATAGCAGCGGGTAAGGCATTCTTCATGCAAAGCGGAAATATAAAAGTAAACTACCTGTTACTTACCCGAATCCGGAGTTCTCCAGGGGCATTCGCAGATCTTCCCCGCAGCGTATCCGACGCCGCCGCATTCTACCGAGCTGAAGAGGGCAGCTCGACGGAGAAGGTGTTCTGGTCTCAGTATGCTGAGGTCGAACACCCTATGCCCTTGAGCGACCAGCTAAAACAGCTGGTCGAGCTCCACAAGGCGGCCGAACAGGCCATGAAAGGCTTCATAGTTCGGATGTGGCCTGGAGGGGCCCTGCTTGGGAGCTACTTCGGGCTGGTGCGGCGGCTGGTGGAGGCCTGTCCAAGGCTCGAGGTCATCAAGCGCTCCGTCTGCATCGAAGGTGCCCGTAGGGCCCTTGCCCGTGCAAAGGTGCACTGGGGTAAGCTAGATGGTGAAAAGCTTGTGAGGGACGGGCCGCCGCCAGGGAAGGAGCATCGCAAGCCCGAGAACTATTACAAGGATGTTCTTGCAGGTGCCCGCCTTGTGGCGGATGAATGTACCAAGGATGTAATTTTTGAATAAACTCGCTCGTTTTTATCCTGTGCGCTGAAAACTTGTTCATATGCGCTAAGCAATGCTTATTGAATTTAAAATATTATTTTCTGTGCGGTCGTTTATCAAAAATTGAGAGATGGCCAGTCGTCGGCTTCTGCCCCCGTGCCACTAGTGCTGGGGTGTTCGGTGATAAACCTGAGCGCTCTTTTTCCCATGGTTGGGTCCTTCGAGGGAGGCGCTCAGCATGACGAACCAGGCAATCGGACTATAATGCTTGAACACTCTCACTTAGCCATAGAACTTTATAATTTTAAATTTCGGCGAAGCCCCTAGTTCGGAAGACCGAGTTCGGGGCGCTATCCACGCCTTGGCCGGACAAAGCCGGCTCCTCGCTCGAAGCGGCATAAGTCTTTAGGGACTCGAAAAACCTCTCGAACAGCGACCGGTCTCTCGCCTCATCATGACAGTCAGTTTTAGCTTTCTCCACTGAGGTGCTTAACCCAGCTCAACCGGGGCACAATCGCAGTGGTTCTCCTAGTGCTACCTTAGCCGATATAGCGGAACGTAAGGCACCAAAACATAGGAGCCGGGCAAACCCAACTATTGACCCAAATCATGATTCGGAGCCGATGCATATAGTGCTATAAGTTCGGGGTGCCGCACTTGTGAAAGTGCACGGACTTCTCACACCATATTAAAGGGTACTGAGCCCCTGGCGTACTTGCCGTACCACAGTGCACGGGTGCAACATGTCATTAATGAACATATATGAAAGAGAGTAATGCAGAAAATAGACAAAAGCTATGCATTGTTTATAGAGAGGCTATTTATCAAAGCCGAACGATACAAGTAGTGCGATAAGCAAAAAGATATTGGACTATTCAATATATCCTGACCAGGGGCAGGCCGCGGAATTGTATTTAAAATAGGTATACCGCTCGTAACAGAGACCACCTGGGAGTTCCATAATGCGGCATGGCTTGTCTGCCTCCCTGGATCTTGCATCATTTGTGCGGCAGTTGAATTGCCGAACAGGTCGTCCGACGTATGGAGTCCTGAAAGTAAGAAAAAAGAATCCAGCAGCCCCTAGTACGTTTTAAGCCGTATTTTGGGCGTGCCGTTATTGTGCCCCTTCCCCTGTGCCCATGGTATTTCAAGGGCGTAGTTATGTACGCGAGGTACTGGTTTCGCTATGTCGCGAAAGCTGGGGTTGGGGCCGCATTGCTACGCTTGTTCAGAGTGTGCCAGGCGGTCCTGCTGTGGGTTACTCCGGGCGCGCTTGGCAGTGTCTGGCTTTTTAATGGCCGGACTGGAGAATTGCCTAAGAAGGCTACTTTGTACCTCCGCTGCGAGAGCCGCCGTATGCTCCTCCGTACGGAGGGAGCGTTCGGTGTTTCCGTTGACCGTAATTACTCCTCGAGGGCCTGGCATCTTGAGCTTGAGATATGCGTAGTGCGGCACCGCATTGAACTTTGCGAATGTGGTTCGTCCGAGCAGGGCGTGATAGCCACTGCGAAACGGGACTATATCGAAGATTAACTCTTCGCTTCGGAAATTGTCCGGGGATCCGAATACCACGTCAAGTGTTACTGAGCCTGTACAGTTGGCTTCTACACCTGGTATAACGCCTTTAAAGGTCATTCTTGTGGGCCTAATCCTTGAGGGATCTATGCCCATTTTCTGCATTGTATCCTGATAAAGCAGGTTCAGGCTACTGCCGCCGTCCATGAGGACTCTTGTGAGATGAAATCCGTCGATGATTGGGTCGAGAACCAATGTGGCAAAGCCGCCATGACGGATGCTAGTGGGATGGTCGCTTCGATCGAAAGTGATCGGGCAGGAGGACCATGGGTTGAACTTTGGGGCGACTGGCTCTATCGCGTATACGTCCCGTAGCGCACGCTTCCGCTCCCGCTTGGGAATGTGGGTTGCATATATCATGCTCGCCGTCCGCACTTGTGGGGGAAAGCCCTTCTGTCCATTGTTGTTCGGCGGCTTGGGCTCCTCGTCATCTCTGTTCAGCCCCTTGTTTCTATTTTCGGCCCTTAACTTGCCTGCCTGCTTGAACACCCAACAATCCCTGTTAGTGTGATTGGCTGGCCTTTCGGGGGTGCCATGTATCTGGCACAAGCGATCGAGTATTCGGTCCAAACTGGACGGGCCCTGAGTATTCTTTTTGAATGGCTTTTTCCGCTGACCGGATTTATAGCCTTTGAATCTGGCATTGACTGCCGTGTCTTCATTCTTGTCGCTGTTAACGCGGCGTTTTTGCTTATTCCGACGTGTCCTGCCACTTTTGTCCTTGGTATCCGAATTACCAGGGTTCTTCGATAAGTTGTACTGCGATCTAGCCAGCTGTCTTCTCCCGCGCAAAAGCGGGTCATGAGTGTCGTGAGGGCTGCCATGGATTTCGGCTTTTCCTGTCCCAGGTGCCGGGCAAGCCACTCGTCGCGGATGTTATGCTTGAAGGCTGCTAGGGCCTCTGCGTCCGGGCAGTCGACTATCTGGTTTTTCTTTGTTAGGAACCGTGTCCAGAATTGTCTGGCCGATTCTTCTGGCTGCTGAACTATGTGGCTTAAGTCGTCGGCATCCAGCGGTCGCACGTAAGTGCCCTGGAAGTTGTCAAGGAATGCGACTTCCAGGTCCTCCCAAGAATCGATTGAGTCTGCTGGCAAGTTGTTAAGCCAATGCCGGGCCGGTCCTTTAAGTTTGAGCGGGAGGTATTTGATGGCGTGTAGATCATCGCCGCGTGCCATGTGAATGTGAAGGAGATAATCCTCGATCCATACTGCCGGATCTGTTGTACCATCGTATGATTCAGTGTTTACGGGTTTGAAACCCTCTGGGATTTTATGATCCATTACTTCATTCATGAAGCATAGAGGGTGTGCGGCGCCTCTGTACTGGGCTATATCACGACGCAGCTCGTAAGAGCTATGTCTATTGTGTTCGGCCCGGCCGGATTTGTTGTATCCAGAGTGAAGATCATTGTCACATGTCGTAGGGCGCCTGCGCGATCCATAGATCGATCTTGTTTGTCTTGCCTTATCCTCCAGTATGTCTCACAGGTCAGGCGCATTTTCCCATGCCTTAGTTGAGCGGCGTCGGGGCATGGCTTGGGTGGAGGGCCGAGAGGCCTCTCTGTCGCGGCCGCGAGGTGGCCGGTCTGCCATGTCATGCGCTGGTGATGTAGGTGCTTCCTCCTCTGATTGGGGTAGCGGCTTGCGCTTCGGGTAACTCTTGGAGGGGCGTTCGAGTTCATACTCTTCGGCCGCAAGGACTTCAGTCCATCTGTCAGCTAGCAAATCTTGGGTAGCTCTAAGCTGTTGCTGCTTTTTCTTGAGGCTGCTTGCCGTGGCTAAAAGCCTGCATTTAAAACGCTCTTGTTCGGCGGGGTCTGATGGTATGACGAATTCGTCGTCATCGAGGCTTGCCTCGTCTTCGGAGGGAGGTGTATAGTTATCATCCTCGACCTCTTGGTCTGCCGCTCTCTCATGAGGGCTGGCTTTTCCATCTTCCTGTGCCGAATCTTGCTGAGGTGGGTGTTCTTTGGTGCTATCCGGGGTAGTATTATCTCCCGTGCCGGAATCACCGTTTTTGCTTTGGCGGGATTTAGAGCGGAGCCGCTGACGCCGGCGCTTTGGCTGTTTCTTGGGGGCATCATCCCCCACTGTTCCATCTCCATCTTTTGGAGTATCCACCATATATATGTCATATGACGAGGTGGCCTTCCAGCGCCCTACAGGTGCTGGTTCCTATTCGTCTCCTACATCGTCGTCCATGCCGTCGATGTCTTCGGAGCTGAAGTCAAGCATGTCGGTTAGATCGTCGACAGTGGCTACAAAGTGGGTGGTGGGTGGGCTTTGAATTTCTTCATTGTCCGCATCCCAACCTTGCGGACGGTAGTCCGGCCAGGGCTCTCCTGACAAAGAGAGAGACTTAAGAGAATTCAGGATGTCGCCGAAGGGCGAGTGCTGAAAGATGTCCGCGGCGGTGAACTCCATTATCGGCGCCCAATCGGATTCGATCGGTAGGGGCGCGGAGGGCTCGGAGTTTGGAGAGGAATCCGGCTCCTCGGAGTCACGGGCCATGCGGAGTGCGGGGCTGGAGTTCGGCTCAATCGCCTCTGAGATCATAGCCCCTAAGGCAGTGTCCAACCGCTGATCCTCGATCGGCGCAGTAGGCTCCGAATCAATGGTCGGAACCGAAGCGTGTGCGGCCTCCAAGGCGCTGCTCAGCGGCAGATCTATATCATGCCCATCGAGACAGTGCGGCGCGCCTGGCTGTGGCTTGAATCCGTCGAAGATCAAGTCCCCGCGGATGTCAGCCGTGTAGTTTAGGCTTCCAAACCTGACCTGATGGCCAGGGGCGTAGCTTTCGATCTGCTCAAGGTGGCCAAGTGAATTGACCCGCAGTGCGAAGCCGCCGAAGATGAAGATCTTTCCGGGGAGAAAAGTCTCACCCTGGACTGCATTGTTGTTGATGATCAAAGGAGCCATCGGGCCTAGAGGCGACGACACAGAGGAACTCTCAATGAAAGCACGAATGTCGGTGTCAAAACCGGCGGATCTCGGGTAGGGGGTCCCGAACTGTGCATCTAGGCCGGATGGTAACAGGAGGCAGGGACACGATGTTTTACCCAGGTTCGGGCCCTCTTGATGGAGGTAAAACCCTACGTCCTGCTTGATTAATATTGATGATAGGGGTAGTACAAGAGTAGATCTACCACGAGATCAAGGAGGCTAAACCCTAGAAGCTAGCCTATGGTATGATTGTTGTATATGGAGTTGATTGCCTACGGACTACAACCCTCCGGTTTATATAGACGCTGGATAGGGTTAGGGTTACATAAAGTCGGTTACAATGGTAGGAGATCTTGAATATCCGCATCGCCAAGCTTGCCTTCCACGCCAAGGAAAGTCCCATCCGGACACGGGACGAAGTCTTCAATCTTGTATCTTCATAGTCCAGGAGTCCGGCTGAAGGTATAGTCCGGCTACCTGAACACCCCCTAATCCAGGACTCCCTCAATCGTACTCGTCCTCATAGGCAACATCATCGACACCCAGTACCCTTCTCTTCCCATGCATCACTACATGGCAGTTCTTATGCAAGGGGTCTTCCACAAAGAAAATCTGGGTAGCATCGCTGGCAAGAATGAATGGGTCCGCGTGATACGCCATCGTTGTTCTGTTAACACAAGTCTTCCTGTACTCATCGATCCTTACCTGACCAAGAGGGATCCACGCGCACCTAAATAATGCCACCTTAACTTTCACATAGTCAAGCTCCCAAATATCTTTGATGGTTCCATAGTATACCCTTTTATCAGCTTCATCTACAGTCATGCATTCTGTTTGAATAGAGTTGTTTTGATATGAGGTCTTCTGATCACGTTCCTCAGTGTAGAATGTGTATCCATTTATGTCATATGCTCGGTATGTCAACACCGTAGGTGATGGCTTTTGGGCCAACCACGTAGCAATGTCATTGATGGATCCTTGTGCCAAATGATTCTTCAGCCATTCGGCGTAGTTCTTAGTGTGCTCCTTCATCCCCACATCTGATGAAGGCACCATTGGTAAGAATCTTTGGCATATCTCCGCCAAGTGTTCTTTGGCATAAGCGCTGAGAACTAGGTTGTTGAGCAATACTGTCAAATGGGCTTTCTCTACCAATTCTCCGGGTGCAGCCATTTGCGTGCCAGCAAGGACCGGCTTACCTTTCAGCCTTCCCTCGTGGCGAGAGAGGGGCAAACCTATAGGTCTTTGTTTCATGTATTCGGTGCAAAACTCAACCACCTCCTCCGCGGTATAACCTTGTAGGATGCTTGCCTCTGGATGGTTTCGGTTCCAACAAAAGCGCTTTAGTATTCCCATGAACCGCTCGAAGGGATACATGTTGCGAAGAAACACAGGACCACAATACTTTATCTCGTCGACAAGGTGCACAATGAGATGGACCATGACATCAAAGAATGATGGTGGGAAAAACATCTCTAGGTTGGACAATATTCTTGCAATATCATCTTGCATATGATCCAACTCTTCAGGATCTACAGCTTTCTGCCATAGTTGGTTGAAGAAATCAAAGAGGTCAATGAGTGTGTTTCTTATATCTTTGTCTATCAGATTCCTGATGGCCACCGGGAGGATTTGTGTCAACATTATGTGGTAATCATGTGACTTCATGTGTTCCAACTTCATTTTACCTTAGCTCACATCCCCAAGACTTATGATGTTTGCGCAGTAGGAAGAGGGTGTCTTAACTCACAACAAATAGGTGAAGAGCTGTGTTGCTTCTTTTGTACTAAAATTGTAACTCTGGCGAGCTTTGATGAATTTGTCATCATCTTCTGCTTCACTCTTGCGTTTTGATTGGTCAGCAAGCATATCGAGCCGTGAACCTTCACCATCCTTTTTTTACCTTTAATCTTGAGAAGAGTACCAAGGATGCTTTCACATACGTTCTTCTCTACATGCATGACACCGATGCAGTGATGTACACGTAGAATCTCCCAGTAAGCTAATTTCCAGAACACCGATTTCTTCTTAAACACTTGACCCTTGGGTGTTTGTTTCACTGTCAAAGTGTGGTTCTTGCCAAGCACAACATTCATTTTTTTAGCCATGTTGTGGACCACCTCCCTTTCATAGGGTCTTAGGACCACACCTGCCTCTGCCGTACCATCAAATTCAGCTTTCATATTTTGTTATGGGTGAGTTTTCCGTAAGAACCTACGAAGATGCAAATACATGGTTTTGTGTGAGTTGGGAAGTCTTCTGCTAGCTGTCCTATCCATACATGTGACACAGCCTACATCTCCCTTTGTTTCCTGCCCCGATGTATTGCCTAATGCCGGCATATCTTGAATGGTGTGCACCAGCATCACATGTAGATCGAAAATCTCCTTTCTGTAAGCATCATAACATTTTACAGCAAACGCTTCTATCCACACTGTCAGCAGTTCTTCTACCAGCAACTGAAGTAAATGTCGATGTCATTTCCAGGTTACTTCGGGCCTTGGATAATCATTTGTAGGATCAAAAGTATGTCTAGAGGGGGGTGATTAGACTACTTGACCAATTAAAAATCTATCCTTTTCCCAATTTTAGTCTTTGGCAGATTTTAGCTGTCTTAGCACAAGTCAAGCAATCTTAACACAATTCAAGCAAGCATGAAAAGAGTCTATGAGCAGCGGAAAGTAAAGCATGCAACTTGCAAGAATGTAAAGGGAAGGGTTTGGAGAATTCAAATGCAATTGGAGACACGGATGTTTTTGTCGTGGTTCCGATAGGTGGTGCTATCGTACATCCATGTTGATGGAGACTTCAACCCACGGAGGGTAACGGTTGCGCGAGTCCACGGAGGGCTCCACCCACAAAGGGTCCACGAAGAAGCAACCTTGTCTATCCCATCATGGCCATCGCCCACGAAGGACTTGCCTCACTAGCGGTAGATCTTCATGAAGTACGCGATCTCCTTGCCCTTACAAACTCCTTGGTTCAACTCCCCAATCTTTGTCGGAGGCTCCCAAGTGACACCTAGCCAATCTAGGAGACACCACTCTCCAAGAAGTAACAAATGGTGTGTTGATGATGAACTCCTTGCTCTTGTACTTCAAATGATAGTCTCCCCAACACTCAACTCTCTCTCATAGGATATGGATTTGGTGGAAAGAAAATTTGAGTGGAAAGCAACTTGGGGAAGGCTAGAGATCAAGATTCATATGGTAGGAATGGAATATCTTGGCCTCAACACATGAGTAGGTGGTTCTCTCTCAGAAAATGTGTATTGGAAGTGTAGGTATGTTCTGATGGCTCTATCCACGAATGAAGAGTGGGTCGAGGGGTATATATAGCCTCCACACAAAAACTAACCGTTACACACAATTTACCAATCTCGGTGAGACCGAATTGAGAAACTCGGTAGGACCAATTTAGCAAACCTAATGACCATTATGATTTTCGGTGGGACTGAGATGCAACTCAGTAGGACCGATATGGTTAGGGTTAGGGCATAACGTAGTCACGGTGTGACCGATTACACAAACTCGGTGGGACCGATTTTGGTAATAAGCTAACCAGAGAGTTGGTCAGGTAAACTCGGTGGGACCGATCACTCATTTCGGTGAGACCGAAACGTTACGAAGGGAAAACAGAGAGTTTACATTGCAATCTCGGTGGGACCGATCGCTCATCTCGATAGGACCGAAACGTTACGAAGGGAAACAGAGAGGTTACAACCCCATCTCGGTGAGACCGAGATCCCTATCAGTGAGATCGATTTGCCTAGGGTTTGTGGCAGTGGCTATGACATCTGAACTCGGTGGCGCCGGATAGAAAGAATCAGTGGGGCTGAGTTTGACTTTTGGTTTAGGTCATATGTGGATGTGGGAAGGTAGTTGAGGGTTTTGGAGCATATCACTAAGCACTATGAAGCAAGAACCTCATCAAGCAACACCTCATCCCTCCTTGATAGTATTGGCTTTTCCTATAGACTCAACGTGATCTTGGATCACTAAAATATAAAATGTAGAGTCTTGAGCTTTGAGCTTGAGCCAATCTTTTTGTGCTTAGTATTTTGAGGGGTCCACTTTCCTCATCCATGCCATGCCATTCATTGAGCTTTTCCTGAAATATTAATCTTGGAATAATGTTAGCTCAATGAGCTATATGTTGTTAGGAATTACCAAAACCACCCAGCGATAGTTGCACTTTCAATCTCCCCCTTTTTGCTAATTGATGACAACATATAGATCAAAGCTTTGACAAATGATAATAAGAGTGAAAAACATTGTCGCTTTGAGAAGTATGTGAAAAGCAATAGCTCCCCCTAAATTTGTGCATAGTTTATGATTTGCTTTGGACTGCAAATGCACAGAGAGTTAGGCTCATGGGTTAATCTTCCATGTCACATACATCTTGGTGGAGCGCTAAAAATGATAATAATTAAATACATGCACTCATTAATGTAGCATATGATAAAACACACATGATCATCCAAGTGTCACGTAGACAGAAAGTATCTCAAACAAGCGAATAAAGTTCAACCACCAAAGCAAGAGAGAATAAAAAGCAACGCTCTCTCTCGAAGCCTATGATCTATACATTTTTCTCCCCCTTTGGCAACAAGTTACCAAAAAGTTCCTAGAAAATGCATAGCACTAAATCGTCTCTCAGGCTTGGTCTTCAGGTGGTGGTGTCCGGATAACTCCAAGAATGAAGGCTTCAGTCGAAGTAGATGGAGCTGATGGAGTAGGTGCTGGAGCTGGTGGCACTGAAGCTGTAGCTGGTGCAGATGTAGTGGCTCTGGTGTCTGGAACTGGCACTGCAGCTGACCTCTGAGCTCTAGGCACTCTGGCAAATGCATCAGTGGTTGTCTTGCCCTTCCTCTCATGCATATCATCCTGAAGTTGCTCCACAACATACTAGATCTCAGTTACCTTCACATCCAAGTCATAGAACTTCTGCTCCACGACCCTTTCCAAGCTCTCCTGGTTTTGAGTCAGGGTGGCCAGTCCCTTCTCAATCCTCAGAGTGGAGGCAATCAAGTATCCAAGCTGATCTTGCTTGCTCTTCAGAAGATACTGAGATGCCTCTTCCATGGTTGGCATCTTTGCAGCTTTCTCAACCTTTGCCTTCTCCCTCTTGGCTTGTGTGTGCACAGAAGATGGTTCATTTTCATCCATCACCACAGTGTTGTCCTCAAATTCTGGGTAGATCGGCAGGTGCTCCTTGTCCAGCAGATATGTGCTAGTGCCCATCTTGGAGTTAATCAGCTCCTGGATCTGTGGGGCATACCCACAACTCCTCTTCTGATCTGCAGCTGTCCTCTTGATAGTTTCAACTATAAGGCTCATGACTTTGAACTTCTGTGGGACATCAAAAATGTGAAGCAAGTTGATGGAGTGACCTCTGGTCATCTTGTGATCACCTGACTTTGGCAAGAGAGAGTGCCTGAGGATCCAGTTGATTGTTGGCAAGCCTGACAGAAGGTAGTGTACTGATCCAAACTTGTGTGTCTCAAGAGCAGCATCTGGGATCTCCTTGTACATGTGTGCCATGGTGTTGTGATCCTTCTTCTTCTTGGCATAGACATCCAAGTCATCTTCTTGTTCTTCTAGGGCATTGATCAACTGAGCCCATTCTGCAACCGTTGACTGGTACCTAGTGCCTTCAGACATCCAGACAATCCTTCCATCTGGGTAGAAGTGAGTTGTCGAGTAGAACTGCATGATGAGCTCATCATTCCATTTTGTGAGCTTCTGAGACACAAACTCATCAAATCCACACGCCTTGAAACTGTCATATACACCAGGGAAGTGATCCTCATTTTCCTCAATGAATTTCCAATCAACCCATCTCATGTCACACACTATGGGCTTCTTGTCAAGCAACACTGTCTCATAGAAATCCTGTTGTTCTTTGGTATGGAACCTGTAGTCCACAGCAGTTCTCCTTCTAGTGGCATATGGATCTGACTCTCTCCATAGCCTTAATCCTGAGTCCTTCCTTATCTTCATGTTCTCAGCTACTGGATGAGCATCATTGTGATATGGAATTTTTGGCTTCAACTTCCTCAAGACATGTGACTCATCATCTTCTTCTTCCATTGCATCTTCAGGCAGTGGGGCCTTGTTCTTCTCCTCAGCAGGGATGTTCCTGGTGCTCCTATTTGGTTTTGGCTTTGGAGCTGGAGCAGCAGCCTTAGGAGCAGTCTTAGGCTTAGATGAAACAGCCCCTGACATGATGGCATCACCCATAAGCTTTTGAGCTTTGGGTGCTGGTGTTGCATCCTCTTCCTCTTCTTCAGAGTCTTTCATGATTGAGGATCTCCCAAGCACTCTGGCAGTGGCCTTTTTGACCCTCTCTTTCCTCTTCTTCCCTTCTGCAGGAGCCTCTTTGGGTTCAGATTCCAAAGGTACTTGAGTAGAGACTCTGGCTTTAGACATTGGAGCTCTCTTGGCAGGAACCTTTTGCTTCGTTCCAGGCTTGGTGGCAGCAGCAGTGCTATATTCCTTTTTAACCACTTTCTTCTTGGAAGTGGCCTCATCCTCAACTACCACATAGTCTTCATCCTCAGATTCAGAAGTTTTCTTTTTTCTGGCCCTGGTGGCAGCTTTGGGTAAGTTGCTTGGGGTGCTCCTGCTACCCTCATCAGAGCTGCTAGAGGGACTAGTGCCCTCACTCAAGTGAACCTGCTCCTCTGACTTGTTCTGGTTGTCACTCTGATCAGACATATTGCAAACACTGACAGCAGGCCCTGTGAATAGATATAGATGAGATAGAGTGGATGAGCATCAAAAAATGCAGAGGTTTTTGCAAAAGAATGAGTCAAAAACTTAGTTTTAGTTTTCCACAAAAAGCATTTCGGATCAACCAATTTATAAACTCGGTGATACCGAAGCAGCTTTTGGAACCTAAACTAGTGAACTCAGTCAGACCGAGTCACAGTTCGGTGGCACCGAGACTGCTAGGGTTTCACAAAGTCCTGAACTCGGTCACACCGATTTGCAATTCTTGGTCAGACCGAGAATCGCATGTGCAATGGCCTGAGCCAAATCGGTGGTACCGAGTTCCACAACTCGGTGGGTCCGAGATGGTTTCGGTGGAAACCTAACCCTAAATTCTCAATTCACGACTAAACTACGGAGTGTTTTCGATGGATAGAATGATCTCAATCGTGGCAAGATACATGGCGAACACAATGTGCTAGGTATCATATAGGGATAGCACAGTGATCGAGTTCATACCCTAGTTCGTCGATGAACTCGCTACGACGGCAACGGCGGGGATGATTCCCATTGACGGTGGCGGAGACCAGCGACAGGAGACGGCTGGCGACGAGGAGGATGATCCGGAGACCCAGGGAGGCAGAGCAGGCTAAGCGCGGGCGAGGAGGTTTGGAAAGTTTTCCAAAATTTGACCCGTGGATATATATAGCCCGACCCTGTCGGTGTGACCGAGTGGAACAACTCGGTGGCACCGAGATTCATAACTGCAAGTAGTTATTGAAACTCGGTGTGACCGAAAAGTTCAAATTGGTTGCACCGAGATTGAAAACCTAGATCGACTTAGTGATCTCGGTGTGACCGAAATGGATGAATCGGTCAGACCGAAACACACAAAGAAGTTTTGGAAGTTTAAGTCTATGACGAATCGGGGACTCCGAGTGCTCCTCACACAGAGTGGTTCGAATCTGACTTGATCAAATTTTGTGATGCAGCATGAATAGAGTTTAAGATGAGAAAAGCATAGATATCTAGAGAAGGTTAGGCATTCTTGTCCATCCACTTGGCCAAAAGAAAAGGAAACCAATCAATCAAAACAACAAGTGGATGTCCTCGAATGATTAAATTATGCAACCAACATGCTCACACAATAAAATGACAAATGAAATATGTGGCAAAGCATGCACAAACAATTCTAGCATCTATCAAGCAATTGGCGATGACTAGGTCATCTATATATGAGTGTATTGACTTAGGAGTCAAATGAGAACATTTGATCATAGGTCATACTCATCGTTTAAGCACAAGTGGGGTTACCACTTTTACATAAAGTGTTGTTGTGTTCACACCATTAGAGTTGCTTTAACTCAATTGTTAGAGTAAAGCTCCCCCTAGATGTGAGATCCCCCCTAAGAGGGATGACCTAACCTTGGGTTTTGTCGATGATGACTTCATGTAGATGTTGAAGATGTGGATGCTCAATGTTGATGTAGATCATTTGGAGCTATCCTTTGGAGTGAGTTGCACTTTAAATACCTACACGAGTTAGTCCCACAAGGAACAAACAAGGATATCCATAGACATATAGTGATGCACACACAAGATGATGTCTATGAAAGCTTTAGGTTACCTTGTCCCTTGTCTTACCAACAAGAGGGTTTGTGACTCCTTGAACAAGTGCAAGATGTGGAAGTTGATTGCACTTGTTCTTGCCAAAATGATAAGAGTGAAGTATGTTGGCGGAGTCACCCTCAAGAATTCTCTAGTTCTTCTTCTTCGGGATCCACACCATCTTGATGGGAATCCTCGGAGTTGTAGTTGTACTTGATGAAGTGGAACTTGATGTAGTCTTGGGAACCCACTTGACCAAGGCCTTAGGAGCTTCTTCAAATGCATCAATTTCCTCTTGAAGCTTGTCCTTGCCTTTTTGCTTGTGGTCTTGTGGTGGAAGATCATCTTGAGCTTGTGTCCCTTTGGAAGAAGTAGGATCATACTTCTCTTGTTGAGGAACAAACTTCGTCTTGGGGTATTGATCTTCTTCCCACTCAACTCCATTGGCATTGAACTTTCGTTCAAAACCAATACCTTGATTCTTCCGATGACTTCCTTGCTTGCGTACAATTTCCTCGAATTGCTTATTCCCGGCAAGGCTCTTGTAAACACCTTTCTCTATGATTCCCTTCAATAATCTATTTTCTTGCTCAAGTGTAACTTGGCTAAGAGAATCATTAGTGGAATCAAGATAACTACTAGAAGCAACAATACTGGATTTAGCATGATTATTGTTACTACTAGAAGAAGAATCCTTCTTGTTCTTGTTACTAGACTTGACTTGAGGCATGTAAGTGGATAAGAGTAAACGCTTGGCAATGTAAGAAGAACTTTTCTTGCAAAGATCATCATTGATTGCCTTTAAGAACTCATGCTCTTGCTCAAGGTTGAGCTTTTCAAAACATAATTTCTCATGAGTCCTTATAAGTTCTTGATAATCCCCTAAGATAGTTTCATGAGCTAACTTAAGAGTGTTTAGTTCTTTAGTTAGAGACTCAATCTTCTCCTTATCATTGTCATTCGTTTCATCATAGTATTCATCACTATAGTTGTCAACAAGTAAATCATCATCACCTAACAAGTCATCTTCATCACTATTGAAATCAACATACTCGGGGTGTGATACCTTTGGACCTTTGGCCATGAAGTATATTCCAATTCCTTCATTTGGTGAATCAAATATGTCGTAGGAGTTGGTTGACACAAGTGCTAGACCGGCAACACCTTCATCTTGAGTATATTCAGAGTCGGAGTGATAGCTTCTCTCGGAGTCATTGTTGAAGTCGGAGTCGGATACCCATTCAACAACATGAGCTTGATGTCTTTGTTTTCTGTAGCTCCTTGATGACTTGTCCTTCCTTTCCGAATCCTTGCTTCTCCGTGAGGGTCTTCGTTCATATCGATCATCCCTACTCCTTCTCTCCCTTGATGGTGATTCTTCTCTTCTACTTCTTCTTTTGGGAGAATCTTCTCTTCTTTTGTGGGGAGCCGTACACTCATTGGAGTAGTGTCCGGGTCTTCCACAATTGTAGCAGTTTCGCTCTCGACTAGAAGACCTTTTGTCATTGTAGGACCTTGACTTGGAACTTCTCTCTTTACTTCTACTCTTGTAGAATTTGTTGAAGTTCTTCACCATTAAGCTCAATTCTTCATTGAAGGTTTGTTTCTCACTTGATGATGTGGGAGCTTCACATGAGGCTTTGTATGCATCACTTGACTTGTTACGGAGCTCCTCCTTATCCTTGAGTGGCATCTCATGAGCAACAATTCTTCCAATGACTTCCGTTGGCTTGAGATCTTTGTAATTTGGCATCATTTGGATCAATGTGCATACGGTATCGTATTTTCCATCCAAGGCTCTTAGGATCTTCTTGATGATGAATCTGTCGGTCATCTCTTCACTTCCTAAGCCGGCAATCTCATTTCTGATAAGAGCAAGCCTAGAGTACATTTCAGCGACACCTTCACCATCCTTCATTTTGAACTTGTCAAGTTGACTTTGAAGCACACCCAACTTGGATTCCTTGACGGAGTCAGTACCTTCATGCATGTCAATCAAAGTATCCCAAATTTCCATTGCATTCTCAAGACGGTTGATTTTGTTGAATTCTTCGGGGTACAATCCGTTGAAGAGGATATCACAAGCTTGAGCATTGTATTGTAGCATCTTCAACTCTTCTGCGGTAGCTTCATGATTCGGTTCTCTCCCATCAAAGAATTCACCTTGCAAGCCAACACACACAATAGCCCAAACGGTGTGGTTATGTCCAAGAATATGCATTTTCATCTTATGCTTCCAACTAGCAAAATTAGTACCATCAAAGTAAGGACCTCTACAGTGATAATTTCCCTCGCTAGACGTCATACTCTCCTAGGTTGTGAAACCAAGGCTATGACCACCAAAAGCTATGGAAATCAAAGAAAATGGAGATCAAGGCTCTGATACCAGTTGTAGGATTGAAAGTATGTCTACAGGGGGTGATTAGACTACTTGACCAATTAAAAATCTATCCTTTTCCCAATTTTAGTCTTTGGCAGATTTTAGCTATCTTAGCACAAGTCAAGCTATCTTAACACAATTCAAGCAAGCATGCAAAGAGTCTATGAGTAGAGGAAAGTAAAGCATGCAACTTGCAAGAATGTAAAGGGAAGGGTTTGGAGAATTCAAACGCAATTGGAGAAACGGATGTTTTTGTCGTGGTTCTGATAGGTGGTGCTATCATACATCCACGTTGATGGAGACTTCAACCCACGGAGGGTAACAGTTGCGCGAGTCCACGGAGGGCTCCACCCATGAAGGGTCCACGAAGAAGCAACCTTGTCTATCCCATCATGGCCATCGCCCACGAAGGACTTGCCTCACTAGCGGTAGATCTTCACGAAGTAGGCAATCTCCTTGCCCTTACAAACTCCTTGGTTCAACTCCACAATCTTTGTCGGACGCTCCCAAGTGACACCTAGCCAATCTAGGAGACACCACTCTCCAAGAAGTAACAAATGGTGTGTTGATGATGAACTCCTTGCTCTTGTGATTCAAATGACAGTCTCCCCAACACTCAACTCTCTCTCATAGGATATGGATTTGGTGGAAAGAAATTTGAGTGGAAAGCAACTTGGGGAAGGCTAGAGATCAAGATTCATATGGTAGGAATGGAATATCTTGGCCTCAGCACATGAGTAGGTGGTCTCTCTCAGAAAATGTGTATTGGAAGTGTAAGTATGTTCTGATGGCTCTCTCCATGAATGAAGAGTGGGTGGAGGGGTATATATAGCCTCCACACAAAAACTAACCGTTACACACAATTTACCAATCTCGGTGAGACCGAATTGAGAAACTCGGTCGGGCCGATTTAGCAAACCTAGTGACCGTTAGGATTTTCGGTGGGACTGCGATGCAACTCGGTAGGACCGATATGGTTACGGTTAGGGTATAATGTAGTCTTGGTGTGACCGATTACACAAACTCGGTGGGACCGATTTTGGTAATAAGCTAACCAGAGAGTTGGTCAGGTAAACTCGGTGGGACTGATCGCTCATTTCGGTGAGACCGAAACGTTACGAAGGGAAAACAGAGAGTTTACATTGCAATCTCGGTGGGACCGATCGCTCATCTCGGTAGGACCGAAACGTTACGAAGGGAAACAGAGAGATTACAACCCCATCTCGATGAGACCGAGATCCCTATCAGTGAGACCGATTTGCCTAGGGTTTGTGGCAGTGGCTATGACATCTGAACTCGGTGGCGCCGGATAGAAAGAATCGGTGGAGCCGAGTTTGACTTTTGGTTTAGGTCATATGTGGATGTGGGAAGGTAGTTGAGGGTTTTGGAGCATATCACTAAGCACTATGAAGCAAGAACCTCATCAAGCAACACCTCATCCCTCCTTGGTAGTATTGGCTTTTCCTATAGACTCAATGTGATCTTGGATCACTAAAATATAAAATGTAGAGTCTTGAGCTTTGAGCTTGAGCCAATCTTTTTGTCCTTAGTATTTTGAGGGGTCCACTTTCCTCATCCCTGCCATTCCATTCATTGAGCTTTTCCTAAAATAATAATCTTGGAATAATGTTAGCTCAATAAGCTATATGTTGTTAGGAATTACCAAAACCACCCAGGGATAGTTGCACTTTCATCATTGACATCATAATGTAATTTTTCTTCATACACAACCAAGGAGCTAGGTTATATATGCACAGAAGCACCGACCATGTGCTGTGATTGGTGCTCATATCGCCAAAAGGATTCATCCCGTCAGTACACTCCCCGAGCCTTATACTTCTAGTATCCTTAGCAAAATTTTCAAACTTGTTGTCGATTAATTCCCACTGAGCCCCATCTTTTGGGTGCCTCATAAACTTATCCGCAATTCGCTCATCATGATGCCACCGCAACCTCTTTTCCTCTCTAGGGTTTGCAAACAAACGCCTAAACCTTGGAAGTAAAGGCAAGTACCAAACAACCTTGAACGGGATTCCTGTCTTGATCTCGTCGTCCAATTTGTACTTGTCCTTTGCTCTCCCACGCTTGTATTGTGCATGCTTTCATGTGGGACATGTACGCAAATCTTTGTACTCACCACGGTACAATATACAATCATTCACACAAGGGTGTATCTTCTGTAATTCAAGTTCCAATGGGCAAACAATTTTCTTCGCTTCATTCATGCTTATGGGGAGCACATTATCTTCTGGAAGAATTTCTTTGAAAAGACCTAACATCTCTGTGAAGCCCTTGTTTGGTAGACCGTTTGCTGCTTTAAATCTGAGAAGCGCTAGGGTGGGACTCAACTTGGAATATTTCTTTTTCCAACCTGGATACAATTCTTTCTTGGAGTGCGTATCAATGGTTGGCAGATCCTTGTACCCAATCATATCCTTTTTGGGCCCTTGAAATCTGCAAGCATAGCAGCAAAATCTGGCATATCAACATCGTCGTCATCTGCGTCGACGTCTTGGTTTTCTAGTGGGCGTTTCGGCTTTTCCGGTGCTCCATTGGTAGCTTGACGCCTCTGCCCCGATGTTAGATTCAACATCCATGTGACACTGATCGGGGTTTGGCATCTCACTGCCTGGGTATCTTCATCCATGACCTCCTCTTCACCATGTCTGGTCCAACGTGTATATCCATCCATGAATCCCCTAGAGACTAAGTGCAACGGGACATCTGCAACTTCATGTGACTCTATATTGGCACAATCAATACATGGACACAGGATGTAATCGGCATCACCAATTCTCCTCTTTGTACTTTCAACCAAATTCATGAACTCTGTCATGCTACTGATAAAATCTATGGTTTTATGATTCTTCATCCATCGAGATCGTTCCATGTGCACCACACAAATGGTAATTAGAAACAAAACAACAACATTAATACACGGATTAACTACTGCCCAAAGATGCGTGCATAAATCACAAGGTTTTATTTTCATAATTACTGAGGGCGCTCCATGTTGTTATCCAGACGTGCAATGACAAAAATTAATGACTAGTCAATTTACACGCAGAGTACTAGTACAACACTACCCTTAGGAATTGAATACCTTAATTAAGCCACTCACAAAAAGAATACCTTAATTAATTAGCCACGCAACGACCTCCACCCAGCAGACAGAGAAGCGCGATGCGGCGGCACGCCGAGACAGCAGGGTCGAGGAGCAAAGCTTAGTGCGGCTGCCGCCTGAAGTTCGACATCCACTATCCTGCCATCGACCGCGATGGATGTGCTTGAATCACGTCGCCGCCGACCTCGATGGTTGAGCTCCTCCTATCTCCCACCGTAGACCGAGGATTGACCTCCTATGATGCTGCCACCGCCCACCGACCGAGGATTGACCTCTTCTCCTGTAGCCACTTCCTAGGCCGCCGCTGTAGATCGATGGTTTATGTTTGTTTATATTCACATAGAAGTTATATTGTCATAGATCCTTCAACATGTGGTGCTTGCCCCCCATCTTGCTAGCCAAAAATTCCGCACCAAGTAGAGATACTACTTGTGCATCCAAAAACCCTTAAACCCAAATCTTATTTTCAAGAGTCCACCATACCTACCTAAGGATTGAGCAAGATCCTTCAAGTAAGTTGTCATCCGTGCAATAAGGCAATAAAAATTGCTTCTAAAAGTGTGAGAACATTTAGTGTAAGAGAAAATTGAGCGTTGTACGAACTTGTGATGGCAAAGTAATAAAAGCGACGGACTACATAATAAAGGTTGCTATCATAAGGGGCAATACAACGTGACATTCTTTTGCACTAAGGGGTTGAGCATACAAACAAATAAGCGCATGGCAACCTCTGCTTCCCTCTGTGAAGGGCCTATCTTTTACTTTTCAGTATTTGCTTTTATGCAAAGAGTCAAAGTATTCCTCTATATTCCTTTTTATTTTCTCTTTTGGTAAGCATCATGTGGTGAGGAAAGATCTGGCACATATGTCCAGTTGAATATGGGTAGCATGAGTTATTATTGCTCACATCGCCCGTGAGGTGAATACGTTGGGAGGCAAAACAATAAGCCCCTATCTTTCTATGTGTCCGGTTGAAACATTTTGCCCGTGTGTATGCGGTGAGTGTTAGCAATCATAGAAGACTATATGATGGTTGAGTATGTGGAGCTCTTACTTAATCTCTGTTGAATAAGTTGAATTGCAATTTCTTGGTGACAAAGAACATAGGTTGTCGGGTTTCAAGAGAATTCATTGTTTGAACCTTAACATGTGAATTGGTTACCACTATAACATGAGAAGTTTCATAAGAAAGAATTGTTGTTATGATGCTAGGAAAAGTGATTGAAATTATCATTGATCAAACTTTTGCACTTTTCTAGCATTCACACTTCATAAATTATTTATTTTATCATTTACCTACTCGAGGATGAGTATGAATTAAGCTTGGGGATGCTGATACGTCTCCAATGTATCTATAAAATATGAAGTATTCATGCTGTTATTTTATCATTCTTGGGTGTTTTACAATCATTTTATAGCAACTTTATATCATTTTTTGGGACTAACCTATTAACCCAGTGCCCAGTGCGAGTTGCTGTTTTTCCTTGTTTTTTACATCACAGAAAATCAATCAGAGTCCAAACACCGCGAAACTTTACAGAGATCGTTTTTGGACCAGAAGGAACCCAATGGGCCAAAGCTGCACCTTTTCAACCAGAAGGAACCCAATGGGCCAAAGCTGCACCTGGGGGATGCCTCGAGGGGGGCACAACCCACCAGGGCGCGCCAGGGCCCCCTGGCGCGCCCAGGTGGGTTGTGCCCACCTTAGTGGCCTCCTGCACCCCCTCTTTGCACTATAAATTCCCAAATATTCCGAAACCCCTCGGGGTTAACCTAGATCAGAAGTTCTGCCGCCGCAGGGCTCCGTAGCCACCGAAAACCAATCTAGACTCATTCCGGCACCCTGCCGGAGGGGGGAATCATCTTCGATGGACGTCTTCATCATCCCGACAGCCACCACAATGAGGAGGGACTAGTCCACCCTCGAGGCTGAGGGTTTGTACCAGTAGCTATGTGTTTAATCTCTCTCTCTCTCATGATCTATATCATGGGCTTTGTTAATATAGTCGGATCATATGATGTTTCTCCCCTATATACTCTTGTTGTGATGAAATTGAATCTTTATCCTTTGAAGTTTTATCATGTCGGATTGAATGTTTGGATTTGAGAACACATGATGTATGTCTTGCGGTATGAATACTTGAGGTGACAATGTGGTATCTTATTGATTCACTTGATATACGTTGTCGGATTTCGGGTTCCGGCACACCCTTGAGGTTCGAACACTGGGGTGCGCGCGGAGATCTCTCCCCTACCGATCTACGTCCGATCCTCTCGTGCGAACTAAGATGAAAATGATAAACAACACAAGATACACGAGGTTTATACTGGTTCGGCCCACCGTTGTGGTGTAATACCCTACTCCAGTGTGTGGTGTGGTGGATTGCCTCTGGGGCTGATGATGGACAGTACAGGGGAAGAACAGCCTCGCGAGGGGTGTTCTTGAGCTGGTGTGGTGTGTTCTACTTAGTCTCTACTGGGTTTCTCCCTGTTCTTCTCCCTCTCAATTCGATGCCTCTACTCTGTGGTGGCTAGCTCTATTTATAGAGGCCCTGGGCCTCTCCCCGGATAATTGAGCAGGAAGGGCGCCAACAATTGGCCATTTTGAAGGGGAACATCTAGTACAAGTTATCCTGACCAAAGGTGATCTTCGGCTGCCAAAAGCACTGGTGATGACGCCGTCTTGGGACCCACGGTGACCTCCGTCCAGCCGTCCGGCTGGTCTTGGTCTCGTTGCACCGGAATGGTAACCTTTGCCTGATGCCTTGGCCTGTGCTTGCCCCCTTTGCACCAAAGGGGAAACGAGGACTCTGCGCAGGCTGGCACCCGCCTGGTCTTGATTCGTCACGGCTTGCGTCACGGGATCCTCGCGAGGTACCCTTGCATTGATCTCTCCGCCTCCTCGTGAGCCTGCCTGGTGAGGCCGCTCCTGAGGAAGCTTCCTGTTGTTTGCCCCGCGAGGCTTGGCCCCTCGCGAGGGTCTTGAGCTTGGGCTAATGAAGATGGGTCGTGCTGGGCCCCCACCTGAGCCACACCGCAGGCCGCAGGCAGGCAAGTCTGGGGACCCCTGTTCCCAGAACGCCGACATACGTTATGGCACTCAACTTGCGGATTCCCACGGTGATATTGGGGTAATCTATGCATAGGGGTTGATGCATGTTTTTATTATCTTTCCACCGAAGGAAACTTTGGGGTCTCTTTATAGTTCTTTGTGTGGATTGAGTATTATGAATATGAACTTGCTTTGGTGTTATCTTAGTATAAACTCTAGGATTGATCGAACGGAAAGAATAGCTTTGTGTTATTCTAGCACGAACTCTTGAATAGATCAAACGGAAAGAATAGCTTTGAGGTGGTTTCGTACCCTACAAACAATTCCTATCTTTTGTTCTCCGCTAATAGGAACTCGGGAGTGATTCTTCGTTACACTTTGAGGGATAATCATATGATCCAACTATGTTAGCATTGTTGAGAGATTGCACTAGCGAAAGTACAGACCCTAGGCCTTGTTTTTAAGCATTGCAACACCGTTTTTGAGCCTGTTTACTATTTTCTACCTTGCTTTTTTTATTTATTCAGATTATAAAAATATATTTATACCATCCGTATTACACTTTTATCACCATCTCACATGTCTACAACAATAAAGTTGCGTAGTAGAGATCAACTACGGATCCGAATCGTCCTGTCAGGTTCCAATCTATCCCGATCTTTTTTAGCATGTCCAAAGTATAGATCCCTGCTGAATCCATCCTGAATGACACCCCCTCCCCCCAGGAAAGCGATCTGCCTCCAGATCCGGAGCATGACTCCAGACTCCCGCAACACGAGTTCGACTCCGAGTTTTGCGCCACCGAGAAGTACCAAAAGCTGAGTTGTGTGCATGGGCACACTCCCGCTCGACGTGTATGCATGGAGGGATTCGACATTGGCAGGCGGTTTCTCAGTTGCCCCTTAGAGGTTAGTGCTAAGTTCATCATTTTACTTTAGTTAATGCCACCACTCATCCTGAATACTATTTAACATTGGCAGGGATATGAGGCTTGTGCCTTTGTTAACTGGCTGGATGAAGAATGGCATGGCAAGGCTCGGAGTGTTATCACGAAGCTCGCAGAAGATAACATAAAGCTGAAGAAGAAATTGGCTAATCTGGAATGTACAATCAGTACGATGAAGGAAGAAACAATCAATCACAGGCAACAGATGAAAGCAAGAGACAAGAAGGAACTAGTATGTGTAGTTCTGTTTGTCGCATTAGCCATGTTCTATGCACTGTTTGCAATGATGATTAGGGGTTTTGTTTGACAGTATTGCTAAAGCACATCTAGATGTGCTCTAAGTAATGCACATCTAGGTCCAATGCCATTGATGTTACACGAAGATTCGTGCAGATATTTTCCTTTGTCTTTTTTTCTTTTCCTTTGTAGTTTGATTATTACTAGCTTTATTAATAAGAAGAGCTCAATGTATTGCTTGCCAACTGTCCTATTCCGTTCGTACCGATACCGGTGCATAATCCCAAAACTCGTTCCTTCTTTTTGTCCTAAAAAAATAAACCAGCCAATAGGAGTCCTGCACAACCCCGGGAATTTGGAGCGACTGGGTAGAAATAATTGTGGTTGATTATATGAGTGGTTAGATAATACGTCGACTCCCGCTTCAATTGGCATTTCCTCTTCTCTGCATACCTCGCTTAAGTGTCCACCATCTTCATCGTCCCCGGCAGGCCGCGCTACACACTGGCACACACTATGCAGTCATGTCGAGTGACAACGAGGACGACAGTTCAGCCAGCTGACAGTGCAACTGATCCCTGGGTGGTTTTGGTAATTCTTAACAACATATAGCTCATTTGACTAATATTCTTTCAAGATAATCATTTCAGAAAGTTCAATGACTGGCATGGCATGGACTAGAGATGTGGACCCCTCAAAATGCTAAGGACACATATTGGCTCAAGCTCAAGACTCTACATTTTCATTTTAGTGACCCAAGATCACATTGAGTCCATAGGAAAAGCCAATACTATTAAAAGGGGATGAGGTGTTGCTTAATGGCTTGCTTGCTCAAAATGCTTAGTGATATGCTCCAAAAGCCCTCAACCACTTTCTCATATCCACATATGTCCCAGACCAAAAGTCAAACTCGGCCCCACCGATTTGATCTATCCGGCGCCACCGAGTTCATTTAACATAGCCATAGCCAGAAACCCTAATCAGTTCGGTCTCACCGATAGGGATCTCGGTCTCACCAAGATGGCATTGCAAACCCTCTGTTTCCCTCTGTAATGTTTTGGTCTAACTGAGATGAGCGATCAGTCCCACTGAGTTTGCAATGCAAACTCTCTGTTTCCTTTTCGTAACGTTTCGGTCTCACCAAAATGAGCGTTCGGTCCCACTGAGTTTGCCTGACCAACTCTCTGTTTGCCTAATACAGAAATCGGTCTCACCGAGTTCATTTGATCAGTCTCACCAAGATTGTGTTATGCTCTAACCCTAACACAATCGGTCCCACTGAGTTGACATGTTGGTCCCATCAAAAAGCCTAACGTTCACATTTTGAACTAAATCGGTCTGACCGAGTTTCAGTATTCGGTCCCACCGAGTTTGGTAAATTGTGTGTAACGGATAGATTTTGTGCGGAGGCTATATATACCCCTCCACCCATCCTCCATTCATGGAGAGAGCCATCAGAACGTGCCTACACATCCAGCATTCATTTTCTGAGAGAGAACCACCTACTCATGTGCTGAGACCAAGATATTCGAATCCTACCACAAGAATCTTGATCTCTAGCCTTCCCCAAGTTTCTTTCCACTCAAATTATCTTTCCACCAAATCCAAACCTATGAGAGAGAGTTGAGTGTTGGGGAGACTATCATTTGAAGCAGAAGAGTAAGGAGTTCATCATCAACACACCATCTCTTACCTTTTGGAGGGTGGTGTCTCCTAGATTGGTTAGCTGCCACTTGGGAGCCTCTGTCAAGATTGTGGAGTTGAACCAAGGAGTTTGTAAGGGCAAGGAGATCGCCTACTTCGTGAAGATCTACCCAAGTGAGGCAAGTCCTTCGTGGACGATGGCCATGGTGGGATAGACAAGGTTGCTTCTTCGTGGGTGGAGCCCTCTGTGGCTTGCGCAGCCATTACCCTTCGTGGGTTGAAGTCTACATCAATGTGGATGTACGATAGCACCACCTATCGGAACCATGCCAAAAATCTCTGTGTCTACATTGTGTTTGCTCCCTCCAAACTCCTCGCATTTACCTTCATATGCAATGATTTACATTCCGCTGTTGTACTCTTAGAATTGCATGTGTAGGTTGATTGCTTGACTTGTGATAAGTTGCTGAAATCTACCAAGGCTTAAAATTGGGAAAAGGCTAGATTTTTATTTGGTCAAGTAGTCTAATGACCCCCCCCCCTCTAGACATACTTTCGATCCTACAAGTGGTATAAGAGCTTTGGTCTCCATTTGCCTCTATTTCCATAGCTTTGGTGATCATAGCCTTGGTTTCACAACCTAGGAGAGTATGGCGTCTAGCAAGGGAAATTACCACCATAGAGGTCCTTACTTTGATGATACTAATTTTGCTAGTTGGAAGCATAAGATGAAAATGCATATTCTTGGACATAACCCCGCCGTTTGGGCTATTGTGTGTATTGGCTTGCAAGGTGAATTCTTCGATGGGAGAGAACCGAATCATGAAGCTACCGCAGAAGAATTGAAGATGCTGCAATACAATGCTCAAGCTTGTGATACCCTCTTCAACGGATTGTGCCCCGAAGAATTCAACAAAATCAGTCGTCTTGAGAATGCAAAGGAAATTTGGGATACTTTGATTGATATGCATGAAGGTACCGACTCCATCAAGGAATCGAAATTGGATGTGCTTCAAAGTCAACTTGATAAGTTCAAAATGAAGGACGGTGAAGGTGTCGCTGAAATGTACTCTAGGCTTGCTCTCATCACAAATGAGATTGCCGACTTAGGAAGTGAAAAGATGACTGATAGATTCATCATCAAGAAGATCCTAAGAGCCTTGGATGGAAAATATGACACTGTGTGCACATTAATCCAAATGATGCCCAATTACAAAGATCCCAAGCCAATGGAATTCATTGGTAGAATTGTTGCTCATGAGATGTCACTCAAGGATAAGAAGAGCTTCACAATAAGTCTAGTGGTACTTACAAAGCCTCATGTGATACTCCTACATCATCAAGTGAGAAACAAGTTTTTAATGAGGAATTGAGCCTAATGGTGAAAAACTTCAACAAGTTCTACAAGAGTATAAGCAAGGAAATAAGTTCCAAGTCAAGGTCCTACAATGATAAAAGATCCTCTATCCGTGAGCGTAATTGCTACAATTGTGGAAGACCCGGACACTACTCCAATGAGTGTACGGCTCCCTACAAAAGAAGAGAAGACTCACCTAAATGGAGAAGTAGAAGAGAAGAATCACCTCCAAGAGAAAGAAGGAGTAGAGATGATCGTTATGAATGAAGAAGCTCTCGCAGAAGAAAGGATTCAGAAAGGAAGGACAAGTCATCAAGGAGCTATACAAAGTGAAGACATCAAGCTCATGTTGTTGAATGGGTATCCGGTTCCGACTCCGACCACCACTCCGAGAGAAGTTATCACTCTGACTCTGAATATACTCAATATGAAGGTGTTGCGAGTCTAGCACTTGTGTCAACCAACTCCTATGACATATTTGACTCACCAAATGAAGGAATTGGAAGATTCTTCATGGCTAAAGGCCCAAAGGTATCACACCCCGAGTATGTTGATTTCAATAGTGATGAAGATGATTTGCTAGGTGATGATGATTTACTTGTTGACAACTTTAGTGATGAAAACTATGATGAACTTGCTATTAATCATGCTAATCAAGATAAAACGAATGACGATGATAAGAAGGATATTGAGCGTCTAACTAAAGAACTAAACACTCTTAAGTTAGCTCATGAAACTACCTTAGAAGATCATCGAGAGCTTTTAAAGACTCATGAGAGGCTACGGTTTGAAAAGCTCAACCTAGAGCAAGAGCATGGGTTCTTAAAAGCAATCAATGATGATCTTCGTAAGAAAAGTTCTTCTTACATTGCCAAGCATTTGCTCTTGTTTACTTACATGCCACAAGTAAAATCTAGTAACAAGAGTAAGAAATATTCTTATTCTAGTAGTAACAATAATCATGCTAAATCCAATGTTCTTGCTTCTAGTAGTTTTCTTGATTCCACTAATTACTTTTTAGCCAAGTTACACTTGAGCAAGAAAATAGCTTATTGAAGGGAATTATAGAGAAAGGTGTTTACAAGAGCCTTGCCAGAAGTAAGCAATTTGAGGAAATTGTATGCAAGCAAGGAAGGCACCGGAAGAATCAAGGTATTGGTTTTGAATGAAAGTTCAATGCCAATGGAGTTGAGTGGGAAGAAGATCAATACCCCAAGACGAAGTTTGTTCCTCAACAAGAGAAGTATGATCTTACTTCCTTCAAAGGGACACAAGCTGAAGATGATCTTCCACCACAAAACCACAAGCAAAAATGCAAGAACAAGCTTCAAGAGGAGATTGATGCATTTAAAGAAGCTCCCAAGGCCTTGGTAAAGTGGGTTCCCAAGACTACATCAATTTCTACTTCATCAAGTACGACTACAACTCCAAGGATTCCCATCAAGTTGATGTGGATCCCGAAGAAGAAGAACTAGAGAGTTCTTGAGGGTGACTCCACTAATATACTTCACTCATATTATTTTGGCGAGAACAAGTGCAAACAACTTCCACATCTTGCATTAGTTCAAGGAGTCACAAACCCTCTTGTTGGTAAGACAAGGGACAAGGTAATCTAATGCTTTCATGGACATAATCTTGTGTGTACTTCACTCTATGTCTATGGATATCCTTGTTTGTTCCTTCTGGGACTAACCCATGTAGGTATTGAAGTGCAACTCACTCCAATGGATTGCTCCAAGTGATCTACATAAACATTGAGCATCCACATCTTCAACATCTACATGAAGTCATCATCGACAAAACCCAAGGTTAGTTCATCCCTCTTAAGGGGGATATCACATCTAGGGGGAGCTTTACTCTAAGAATTGAGATAAAGCAACTCTAATTATGTGAACACAACAATGCTTTATGTAAAAGTGGTAACCCCACTTGTTCTTAAACGATGAGTATGACCTACGATCAAATGTTCTCATTTGACTCCTCAATCAATATACTCATATATAGATGACCTAGTCATCGCCAATTGCTTGATAGATGCTAGAGTGTTTGTGCATGCTTTGCCACATATTTCATTTGCTATCTTATTGTGTGAGCATGTTGATTGCATATTTTTCTCATTCAAGGACATCCATTTATTTTTTTGACTGTTTGGGTTTTTATTTTGCCAAATGGATGGACAAGAATGCCTAAGAACTTCCTCTAGCTATCTATGATTTTCTCGTCTCAAACTCTATTCATGCTACATCACAAAGTTTGATCAAGTCAGATTCGAACTCTCTGAGTGAGGAGCACTCAGAGTCACCGATTCGTCATAGACTTAGACTTCCGAAACCTCTCTGTGTATTTCGGTCTGATCGATTCATCCCTTTCGGTCATACCGAGTTCATTGAGTTGATCTAGGTTTTCAATCTCGGTGCAACCGATTAGAACCGTTCGGTCACACCGAGTTGCAGTAACCACTTGCAATTCTGCATCTCGGTGCCACCGAGTTGTTCCACTCAGTCACACTGACAGGGTCAGGATATATATACCTACGGGTCAAATTTTGGAAATTCCTCCGAAACCTTTCGCCCGCGCGTGTCCCGCTCTGCCGACTCGGGTCTCCGGATCATCTCCTCATCACCGGCGACCTCCCGCCACTGGTCTCCGCCGCCGTCAATGGGAATCTTCACCGTGTTGCCGCCGTAGTGAGCTCATCGCCAAGTTAGGGTATGAGTTCGATCCTTTGTGCAATCTTTACCTCCGATTCTTAGCACAAAGTCAATCCCATGATTCTTACCAAGTTTGAGATTATCCTATCCAGCAAAACTCCCTTTAGATTAGTTTTGAATTGAAAATTTAGGGTTAGGTTTCCAATGAACTCATCTGGACCGACCGAATTATAGAAATCAGTCTCACCGATTTGGCTTAGGCCATTGCACTTGTAACTTTCGGTTTGACCGAAACTTGCAAATCGGTGTGACTGATTTCAACTCTCAGTGAAACCCTAGCAATCTTGGACTCACCAGACTGTGTCTCGGTCTGACCGATCTCACTAGTTCAGACTCCAATATTGCTTCGGTGGCACCGAGTTTAACAAATCGGTAGCTTCGAAATGCTTTCTGTGGAAAACTAAAACTAAGTTTTTGACTCAATTGTTTTGCAAAATCTCTGCACTTCGTGATGCTCATCCACTCTATCTCATGTACATCTATTCACAGGGTCAGCTTTTAGTTTGCAGTGTCAGAAATGTCTGATCAGAGTGACAGCCAGAACAAGTCCGAGGAGCAAGTTAACATGAGTGAGGGCACTAGTCCCTCTGACAGCTATGATGAGGGTAGCAGAAGCACCCCAAGCAACTTTCCCAAGGAAGCTACAAGGACAAGGAGAAAGAGAAACTCAGACTCAGAGGATGAAGACTATGTTGCTGCTGAGGAGGAGGTCAGCTCTAAGAAGAAGGTTGTCAAGAAGGAATTTGGCACAACAGCTTCAACAGAGCCTGGTATGCACAAGAAGGCTCCTGCCAAGAGAGCGCCCATGTCAAAGGCCAGAGCCTCAACTCTTGAAGCCTCCAAAACAACTGAAGAAGAGGCTGTTGGTGAAGGCAAGAAGAGTAAGGAAAGGGCCAAGAAAACTATGGCAAGATTTATTGGAAAGCCCTCAATGATGATTCAATCAGATGAGGAAGAGGAAGAAGATGATGTTGCACCAGCACCTAAAGCTCAGAAGCTGATGGGGGATGCCATCAAGTCTGGGGGTGCTCCATCAAAGCCCAAGACTGCCCCCAAAGCTACTGCTCCAGCCACCAAGTCTGCATCCAAGAGATCCACCAGAAATATACTAGTTGTAGAGAAGAATAAGGCCCCAGTGCCTGAAGTAGAAGAAGAAGATGGAGCCCAAGTGCTCAGAAAGTTAAAGCCCAAGTGCTCAGAAAGTTAAAGCCCAAGATCCCTGATCACGATGATACACATCTAATGGCTGAAAACATGAAGATAAGGAAGGATGCAGGTCTCGGACTGTGGAGACAGTCAAATCCTTATGCCTCAAGAAGAAGAATTGTTGTAGATTACAGGTTGCACACTAAGGAACAACAAGACTTCTATGAGACAGTCCTTTTGGATAAGAAACCCATAGTGTGTGACATGAAGTGGGTTGATTGAAAGTACATCGACAACAATGAAGACCACTTCCCTGGAGTGCATGAAAGTTTTGGACTTAATGGAGTAGACACCTTTGTGGGCCAGAAATTGACCAAGTGGAATGATGAGCTCATTATGCAGTTTTATTCAACAGCTCACTTCTACCTAGATGGAAGGATTGTTTGGATGTCTGAAGGTACAAGGTATCGGTCAACAGTTGCTGAGTGGGCCAAGCTGATCAATGCCCCTAAAGAGCATGAGGATGACACTGATGTGTATGCCAAGCCAAGGAAGGGACATAACTCCATGGCACATATGTACAAGGAGATTCCAGATGCAGCTTTGGAACATCACAAGTTTGGCTCTGTCTATTATCTCATGTCAGGTTTGCCTACAATCAATACCATCCTCAGGCACACATTGTTTCCCATGTATGGTGATCACAAAATGATAAGAGGACATTCCATAAATTTCCTGCATATGTTTGATGTGCCAGAAAAGTTTAAGGTGATGACACTAATTGTAGAGACAATCAAGAGGACAGTTGCCGACCAAAAGAGATCATGTGGGTATGCTCCACACATTGAGATGCTCATTAACTCCAAGATGGGCAAAGGCATGTATCTCTTGGACAAAGAGCACCTTCCCTTGAGGCATGATCGTGAGGACAACATAGTTGTCATGGATGATGAAGATCCTACATCATCGGAGGCTCAAGAGAAGAGGGAGAAGGAAAGAGTAGAGAAGGCAGCCAAGATGCCAAGTGCTGAAGAGGCTTCACAAGTTTTTCTCAAGTCAAAACAAGATCAATCTGGATATCTTATTCAAGCCACTTTGAGGATTGAGAAAGGATTTGCCACCCTAACTCATAATCAAGAGAGTCCTGAAAGGATCATTGAAACGAAGTTTTATGATCTAGACTTGAAGGTCACAGAAATGCAAACAGCTGTTGAGTAGCTCTAGGATGAAGTTGAAGAGAGGAAAGGGAAAGCTATCACTGAAGCTTTTCAGAGAGTGCCTAGGGCACAGAGATCTGCAGCAGTGCCAGTGATAGACACTAGAGCTACTACTTCTGCACCTGCAGCCACAACTTCAGTTGCCCCTCCGGTTGCAACTCCACTAGCTCCGACTACCTCTACAGGTGCATTTGTTGCCGGAGTCCTCTCCACACCGCCTCCCAAAGATCAAGTTTAGAGAGCCGCATAGCACTATGCATTTTCAAGCTTTTTGGTAACTTGTTGCCAAAGGGGGAGAAAGTGTATAGATCATAGGCTTCGAGAGAGAGAGAGAGAGCTTTGATTCATTTTGCTATCTCTTTTGCTACTTATTTGCTTGGATGATACTTTATGTGTGTGTGAGATACTTGTCTGGTCATGTGTTTGATCATATCATACATTAATGCTTGTGCTTGGATGATGATATTATCTATCTCTCATGTATGATCATTCACATCTCGCCTTGGTGATGAGTGCATATTTCATATACTATCATTTTGAGCGCTCCACCAAGATGTATGTGACAGGGAAGAGTAACTCATGATCCTAATCGATTGTGCATTTGCATTCAAAAGCAAATTCTAAATAATGCACAAATTTAGGGGGAGCTCTTGCTTATCACATACTTCTCAAAGCGACGATATATTTCATTCTTATTATCATTTGTCGAAGCTTTGATCTATATATTGTCATCAATTACCAAAAAGGAGATTGAAAGTGCAACTAATCCCTGGGTGGTTTTGGTAATTCTTAACAACATATAGCTCATTGGACTAATATTCTTTCAAGATAATCATTTCAGAAAGTTCACTGACTGGCATGGCATGGACTAGAGATGTGGACCCCTCAAAATGCTAAGGACACATATTGGCTCAAGCTCAAGACTCTACATTTTCATTTTAGTGATCCAAGATCACATTGAGTCCATAGGAAAAGCCAATACTATTAAAAGGGGATGAGGTGTTGCTTAATGGCTTGCTTGCTCAAAATGCTTAGTGATATGCTCCAAAAGCCCTCAACCACTTTCTCATATCCACATATGTCCCAAACCAAAAGTCAAACTCGGCCCCACCGATTTGATCTATCCGGCGCCACCGAGTTCATTTGACATAGCCATAGCCAGAAACCCTAATCAGTCCGGTCTCAGCGATAGGGATCTCGGTCTCACCGAGATGGGATTGCAAACTCTCTATGTCCCTTCGTAACGTTTCGATCTAACCGAGATGAGCGATCGGTCCCACCGATTTCGCAATGCAAACTCTCTGTTTCCTTTTCGTAATGTTTCGGTCTCACCGAAATGAGCGATCGGTCCCATCGAGTTTGCCTGACCAACTCTCTGTTTGCCTATTACAGAAATCGGTCTCACCGAGTTCATGTGATAGGTCTCACCGAGATTACGTTATGCCCTAACCCTAACACAATCGGTCCCAAAGAGTTGACATGTCAGTCCCACCGAAAAGCCTAACGTTCACATTTTGAACTAAATCGGTCTCACCGAGTTTCAGTATTCGGTCCCACCGAATTTGGTAAATTGTGTGTAACGAATAGATTTTGTGTGAAGGCTGTATATACCCCTCCACCCATCCTCCATTCGTGGAGAGAGCCATCAGAACGTGCCTACACTTTCAACATTGATTTTTTGAGAGAGAACCACGTACTTATGTGTTGAGACCAAGATATTCCAATCCAACCACAAGAATCTTGATCTCTAGCCTTCCCCAAGTTGCTTTCCACTCAAATCATCTTTCCACCAAATCCAAATCTATGAGAGAGAGTTGAGTGTTGGGGAGACTATCATTTGAAGCAAAAGAACAAGGAATTCATCATCAACACACTATCTATTACCTTTTGGAGAGTGGTGTCTCCTGGATTGGTTAGGTGTCACTTGGGAGGCTCCATCAAGATTGTGGAGTTGAACCAAGGAGTTTGTAAGGGTAAGGAGATCGCCTACTTCATGAAGATATACCCAAATGAGGCAAGTCCTTCGTGGGTGATGGCCATGGTGGGGTAGAACAGGTTGCTTCTTCGTGGACCCTTCGTGGGTGGACCTCTTCGTGGACTCGCGCAGCCGTGACCCTTCGTGGGTTGAAGTCTCCATCAACGTGGATGTACGATAGCACCATCTATCGGAACCATGCCAAAAATCTTCGTGTCTACACTGCGTTTGCTCCCTCCAAACTCCTCCCCTTTACCTTCATATGCAATGATTTACATTTCGTTGCTATACTCTTAGAATTGCATGTGTAGGTTGATTGCTTGACTTGTGATAAGTTGCTAAAATCTGCCAAGACTTAAAATTGGAAAAAGGCTAGATTTTTATTTGATCAAGTAGTCTAATCACCCCCTCTCTAGACATACTTTCGATCCTACACCAGCAGTCTGGCGCCCGATGATAGGTCAACATCGGAATCATCCCGCTCGTCTTCCATGAGTCCGGCGTCAAGCCCAGACCTCGATTATACCCAGATCATGGAAGGGACGCCGCCTCCGGAGTCGTCAGACGACAACCAGACGGACGAGGAGCCGTCGAAGGACAGAGAAGAGGACGACGATGATGAGAAGGAGGAATGGTCGAACAAGGAGGAGGAGGACGACGACAACAACAACGATGATGACGACGACGGCGGTGATGAAAAGCCAACCGTCAACGGCAAGAAGCATCCTCACCAAGACGATGTCATGGGGCCATCCAACAACAACAACAACAAGAAGGACTAAAGTAAGCAGACTGTACATATCTCTGTTTCCGTTCGCTCATATTAATTTGTTATCTCTGTTTATCCTGTCAAACTCATCGCAGACGGTTACTAATAAGTACAAGTAGAATGCCCGGGCGTTGCTATAGGCCTTTTAATTTTTGTTCTAGTCGCATATATATACCCGTATTGTTGTATAAAACTCGGTGAATTTTGGCATATTATGCTTAAGCCACAAAAGACATACTTTCGAATAAGTAGATGGTCCTGTCCAACATTGTTATTCAATGTTTACATAGTATTTCAACTAAAACTATTCAATTCTTAGAAGTAACACAGTTTCGACCATATTGGAATACTATCAAATATGTCCTCAAATATGGTGCATGTTGACAAGCAAATAGAATTGTATACTAAGTGTTCACCTTACCAAGAATTGCTTGAATAATGGTTAAATTCCCTCCTATTTAGATTAGACAAAAGAAAATTAGTCACACTTTGTTGAAGGAGAAGCCTATCATTATCCTAGGTAACACAAAAGAAAAAGACAAATCCGTGAGTACGCATGCTCTACATTCAATCAAGCACTACTACACATTTATCAAATGGCTGATCTTTGCCCGCCAGGAATACATGGTTACCTTACTAATGCTAAATTAAACAGGTGGTTTTGTAAAAAAAATGTAGTCAAGTAATGCAGAACCATACTAAAAGTACTGCTGACAAGGTGTAAAACCCACACCTGCAGAAGCTCAATGTCTTTCTGCAACTGAGTGATGACCTCAAGAAATTTATTATTACTTAAGAATGGAATGTGAGGGAATTTTTTTGTAGAGAAAAGGCACGGAGGTCTGACTTCAAGTTAATAAAGTCATCAACCAGCTAGGATACTGTGGTGCTGATTACAAAGGCAAAGACTTGCCAAAAACTGAAAAATTACAAGCCAAATTCACTACGCCCAGGGGCAGCACGAACAAAGCACCAGGAGAAATTGCGATCAAGCTGCCGGAGGTCTCGCCCAGCCAGAACAGCAGGGCCGAAGCCACCTGACGACATCAATTGGCGTGGATGTGAAGATCCAGACAGCTTGAACGAAAACATTGACTCTGCCACCCGCCGCCTCGGGCCACTGCCGGAGGGAAGACAACTATCTCCCCTTCGTCCAGACCGTTCCAACAGGCGGACCCCCACCACCGGCAACCAATCAGCAAACAAGGCGAGGAGCTGCTGAAAGTTGTGAAAGGACCAACACGCCACCACCAACACCGGGAATGAGGGGAGGAGCCGAGCACCGCCGCCACCCACCAGCACGCACCAGGACCACAGCCCCCAACCACCCCTTGAACGGCGCCTCGAGGGAGGACCGAGACGCGAGAGCGCCTCCGTCGTCCTACCAAAAGGCAAGACTTTCATCCGGAGAAAGAAGGGGGGGGCTAGAAGCTCGACCACAGAGATTAATAAGATAAATTATAAATCAAGAAAATTAGATACTGATTATAAGATAGTTGCCCATCTTCTATGTAAATAATTTCAATAACGCCAGTCATTAATATACATGCTTGGGGTTGTACTTATGGAAAAATCATGTTCTTCTCTTCAGTTGTGTTTCGACTAAATAAAGTGACTTGAGCGCATTGGTGTCAACCAGGTTGTGAAGAAACATATTTTTAAAATGGGACAATAGCGTATGGCATGTGTGCAAGTGTGAAATCAGATAGGTACATGTTGTTTACCTGATGTATGTGGTAATCAGATGGGTACATGTTGTTTACCTGATGTATGTGGTGTATCCAATCCTTTCGCAGTCATGTATCACAACATTCAGATGGTTGAAAGCAAGTTGTCCCAATTTGCACCCTCCTAATCAGTCACATAAAAACCATAACCCTAACCAATACCCATAAAAGCAAGTGATAGTATCTTATCTCAGTTTTCTGTATTTACCTCCGAATGAGCCTAACTCACCATCACTATCAACAGAGCTTACAAAACCCGTAAAAAGAGTAACTGAAAAAATCCAATTGTCGAAGATGCTCTAGCAGTTTCTATCATAGATCTTGAAATATATTCCACGTCTAGAAAATATATTTATATATCTCAAAATAATTTGCTCATGATACAGGATGTGAAGAAATTCTTCACAAATAAAAAGAGAAGTTATCAACAAAGAGTTAAATTCAGAAAACAAATATCCAACACACAATATGTAGTTTCTACATGACATCCATTGCCGTCACCTACATGACACCAACACACAACATTATTTGTTTCAGCTAACAATTCCTTTCTTACCACATAAATATGATATGTGTGATCGAGCAGTACAAAACATTTAACAAGTTATCTAAGTAGTACACAAGATAATTATTGTTAGAGAGAGAGAAAACATACCATGGGCAAGTCTCCTTACATCCCGGTAATGTCTCCTTACAAAAATTAATTATTGTTAGAGAGAGAATAGCATACTCTGGGTAAGTCTGATCAAGTTTTCCTATTAAGATGGCTGCGGTGTCTTTGGGAGAAGTCATCGAAAAACTTAGATTTTTACAAAAAATAATATCACCTCTATTCTCAGTTCATTCAGTGCACAAATATTTTACCTTCATACGAAGTATCAGTTTACATCCTGAGTTTTCCCACACACAAAAGGTTAGATACTGAGTAGTAGTAATATAGATGTGCTGGAACAAGGTTAGTTCCTAGGTTAATTTTGTGTCCTACATTTAAATAAGATGACCCAGACATGTCAGGTATGTACCCATGATACATAGTCTTCCACTAATTTACCCGCTTAGAAGGGGATTCACAGACTTCCAGTAATATACCACCTCCTTTAGAAGGGGAAAGGGCTTGATCGTCTTTGTCAACCAATAGATTGGTCTTCTCTAATAAATTTTACCTTTTTGAAAGAAGATGTAAGGCTTGCAGTAATATGTGTTCCAGCAATGTTATTCTCTGATGCACCAGATCCATATTTGTTATAACTTGCTTCCTCCTACTCCTTTTCATTCATCCCTTGTCCATCCTGCAACTCTTTTCCGTCTGTCCCTTGTCCATCATGCTCTTCAGCTTCCTTGCTATCACCCGGATAATGAAATCCATCTGCTCGTCTGTGCTATCACCCGGATAACGAAATCCATCTGCTCATCTGTCGGTGGCTCGGTGCTAACAACTTCTTTTATCATGCCATCCTGCATTGACTGAGAGCTGCCATTTCCCACACCAGTCACCTGATCGTCATCCCCGCGACAGAGGCTCCTTCCACTGTATTCCAGCACCAATCTTTTCTCAAGGATGGTTCCTGGCTACCTCAACTGCTCGCCAGCCGTCAGTCGCTGATAGCACCCGGTTCTTGTGTTCTCTAGCATCTCAATTGTCAAATCTGCAAAAGCAATTCACCCAGAGTTCCAACAAAAATCAGATGCAGTTACCCATGGACGACTCAACTGTCAGACTGCTTGACCAAAAATGTGCATGAAGTTGGTTTATTTGTTGTTACTGAGCAGACTCAGTCTATCTCTCTACCATTTCACGATCTACAGTCAGTGAAACGCATCCCTTCCCTTCAACCCGAGATTAGGCTAGCAAAACGAAAGAAAACTCGGACGTGGCCATATGCGACCGCACCAGATTGGAGTTCGACCCATCTCCCCAATCGAAAGCCCCCCTCGCCACTCCAAGACAACACCGCCAAATCAAATCAAGAACGAATCTTCGATGCAACGCCGCCACGCCCTGCGCTGGGGTTACACAATTGCCTCCACGCCCTTGCAGCGCTACTCGCTGGCCGCAATAGCGCCACGCCTGTCCCTGGGGTTACGCCGCCATGCCATTGCGGCGGTCTGCGCTATTGTCCCATGATTCGGGGCCCTCGACCAGGGCACGCTCGATTAGTCTGATGGAGGCGGCAGCGATGCGGAGGGGCGGCAGTGGAGGAGAAAGACAACAAGAGGTTGGGCTACAATGCATATAAATGAAACAAACAAATTATTAAGGTTGTCTCCAAGGCCGAACATCATTTCTCCCTCACATATGGACATTTTCAGACCTCAAAAGGGCGCCCAGTGAGTTCCCTCAACCGTTTAGACAGTCCGGGCTCCCCAAAATGCAGCCAATATGAAAATACCTTTGATAGCTAGCAGTATATAAGCCAACACAGAACTTAGTGCTTCTCGGCCCCAACCTTCCACCTTGAGACTTCTCTGCTGTCAAAAGAGAAGCACAGTTTAGCGGGAGCAGCGACGCATGGTCTAACAATAGGTCGTCATTATAATGAGCAATAACAACTCTCTATTCCGCTTCTTTCTTCCCTGGTAGTCGTCCAGCATCGGTAACCATCCTCCTCCTACAAGAAGACAAAGTGTCATATTTCTCCCTACCTTTACTTTTCCTCCACTTTCATTCTCTTGATCCACCCATTCTCTAGCACTATTGTCGTTCAAAAGTCCCATCTTGTCTTACCATACACATTTTAATAACTTTAACAAAATCTATGAAAATAGTTCTCATGTGCAACTCCATTTCTAGTGATACTTGCCCCTTCATCCACCACCACTTGTAATACCTATCGACCCTCATAGTACCTATCTATCCAACAATGTAAATTACTACTACATTTTATGATTGGTCACTATTTTAAAACATATAGTGATGAAATGTTAGTAGGCAAAATTATTATCACTTATCGTGTTACCAATTTGCCGTTTATTAGCCACCTTGACATCAACGGATTCAGCGGGTTTTGTATCTTCGTCATCAAAGAAAGCTACTTCCTGAAAATGTTAAAAAAACATCAATGGAATACATATTAGAAATCTTAATTCATGTCAAACATTTGCAGCCAATATCAATGAAAAAAATGACGAAGTGTATACACAACAATGACGATCTTCTCGGTAAATAAAATCCAAGCAGCGTACATGATTTGGTGACAATTATTTGTATTTGGCAGATATAGGTTTTAACTCAATACATTTTTTTGTTCAGTGCAGAGGGCTTCTCTGTTGTTTATGCTAAGAAAAAAAATATTATTTAGAAAACGTAGAGATGGATGAAAAACAGAAACAACTTTTGCATTTGTCCCCATAATGTTGCACGATGATAAGTATAATGGTAGATGCGGATATGAATTTTAGTTCAAATAACAGATTTCATTTTCACAAGGAGTGAATGGGAAAAAATACCACAAAACTATCAAAGGAAAGCGTGAAACAGCTGTCAGCGTATTCACCTTATTCTCGTTTCTTGCATTTAACCTCTCATATTGGTAGGTCTGATTCTCGGAATGGTCCGACCTGCACATCAGTAAATTTATCAAAGAAACATAATGTTATGTGGGGTACGGCCCACGTACCAATGAGAGACCGGAAGAATGACTCAAGCAATAGTGGTTTCAAACACGCTTAGCAATAGTGGATTCAAACACGCTTGGCACTACCAAGGCCTACTGGATCCGTCCATCAACTGTCAAGAAAATGTATTGAAGAAGCTGCATTTAGAGAACCTTTTGGGTTTTTTTATTCCCCTCTCCTTTAACAATTCAAGGTAAAAATTAATGACCTGAAGACAAGGGATCCCACTTTCCCCATTATGTATAAAAACACTAGTGCAAAGTTTACATGTTTGCAATCAATAAGGATGGTTTAGTACATGTAAGATGAATATTTAGCTCGTCATTTAACCTGCCATGTGGTCTCAAACACTGATTTTTTTCCCTGCTAACCTGAATGTTACGGTTCATGCAGCACCAGGACTTTGCTACTGTAAGTGAAAAGGAGCAATGTTCAGTTGTGTTAGCAAGGCACATAGGAAGCTTCAAACAAGATGCAAGCATGTCATGAAACGTACCCTGAACTGTTGCATACAAACAATCGTGACCCTCATTTTCAGCTTCAGTAGTTAGAGGTTCAAAGAACTGAGAAAGATCAACATACATAAATCAAAGGGTTAATGGAGAATAGAAAGTTGTATAAGCCACAACCAAGCAGGTCAATCAGACACATATTAAATAAAAAAACAGAAGAAGAGCTCTGTGGTTGCCTCTTTTAAAATTTGAGGCAGTCAAACCAGATTTGACACTAAGTACGCCAAAACTATGAAACTATCTGCATCAGTTTGCTACTTCCATCCCCAAATAAGTTTCAAGTCACCGGTTAGGCAAAAGGTGCATCCCAACGCACAAGCATGAGGAGGAAGATTGAAAAAACGGGTAGTTACTGCACCCGTGACTTGGAGCAGACTTGGTACTACTGCCGCATCAGATTCGCCAAAGCATCAGCGTCCACTAACTGGTCCGCGGCACAGGCGATGACAACGTCGACGCATCTGATAGCCAAGGCTAAGACGGCGTCGACACTCATCTATGGGGCTATGGGAGAAAAGCAAGCAAGCAACGCTGACCCCAGACCGGGCAGCAAGATGAGTTGCCCAGAAATATAGGGAACCAGTTGTCTGTTGTCAAACAAAAAATAAAAAAAAGTTTAAAACAGAGCACACCAGCCGTGATCAGAAACCATGAGTCTTTTCCACTTAATATGACACATTCATGCATCACAAATACAAGAAAACAGTACATTCAAGATTCAGTAATTGTCGCACATATATTGCCACTCGAGAGTCAGAACTAAATTGCAAGAATTATGTATATCAATGGCATCATTTTGACTGAGATGGACCAAACCAAACTGAATGTTATAAGCAACGGAAAACAGAGCACCAAATTTCAATCACAGATAGGGTTGATTCTTGAATCTGGCAAGTTCTAGGAAGGTGTGTGCTTACAGGGAAGGAGAAATCCCCAACATGACGACACCGATGAACCAGGTGAAGAAGGAGACGATGACCCAGCCCCGCACGAGGCTGGCCGGCCTCACGAATTGGAGGATGCTACCGTACAAAGACGTGATCCCAGTGAAGATCGTCATCTTGGAGAAAGTGATGGCCAGCGTCTTGAACAGCGTTTGCAGCACATGCAACAAAAGATCTCCATCTCTTGAGAAACCAGAAAAATACGATTGGCAAAACAAAACGCAATTCGCAAGCTGGTCATGCACAATCGCATCAAGCTTCTACAGGCGAAGAAAATAGCCACTGTTGCCACAATTTTACTAAAACACGCAACGTAACCAGATCTCATATCTCATCAGAAAATACAAGTGGATGCAATCCGCAAGTGCCTAATTCTCTTTGCCACAAATATGACATACAGAGCAATACAAAGCCAATTTGCAGGGTAGAAATATATGAAGGAAATGATAATGTACGTACCATCTCCCTCCGGAGCTCTTCCTTGTAACCAAGCTTGTTTAGGCGCTTCTCATCGGAGTCCACCTCAATATAGGACAGCGCTACTCTCCAGGCTCGAACCACCACATCGCTATCCTTCTCCTCCGCCACAGCACAGCGCCACCGCTGCCACTGCTTCTGCACCCAAGTGGTGACGCCCCAGCCGCTCCACCCCGTGAGGCGGCCGCCCCGCTCCCATCCTCAGTGCTCGCAACACGAGTTGGCGGCTAGGGTTAGCCGCAGGGGCGAACATAGGATGAGAACGGAGAGGAGGTGTTGGGGATAGATGGGGGAGAAAGGGGTGGAGCTGCACCGGTGGAGTCTCAAATGCCCGGGCAGGCCGCACTGGTGGAGTCTCAAATGCCCGGGCAGGCTGCTCGATCGCTGCCCGCACACGAAATTTAGACGCAGACTGGTCTCTCAAACGGTCCTCAAACACTCAGACTGAACATGCATCTTTCATATTCAGCCCAAATATAAGATAAATATAAAGCGTCCGGGCACGTCCGTCACATCGAACCCGGCTCATGTTGGCCCACCTGACCCCATTTATGATGTGACCCGGCTCATGTTGGCCCACCTGACCCATTTATATTCGTCTTCATCCTCTCTCCAGGCCAAACCCAAGCCACTTCACTCCACTCCCCTCCACCACATGAGCTTACCTCCGGCAGTTTGCGACCTTCTCCACCATGGCAGGCAGTGGATTAGGCTCCGACCAGTCCGAATCCGTTGACTAGGGTGTCGTATCATGTAGGTTGGAGGAGGCAATGGCAGTCCGCATTGCACTCCGCCGCTCCTAGAAGGACAGTGCCCGGCCGACGGACGGATTCGTCCGCCGCAACGCCATAGCGTTGGCTCACCGGGCGCTCGGGTCCTCTGGTGCTGGACCTTGTGGTCCTGGCCGGAACACCTGCCCATCACCAGCCGGGTAGAGTATGAGTCCCCCCGGGAACGGGTGGCCGCCGTGGGAAGGAGAGGATAAGGGCCGCCAAGGCGGCGGCCCGTCTCGCGACGGAAATGGCGGCGGAGGCGGCTGATGCGGCGGCGCGGGCGGCCACAAAGGAGGAAGCAATCCGTGCCCACATTGTGAAAAAACGGCAGCAGAGGAACACGCGTGCCCTCGCACGTGAGAAGAACCGGGCGGTCTGCCCCATGGTCGAACTGCCACCGAAGGAGAAGGAGGACAGCGACGATGAGGATAGCTCCGGCGACGAGCAAATTCGACTCGATCTGTACTGCGTTTTCGACCGGTATTTCTACAAGAAGGACTGCAAGGGCGCCGGGAAGGGCAAGAGCAGCCGTGGATGAACTCCATCATAGTCAAACATGCCAAAATTTGGTAGTCTGATGGCATATTTAGTGTAGTGTGATGGAGTAGCCTAGTAATGCGTGTGCGTCGATGTAGTCGCATGAGTTTGTATGGATTTGAGATATGGCAATTGAGGTATCTGAATGTGGATTTTATTTTTTGAGAAGTGCCCGGTTAGTGGCGCGTACGCTGGCGTTTGAGGGGCCAGATTTACCAAATCCGGCTGTAGATGCTCTAAATTCCAAGAAAAATTAACAAAGGTGTAGACAAAGTCAAACTAAATTTGGTGTCGCATACCTAGGCATTCTCGGTCCTATGTATATACTATCTCCTTCTCGGTTTATAGAGCTTATCTCAAAACTTTTGTTTTCTCATTTTATAAGTCTTATTTTTATTGCTTTCCATCACACCTGAGATATCGAAGTGCATTAAATCACTGCATGAGAGGTAAAAAATCACCAATACATGTAAACATTCTTTGTTATTGATTGGTTACGCATGCATGCATTTTAATTAATGCATAATTTGGTGTCGCATACCTAGGCATTCTCGGTCATATGTATATACTACCCACTCTCTCTCAGTTTATAAGGCGTGCGCGTATCACTAGGTCGTCAATTTAACCAACCTAATATAAATCATATATTACAAAAAAACATACCACTATAAACTTCAGATGTTCTATTTTCAAACGGTATAATTTTTGTGTTATATAGTTTGTATTACAGTGATAAAATTGGCAACCTAGGTATACACACAGGACTTGTAAACTGAAACGGGGGGAGTACCTCCTTTTCGGTTTATAGGTTTATCTCAAAACGTTTGTTTTCCCATTTTGTAGGTCTCATTTCTATTGCTTTCTATCACACGCTGAGATATCGAGGTGCATTAAATCACTGCATGAGAGGATTAATAGAAAAATCATCAATGCATGTTAAAATTCTTAATTATTGATTGGTCACGCGGGCATGCATTGTAATTAATGCATTGTTAAACACAATTGTTTGAGAAAAACGAGCGTATTAATTGAGTACTTTTGCAAACTACCAAAATTATTCCACCACTTATCATCTACCTTGGTTGGTGAGATTTTTGGATTGAGCCCTATAAACTAAAAAGAAGGGAGTATGAAGATAAAAGACTCTAATAATAAATCCAAGAACCAATGAACCATCAGCCAAAAATGAAGAACTTTTACTCGATGCATATATATCAATAAAGCATAGATGGGGCCAAAGAACTACATGGAGTACCCTGCTTCCAATAATAAAGCCTAGGCACCACAAAACTATAAGATGTTTCTGTTTCTGTGATGCTTAACAACATGAATTCGTGGATTGCTACAACTAATTTTATTGATACCTTATGCAAGATCCAGCAGGCGAATGCCAGACTCATCCTTGAAGTAGCAGCGCTGCTTCAGAATCCACCTCTAGTCGGACAATGTATTTGTCCATATCGTACATCTGCAGCCCCTGCAGAACAAAATTTCACAAGATACCCACCATGGGCTTACCATGGAGCATATTCAGGAGTTTGCCTTGCTTCGGGAGAAGCTATCCTTTGTTACAATGATGTGCATGATTCTATCCTATGCAATTTCACGTCCCATGGAGAATACTCGGCATCGACTGCCTATATGGCACAGTTTGCGAGACACACGATAATCATCATGCCTGCTACTGTTTGGAAGGGTTGGCCCCCTCCAAAATGCAAATATTTTGCTTGATTGATAATTCAAAACAGAGTTTGGACGGCCGATCGATTGCACCGTCGTGGATGGACGAACTGCAACCTCTGCCCGCTTTGCAAGCAAGTCCAGGAAACTGCGGCACACCTTCTCTTCCAATGCAGGTTCTCCCAGCGTGTCTGGATCGAGGTCGCAACATGGCTTGTTATAACCGAAAAAGGCTTTCACCCCGCTTTATATATAAAGCACCAATCAACCAGCATCCAGTACAAACACACGCCACGCCACTGCAACACACGCACACACCCAGGACAAGATACAAAGGCGCTGAGCGCAGCAACACCATCCCTAGCACTACCACGCGGAGATGAAGCTACATATGACAATCCATGCGCTCGAAGGCGGCGATGTTGGGGATCGTAGCAGAAATTTAAAATTTTCTACGCATCACCAAGATCAATCTATGGAGTAATCTAGCAACGAGGGGAAGGGGAGTGCATCTACATACCCTTGTAGATCGCTAAGCGGAAGCGTTGCAAGAATGCGGATGAAGGAGTTGTACTCGTAGCGATTCAGATCGCGGTTGATTTCGATCTAAGCGTCGAACCACGGCGCCTCCGCGTTCAACACACGTGCAGCCCGGTGACGTCTCCTACGCCTTGATCCAGTAAGGGGAGAAGGAGAGGTTGGGGAAGACTCCATCCAGCAGCAGCACGATGGCATGGTGGTGAAGGAGGAGCGTGGCAATCCTGCAGGGCTTCGCCAAGCACCGCGGGAGAAGAGGAGGACTTGGGAGAGGGGGAGGGCTGCGCCAGAACTTGGGTGCGGCTGCCCTCCCACCCCCCACATATATATAGGGGTAAGGAAGAGGGGGGCCGGCCCCCTCAGATCCAATCTGAGGAGGGGGCGGCGGCCAGGGGGGTTGCCTTGCCCCGCAAGGCAAGGGGGGCGCCCCGCCTTTAGGGTTCCCCCAAACCCTAGGCGCATGGGCCCTAGGGGGAGGCGCCCAGCCCACTAAGGGGCTAGTCCCTCTCCACACACAACCCATAGGGCCCTCTGGGGCAGGTGGACCCTCCCGGTGGACCCCCGGAACCCCTCCAGTGGTCCCGGTACAATACCGGTAACCTCCGAATTATTCCGGTGACCATATGATGACTTCCCATATATAAATCTTTACCTCCGGACCATTCCGGAACTCCTCGTGACGTTCGGGATCTCATCCGGGACTCCGAACAACATTCGGTGACCACGCACATACTTTCCCTATAACCCTAGCGTCATCGAACCTTAAGTGTGTAGACCCTACGGGTTCGGGAGTCATGCAGACATGGCCGAGACAACTCTCCGGTCAATAACCAACAGCGGGATCTGGATACCCATGTTGGCTCCCACATGCTCCACGATGATCTCATCGGATAAACCACGATGTCAAGGATTCAATCAATCCCGTATACAGTTCCCTTTGTCCATCGGTACGATACTTGCCCGAGATTCGATCGTCGGTATCCCGATACCTTGTTCAATCTCATTACTGGCAAGTCTCTTTACTCGTTCCATAACACATTATCCCGTGATCAACTCCTTGATCACATTGTGCACATTATGATGATGTCCTACCGAGTGGGCCCAGAGATACCTCTCCGTTTACACGGAGTGACAAATCCCAGTCTCGATTCGTGCCAACCCAACAGACACTTTCGGAGATACCTGTAGTGAACCTTTATAGCCACCCAGTTACGTTGTGACGTTTGGTACACCCAAAGCATTCCTACGGTATCCGGGAGTTGCACAATCTCATGGTCTAAGGAAATGATACTTGACATTAGAAAAGCTTTAGCATACGAACTACACGATCTTGTACTAGGCTTAGGATTGGGTCTTGTCCATCACATCATTCTCCTAATGATGTGATTCCGTTATTAACGACATCCAATGTCCATGGTCAGGAAACTGTAACCATCTATTGATCAACGAGCTAGTCAACTAGAGGCTTACTAGGAACATGGTGTTGTCTATGTATCCACACATGTATCTGAGTTTCCTATCAATACAATTCTAGCATGGATAATAAACGATTATCATGAACAATGAAATATAATAATAATAACTAATTTATTATTGCCTCTAGGGCATATTTCCAACAGGCGCCCTCAAGAAGGGAATGACATCGGCGCGCCGCCACCGCCCGATCCAAGGATCAGTAGAATCTTCATAATCCATTGTTGAGGCTCTGCGAGGAGAAAACGCAGATCACAAAAAAATTTGTTGTATGAACCAAGCAACAACAGCAGTAGACCGATTGGATAAAAACCACACTATCTCTGCACTGGCCACTACTTGATGAAACAACATTGCTAGATAAAATACCAGTACCTCTACATTAGTACATTTGCATGTTACCAATAAAACAAAAAAACACCACCATGGATATAAAACCCAACTACATGCATGTCATCCATTAGCCACTGCACATTGATAACAAAAAATGCGCAGATGCTGATAAGAAAAAACACTCACCAGCAAAGGGTGTACAGTCTTTCTGCTGCAAGAGTATTAACCTATGTAATTGTGAGTCAATACCAAAGTTAACAACAAAGCCCAATTGGCAAAGTAGTTTGCAGTTCAGATAGGCCTGAAAAATGATGTTGGTGATAGAGAGAACCGAAGATTGCTCATGTGGTCATGGATTCTTGTTTTATCCAATGCTCCCTGTTCTGATTGGTCCACTTCTGGTGCCAATAGCGGGATCAGAGTGGACAGTCAACTGGTGCTACATTTGATATTCCTCTGTGATCCTGGATGAGAGTGAACATTTCATTAGCAGCAAAAATTTCAAGAATAACAAAGAAGCCTACTTCTCTAAACAAACTGCATCGGACATGTATAAACTTCAATGAAGAATAGACATAGCCATGAAAATTACTCGCCACATCCCCAAAATTGTGTATAGCTGTATTAGTTGGCAAAGTCTTACAAGTTTGATTGCAGGTATTTTAAAATGATTGCTATTTTGAAATGTAGAGAAAACTGTGTAAATTTCTGTTCACACAATAAAATTTGCTATAACTGCTCAAAAGTACAGAGTCACCAATTAAGTGGTAAGTGCTAAGCAGGCTAACCGAACTGCCAGACCACTACAACAGTGCAACACACATTAAGTTGACAACTTAACATACTACAATAGTAGTACATTTAAAGTAACCCAATGCACATAAGAAACATGGAATTCCTGAAGGGAAAATGCATAGAATCATAGCTCTGATGTAACTGTTTAAGCTTACTTGAACTACTATAGTTGTTAGAGGCAACAGGGGTGAGCATGTTGCAGCCCCCTGCACCAGTGTCTTGGGCAACTTGGCAAAATCATCTTTCATGGGTATCTCATCAACACATGTGGAGCATACGTGGAAATATAGAAAGTATAGCATGTCAGTGGTACTGCCAATAGGAAATTTGCACTGCATTGAAATGACTAGCACATCTCATTGTCAGTCCAAGCAACCTGGATAATAATCAATTAAACATGACTTCAAATATTTGTATTTGTGTATCTTGTGCAACAACAGCTTGAGCTGGACTTCCCTCTAGCAGCAAACATACAAAAGAGGCCTGCTGGTGAAACAAAGCTACTAATAAGTCATTATCACATTATCTAGCGCACCATGCATGTAAGTGGAAGCCTCATTTTTTGACAAAAGGAGTCCTATAAAATGAACAAAAACCACTAGAGTCCGTTCTGCAATGAAACACCGCTCCCTAGTTGTGTAGAATCAAGCCCATGACTAGAAAAATGAAAATAGAAGGCACAACCCAGTCTGGAGAACAACATTGTTGCTCTGAAAAAATAAACAAAAAACCCACTAGTATGTGCTGCAATGAAGCACCACTCCTAGTTTGGAGAACAACTTTCTTACCGCTGCCTACAGCTGCTGCTCTGAAAATGAACAAAAAAGACTAGGTTGTGCTGCAATGAAGCACCACTCCCAGTCCGGAGAACAACAATCCTGATGCTGTGAAGCCCCGTATCTGTCACGACCCAAGCACATACAGAGGATGAGCAACCAGATCAGTATCGATTTTGGATCAAGAAAAGAGATTGAGGTGAGAATCAGCAACAAGGGGGTGAGATACAGATAGCAGGAAGGTGAGGAACAAGAGCAAGAGGATGAGGATGAGATGCTTCAGACGTTTCAATCGTTCGTTGCCTCCTCTGTCTAGCTTCTCCTCCTTTATAAGCCTTCTGCCTATTTGCGTAGCTGGGCCAAACCCATTCCATTGGGAAGGCCCTGGATAAGAAGAGGGTCATGGCCCTTGGGGCATGACATTCTCGCCCCCTTAAAACACGGCTTGACCTCCAGCCGGTGAGGCGGTACCAAAGAACAGAAAAACCACCTGGGTCCCATGGCCGACGGAGCTTTGTATCTCTCTTGTCTGATAGACATCCAACATCATAACCAACCTTTGAACTTCTATGTCCAAACTTGATCCTTGTCTTAATCGTTTCCCGACTATGAAGATTCACAATTCTAAGATCCCACTATGGTGCAGCAGAAAGCTCAAGTCCATGACCAATAGAATCTGCAGCGGCATATGGTGAAGAGGAGTTGTTGTGAATACCAAACTGCTTTGTACCAGTTTTAGTTGCACTCCTAATGCCCGGATCCTACAGCCTTAGCCCACACAAGAATTGGCAAAAATAGTTTAATTGTGGTTCCTTTTCAGCTGACAACGCCGTGGACATAGTTCCTAAGATAGTAAAATCCGATCCATGACCAAGAGAGCATCTCACCACGGGAACAGACAAGCACACGATCCACTGGATCAGAGTACCAAGGTAATGAACATACCATATATCCATGAGCACTAACATCTGTCTACTTGCATCGGCATGCAGACCAATAGAAAATGTGACGAGAACACTATAGTCCCAATATCTAGGAACACATTCTCTCATTGGAACAACACAAGGATTGTACGAAGTATCAAAAATGTTGGTGACCACCGACAGAAGAATATGTCATTGAATACACTTGAAACCATTAATGATTTCCCATGCAGGTACCAATTGGAGGTGTTCAGAATAATATAGAGGAGCAATCAACAATTTCTCAGTGTTGCCCTCAAGGAAGTTAGATAAGCTGGTAAGGATATGCACTACAACAAATATCTTCCATGGAAAGTGAAAGTGAATAATGTGGTGAGGTCCTCTAGTAAATACTTCATTTCCTTTTGCATATAGTGATGTGACTCCAACAATTGAATACACCTCTCTGGGCTGAACTTTTATGTCAACACAAGGTAGAAATGTTGTAAGATGTGACAACCATCTGATATGTGACTCCAGGAAGTGTAAATACAACCAATCTTTTGAAAAATCAAGCATCATCCCACTCATGTGTTGAACCACATAAAGGGCACTCAGGAACTGATAAACAACAATTGAGGGAAATGAAATTCCATATCCTCTATGGTGTATCAGCTCAAATACCAAGAGAAGAAAGCTTGTCCTGTCATGGGTCCCCTCACGGCCAACACATACACCCAGGAAAGGGAGGTGTATGCGAAGCACATAACCAAAAAGTAGAGTTTGAGGATCCCATGTTCTTGGGGTTATGTTCGGACTGACACTCACCATTTCATACAACTTCAGGATTGCCAGTTCCAGATTTACGACATGTGAATAACACCCAGCCGCTACTCTATGAAGCTCGAGGACAACCATCATCAAGTGCTTTTCAGTGTAATTGTTGAAGATATTGCTTGCCCCAGCCTTCCTCCAAACTAAGACATGAACCAGATTAGGCATCTAAAAGCCATCATGTTGTAGTTTGTTCATTACGCCTCCACTGCTTTTACTCATCCATGGATTGGGCCATGGTTTCAACTCAGTCAAGTCTGAAGTCGGATGTACCGCAAATAATAACTGACAACCCTTCACTCCAGGATTCCACCCAGGGTCTGCTAGAACCTCGATCTTGTTGAACCGAGCCTCACTTTTCCAGTTGCTAGAAATTGTCGTTTAGAGATTTGCAATGGATACCTTCTCTAACCTCTGCATTAGCCTGCGCTCTTTAAATAAGTATACCAAACATTTCTACAACTCCATTTTTCTGCCCTTGCTCGGGGGGGAGCCATGGTGACTTCCAAATCAAATGGACTTGATTTACGAGGATAGGAAACCATATCATTCTTTTAGTGTTGTATTTGAAGGTACCACCATATTCTATACCATACAGAGGTGGTGGCCAATTTTGCAAGCAAGTTGTATCCCTTGGGAGAAGTACTATGTTGGCAGTAGAAAATGCCACTGCAGGTGACAGCCTTCCATTGGAATCATATCTTTGGTCATAAGTTTGCAAGAAATAGCCAACTCCACCAGTTTTATTACTCACATATTCCACTAGAATGCCACTTAACAAACCTTGTGCTTTCTGTTTCAAAATCAATGTGACATCACTAGCGCTCATGCGCTTCAGATAATTTGATCGATGAGATGAACGGCACTGCTGCAGATATGCATATTGGTACTGCCAATGACCACCGGGCCCTCCAATATAATAGAACTCACACCAGAAACTTTTTAGTGCAGGAAGTACTTGTAAATAATGTCCATCTGAAGAACTAGTCCGATGCAAGACCAAACTAGCAACACAACAATTGAGATCCTCATGCGGTTGACATGTAGATGGTTTCCCAAATATACCAGTTACCGGACGTGGATCTTGAGGATTGGTTGATTTCGAATGCCATTTAAATGATGGCCATGGTATTGGACGTAGCATTTGTCCTTGTTGCTTTGATGAGGTTAGCGCGGCCTTTGGAGGAGCTGTCGAGAATGGGGCCACACTCCCCATGACGAGGGGCACCTCCACATAAGCATATGCTAGACCAACAATCAAGCTCACAACAGGTGATGGTGCAACAACACTGATGGCTTCAATGTCGATGGTCTCTTCGCACACAACGAAGGCTGTGGTCTCAGGACAGATGTTGACGGTGGCGTTACCACTCGGGCACTCTGTCGAACATGTGATAGGCATCGGTATAGTAGGGCTATTGTTGTCCATGGCGATGACATCATGGTCTGCACCGCACTCCACTCAGGCACCGAGATCAGGGAAGGCGCCCGCGAGCATGAGGGTGTGAACTCCATGGTCGTCGTCAAGTCTCTCTGCAGCCATCGTAGCCTCCTACATGATTTCATCCTCCCTTATCCGGGCTAGGGATCGATGAAGCACCGGTGATGCTTGATGGTGATCGTGACCACATAAAATATTGGATATCTTCCCGCAAACCCTCGATGTACTGGTGGACGAAGCTCTTGATGCTCAGGTTGGGGTTGAGATCCAACACGCGAGGTACACATTCCGAGAACGCCGGCATGTACTTGACCATGGTTTCTGTCTGCTTCTGCTCGAGCAGCGAGCACAAGCACAGGTTGTACTCCGATGACACGTCGTGACTTTCGAGGAGGCATGCATGCTCATAGATGCACCGGCCATGCATAGCGAGAGTCCACTCTGCCCCACATCTTGATCGAAGTTGAACCACCGCCCACACACGGTTGATTCTCTGGAACAGGGATATCTTCACCACACCATACACTGTAAACACTTGCTACAACGTCTCCTCAGTGAATGGTAGTACACATGGTGCACTGTGATGTGGAGAACGCCGCCGGTGAACAACTCCTGGTAGCTCGACATTTCATCGAACACCTTGTAGGCAGGAAGTGGGTGGTGACTTTTCTTGGTTATGGATACCAAATTATCATGACCCAAACACAACACATGTGTACACCGGCGTCGCCGCCGGCTGAGATGGATGGCAAGGCAGCCAACAAGCAGAGGCGGCTTGAGCCAACCCGCATCCAACGAGCCTGGACTCCATCAGCAGACTTCCGAGCGACATGCTCCTCGTCATCATCGGCCTCCTCCCCACCAAATCTGCCGTGCGGTCCACCCTGCTCTCCCGGCAGTGGCGCCCCCTCTGGCGCCGCGTTCCCCTAAACCTCACCGTCGATAGCTGCCTCTGCGATAGGGATTGCAAACGCATGGCCGCAGTCTCCAAGATCCTTTAATCGCACTCTAGGCCAGCCAGACACCTTGACATCCGCATGTTCAGTACCAACTGCAAGGTCCAAGCCAAGTTCGATGGGTGGTTCTTATCCCCCGCCCTAGATCAGCTCGAGGAGCTCAGGTTTGAAGCTGGACGATGTCGCTATCTGCCGCCGTCCGCGCTCCGCCTCATGCCAACACTGCGCCGCGCGAGCTTCAGCTCCTGCTATTTTCTACAGATTAATGCCACGCCCGCCCTTCTTATCCCTCAACTCAAGCAGTTCGACCTCTTCGACGTTGGCATATCGAAGAAGGCTGTGGAGCACCTGCTCCACAACTGTACTGCGCTCGAGTACCTAAGTCTTCGGCAGATCCACGGATTTATTAGCCTCCACATCGCCTTGACGAATCTCCGATGGAGTTATGTGTCTTGTTGGCCCTGCAACAAGACATCAATTGGGAAGAGATCACTCCAGCTGTTCCATGTTATGGTCATTGAGAATGTGCCTTTCCTTGAGAGATTGCTTGTATTTGATCTAGAAGGTCCAACAAAAATCAGGGTTATTGACACGCCGAAATTGACAACGTTGGTGTATCTGCCAAATTCTTCGAATTCTTTATTGGATCCGTAATCGTTCAGGTACAACACTCATCTTCTTCTCTGTCTTCTTAAAATTCACATTTTTAAATTTCTTCTTGATGTATTTACGACAGTCATCCAAAAAATGATTCACACAAGCTTGACCCAGTCTGTGTGCACAGTGAGGATCTTGGCAATAAAATCTATCGGTCCCAATCTGGATCAAGTTGTTGGATTTCTTACATGCTTTCCGTGCACGGAGAAGCTACTCATCGAGGTGAAACTTCTTTCCTATTAGTAAACGGTAATCACAACATAGCTCAATTTTTTCGTAATTTTCTCAAATTACGATGACAAGTGTAGTGTTCAAAATTGCATGTACACACTGCAGCGAAAGAAATGTTTTTAGTTTTTTTTCTCACGTGATCACCTGCATCGTTTCTTGTTGTACTACTAGTAGCCTAGGCTAGTCATAGTGGCAAGTAACTTAGACTAGTAACTCTATGGTTACCCTAAGAGCAAGTACTACCTCCGTCCTGGTTTACTCTTCCTATTTTGTAGTACTATCAAAATTTGACCATAGATGTAACTGACAAAATGTTAATGCATGTCACTAAAAAATATATCGTTGGATTCGTATTTGAACATAATTTGAAATTATATAATTTTTGGTGACATGCATTGGCATTTTCTTAGGTAAATCTATGGTCAAAATTTTACACTAAATACGAGGTAGTACAAAAGTGGGCTATAACAGCCCTCCACTATGTAGGCCAAAACACGTGCCAAATTCACTTGTGATGCATTTGGCATCGATGCCCCTCCATTGCTCACCTGGTGCCCCAATCCGGATCACCTACTTTGCTCCGGTGCCAAATTAACTCATGCAATGAAAAAACACTTGCGTGGGAGAGGAAGAGGACCGAGGCAATAAAAACACTTATTTGGGAGAGTGAGAGGTTGGTGTAGTTGGTTTGATTGATTTATTTATACATGTGGGTCTGTGTGCACAGCGGTGCCAACTCTCTCACATCACTAGAGCGGTGCCAAAATCTTTTGATTTGACATCGATGCATATTATGTGGCATACTTTTGAGAAATATGGCAATGGCCACATAGTGGAAGGCAACAAATGCCCAAGCTCTTCACATGATCCTAGGTAAGTGAGAGGGGAGAGAGAGAGAGAGAGAAAATACACTAGCCGGCCAACCCTATCGTATGGGCGAATGATATTGGTACCTCTTGATGACACGACAATCTTATATAGCCAGCTGCTCTAATATGTTCTCTCGTTTTGTAGATAAAAAGACCCGAAAGTGAAAAATGTGCTACACTATAACAATTTCATCGAATGCCTTGATCTTCATACAGAAATCGATTTGATCGACTACCGAGACAGCACATCTGAAATTAAATTGGCCAGGTTCTTTGTTCTGGAGGCAAGTGTGCTCAAGGTAATGAGGTTTGACATTCTCTGGCGTAACAATGAATGGCGTGCTGATCACCGCAAGCATCTAAGCCTAAATGACAAAGTCTCCGCGGAAGCTGAATTGGTTTCTGAAACATCAAGTCGCCAGAGACTCAAAAATTTATTTGCCCATTAGTGACTTGTCAGGGCGGTGGATTTTAGTTTGTACGGTAATGTTGCATCCACCTAATGTAACGGAAGTTCTTACAGAAACTTCCTAATAATTCCCTCTTTGTAGTGCAACATTACTCCTAACATTTGTAATATCAGTTTGAAACTTGTAATATTGCCGTGTCCTATTCCTGCACTTTCAAAATCCTGTGAATCAAAGAGGCCCTGAGTTGGTGATGATGGTGTGCCTGTCATCTTTCACCAATAGCCGTCGGATCTAGATCTGACGCATACAAAGCAAACTTCTGCAGTTTTGCAAAAAGATGCCCACACTTGTTCCCTATTTACAAACAACTCCTTGTCTCTCACAATCAGCCTTATCTCCTCCCCACCATATCTAGAAGGCCATGGAACAATCTGGCGCGATGGCCGCTGCTGGCGCCATCCACCCCCAATCTTGGTGTTCCGTGCAATGCACGGGCATCTTACTCATACTCTGTAAGAAAAGAGTAGAGATACCCGTGGCAACGCAGGTCGAACATGGCTAGTTGTAAGTAAGTTAGCTATAGAGCCATGATGATAGTGACTGCACACGATGAGGCTGACTTTGGTATGCCGAACACGGCGCCTACACTTAGGTTTCATCTCCGGCGCAGGGTCTTGTCACTTCACTGTGAGGAGTAATTTGACCAGCGGGTAGTACAATACTAGTACTACATTGGTAGTACTACTACTAGTCTAGCACCACCGTTTAGTAGTACTGCCACATCAGTTTGGATTTAGTATTTGACTAGCAATATCCAGTAATGCATGTCAATAAAAATATACTACTCCCTCTGTAAATAAATACATGGAGTATTGTTTTATTCAGTTTTGAATGTAGTTTCCGATGATATTATACACTCTCCCTTCCGGTAGATGGCTCAAATCTTAAGTCTCATCAATCAAACTACTATTGTACTCACCGAGCGCTCAGCTTGGTAAGCTACCAAAAAAATTTGCAATCAAAGACTATTATTGTACTCCCTCTGTACTGGTGCATTAGTCACGTTACGAAAACTAAATAATTTGAAAACTTTTAGGCACAGTACATTAACTACCCACCTCATTCCCTTTTTTGCCACGAAAAAAGAAATCACCCAATAGGAGACATGGGGTGCTTATGCATTCAATGAATTGAGACTATAGCATGACATTTTTTGTTACATGCATTAACATTTTATTAGTTAAATCAAAGATAAAAACTTGACGCAAAATACAAAGGGGGCCAATAAATCAATAAACATCAAAGTTCTCTCGTTTTGCCCCAACTTGGTCTCAGTGAGATGACTATATTGCACCGGCACGGAGGGAGAGCCGAGGAGTAGATGGCCAACACACATGTGAATGCAAGTATGCAACGCAGTCTGCACTTCTCATATATAGGCTCCCCGCCAATCCAATCTATACGAAATCATACGCACCTACGCACCCTAACCAAGGGCAAAAGTGATCACTCCAATCGCAAGATCAGTTGACTAGAAGCTAGACCCATGGAGACGATGAGCGCGAGCATCAGCCGGCTATGCCAGATGGTCCATGACGCGGCCTGCGGCCCGACACGGAGGAACATCTCCAAGTCGTGCTTGAGGCCGCCAGGGCGAGAGGCCTCCTGGACGGCAACTTCGTCTCCTTGTTTGTCGAGGTTCAAGTCATGCTTGAGGCCGCCAGGGCGAGAGGCCTCTTGGACGACAACTTCATCTCCTTGTTTGACGAGGTCGAGGTCCTCGTCGGCTTCCTCGACAAATTCACCATTCTCAAGAAGCTCATGAACGACCTTGACGTATGCCTCCAGCCCACGTGCCCAGGCTCTGCGATGCCCGCCACCCTCAACAGCCTCTATAGTGACACCCTCAACAGCCTCTATAGTGACAACCTCTTCGACGCACTGGTGACCCTACGACCACTACTAATAAAAAGGCTACTAGCAGCATGGGTAAAATGGCTCCTAGCTGCGCGGGTACCCGCGCAACCAGCATCGCGCTACAGCTAATAGTTAGTAGTAGCACGGATTAAACCCGCGCTACTACTAACTTTGTTAGTAGTAGCGTGTGCCACCCATGCTACTCTATTTCGTACCCGCGCTACTAGTAACGAAATAGTAATAGTGTGTCCATACTACCAATGCTACTAGTATCCTAAATACTAGTAACGAGCAGTTTTTTCCCATCCTACTACTAACTTATTGAAAATTAAAATAAAATAAAATCAATCAATTCCATTCTATCACACAATTGCAGTATCTACTATCACAGTTCCTCATTGTAGAGGCAACTCGTATATAATTCATATCTTTTACACAAGTAAGAGTGTAAACATAATGTTGTGTGTGTCACCTACCTACGTAAGTGGTTCTTGCCATGCAAATTCAAAACTTTACCACTACTTCTAGAGGTCAGAGATTGAGACACGTTGTTATGGTCCGATCCAAAAATTGGCTCACTCGTCAATGCGTGGCGCCTTCCCGGCCTGATCTCGCGGCCTGCAACTGCAACGAAACACAGCGGGCAGCCTCGACTAGCCACACTTGACCGATGGCAGCCACCGCCTTGAGTTGTGACGTCGTCACGTCCCTCGCCCTAGCCATCAGCTCAAGCAGGCCCCGGTCGATGTCGGCCTCGTGTAACGCCACCAACAGATGGAGGAAGCCATCGTACACATGCCCCGCACCCTGAAATCCGAACACCATTAAGAGTCAGATTCAGAATTGACCACATACCAAATCAAGTCTATCTGAAATGTTGATCATCTCTCGGGCTCGGGGTGTCTGATCGACTGCTTACCCGTGTGCTGGGGTGCCAGAGGTAGATGACGAGCAGCAGCTTCGCCTCTCCGTACATCAGCAGCCACGACACCATCCAGTCCACGAACCTCTCGACGACCGTCGACATCGCCACCAGAACCCTACAGCATTACCAACAAAGGTTCAGAAACTTCAGATTCTTCAGAAGAATGACACGGAAAAATAATGCGGTGCATGTCGATGAAAAAGACAATCAGTGAAAAAGATAAGGAGCATACTAACCCCTTCAGGCAGTGAAAATATAATGTAGAGCAGTAAAAGTGGAACATGGCTCAACATTTGCATTGATAGGGACAAATATATAATTGGGGATCCACTAGGTAAATAAATAATTCTCGTAAATCAACAACATTATCTGCATCTAACATAATGTAAATAGTGTCCAACATCCTTGAGGAAAACCCAAACATTGCTACCTTCTTCGGGGCTCGAGCATGAACTGATGCGCTCTGCTTCTTGTACATACGGCTGTGTTGCACCGGTGTTTATGCAAGGTGGTCAGTGTTAAAATAACACTTAATTTACTATGAGAGGGGATGGAATGCCTGAATTCACAATACTAACCTGATTGACCACCTGTTGCCGCACAAATCTATGGTGTTCAGGAGTTCGGTAAAATTGATGAGACAATGCCCGAAACTGCTTAAAAGGATGATCCAGAAAGAGATAAGTACTTGTAGAGCAGGTCTGTACTAATGATAATAAATATACTATTCTCAAAAAGTAAACAGAAAACTGAATCCGGTAGTTAGACCTGACAATTTCTGTCTCCGTTAACCTTGAGCTCAACCATATCTGCATCGTCTAATCTAGACAGTGACAGAAAATAGGATGGGCGAGCTCAAAATCTATATCAAATTGATCTGAAGTTAGCATTCCTTTTCAAGAAAAAAGTACGTCGTCTCAATTTGGACAAACAAAAGTATGGTGGGGTGGGTTCAAGTCCCAGACCCCCCCCCCCCCCTCTACGCGTGAACAAGATGGGATCAAGGAGAATGTCAGGAGAAGACAAAGGATTATAGTTATTCCAGATCAGATGAGGTGCAAGCATCAGTTCCTTCCAATTACAACACTTTTTTTCTGGCGAAATAACACTCATGGAAGATATAGCAAGTGTGCCCATCAAACTTGCTACAGTGCTATTCTTCTTCTTAGCCACCTGCCCACATTTTAATGATCGGAAACAATGATGAATAGTATCCTGATATTGAATTAACGACAATCTCTCGCACACTCAAAAAAATACTAGATTAGCAAGATGCAAGTATCTTATACATGTAAATGCCACTAATATTTCCTTCAAAAATACTAATTTAGTAGAGCTCCACAGCAGATCACAAACTTAACTGCTGATTCTTTCATGTCCATTCTGACATTGAGTAAGATGGATGCATGTCCAGCGACAAAATACCGTCAGCTCCATCAAAACTGCCGACGTTTGTTCAGGAACACAAACCTCATTTACTTGAGAATGTAGGATGACCCATACATAGGTATAAAAATGCAGCAAAAACGTTGTTTACAGATACTACTTCTCTGGCAGTAATGCAGAAACAAGTTAAGGAGGATGTTTCAGCTGTTTAGAAACATGACCACCCTTGCAAAGCCAAAACTCTTTTCAGGTCCTTGGCCGAAAACAATGCTGCTAGAAAAATTACTGGCTAGTTTGTACAAGTACACGATAAGTTTCATTTTATGAAACTAAACTTTAATCACAGATCAATGCTGACAGAGAAAACTACAGAAGCGTCAGAAGTATGAGAAAATCATAGTGGCGAGCATACCGGTTGACCTTTCTTAAACATCATACATACGCTATGTGTATGCAAAGAAGTCTAACTGGCAACTTAACTTCTCATACTTCTGTATATAGCTAAAAGGACAGTTAAGTTACCAACACAAGCACGTGCAATCTTCAGCCATCAAACACTGTCTCGGGCCAATCACAAGAAGAATATTTAACCTCGCCACCGGCGACAGCCGTCTGAGACGGCGTGCAGTGCCATTACAAAACATCCACTTGCAGGCAGGCAGGCAGGAGGATAATCTGTTTCAGATACTACGTTTGATGCATCGTGCAAGCACTCACATGGTTTTCACCCAGGACGAGGAAGAAAGTGTTTAATTTTTCAGTTTCGTTAGTCATGGTATTTGCTTTTTACGTTCAATCATGCCATCCCGGTGGTGCCTGTAAATGTATTGAACCATTTGCAAGTTTTGTTTTGAGCTACGTACCAATTATACATTCATACAGACTAGCACATATCCAAAAAATAGAGAGCAAACAAGTTGTAACAGAGGATGAAACAGATTTGAATAGAGCGGGCATCAAGTGAAGGGGAAGGGGAAGGAATGGGTACCTACATATTCCAACAGAGGCCAGGAGTCTTGGAGGCCGACGTCGCCGTTGTTGTTGCCTGCCACCGCGCTGAGCCTGCTGACGCCGGAGGTCGCCGCCGCCATGGACGGAAGGAGGGACGGACGGCAAGCAGCGGTGGTGGTAAGGTGGGAGACTCGCTGCGCCACTGCCAGCAGCCGCAGCACGAGGCGGCCGGTGTTGGAGGAAGGTGGCACCACGTAGTTGCCTGTCGAGGCCGCCGCGACGAGCACCGCCCTACCCCTCCTCCGCCACTCCGGCGCCACGGCCACGTGCACGCGGCTACGGGCGCTGCCCTCCCCCGTCCCCCTCCCTCCTCCCTCTTCCTCTTCCTACAGTGCCTGCCTACACGCTGCAATCGGGGCGGATTCCCCATGGCAGGCTCAGGCCGCGGCTTGATCCTGGCGGGTCGGACCTCCATGGAGGAGACGACGACGGCGACCATGGTGGTCGCAGCCTAGGTCGACGATGGCGCGCCGATGCCGCCGTGGATCTGGCCTCGCCCGATCTGGGGCCTTCCCTCTTTCCCTTCGCTTGGGAGAGAAGGAGAAGGTTGGAGTTCGGCGCTGGAGGACGAGGAGGTCGCCGGTGCTTGGGGGAGGGGGGGCCACCGCCGGCGTGGTTGGGTTAGAGGAGAGCGGCGCGGCGGCGGTGGGTTTGGGGAATTGGCGAAGAATGTGGAGTGTGTGTGCAGATTCGTGGGGCGGCGGCAGCGAGGAGGGGAGCTCGATTTGGACGAGATGGGGATTTCAGGTTGTTAAAAAGCCCAGTACTTACTAGTAGCGCGAGTTTTTACACCTCGCTGCATAAACCCGTGCTACTAGTAAGCGTCTGTGTATAAGCTTTTTTCAAGTAGTGGACTGCCCGCCATCGCGTCGGAAAATGTTCATCTCGAGGTCACGCTCGCCGCGCAGCGCTTGGTGCAACAAAACACCATCGACATAATCACTCACGTCTACACGCAAATCGTCCACAAGGACTACTACGTGCAAGAAGAGGACGTTAGGACACTGGACTTTTTGAACCACATGGCAACCTTGGACGGCATTGTTCAGAAGCACGTTGAGTTCGTCGCCAACGCCGTTCCTCCTCACACGTCGGTTGGTGACCCGGCGCACTAGGACGTGAGGATGTCGTTGATGGATCCGTATGTATCTTTATCTTTTCGTCAAATCCATGTAGTAGTATATTGTACTACTAATAATTATCTAACCATTTACATCAACTTCATAATTTTCGTACGTACTCCATGCATAAACCGCGCTAAAACCAAAATTCTCATTACTCTAGAGAATATCGTTATTTCTATCTATCGGCCGCGCCATGAAGCAGAACCAAATTTTACAAGTCACAAGTTCAAAAGGAAAAACCTGCCGTGTTCGTGTCGCACCCCCACACGGTTGGTCCGGCACGCCACTCAAGGGGGAATGCGTGTTGTCTTACATATTCACTTACAAGTGGGACCGCAGTTGAGCAAACCGACTATCTGAAAACCCCCACCCCGCCCACCGCGTGATGGCTGACAAAATAGGAGGGAGAAGAGATGGCTGTAACACGGACTCCAAGAAAATTGGTGTCGATAGGACTCGTGTGGGTGGCGTGTGCCATACTGCTAGACGTGAATGCTAGTTATGGCCCATGCCACCCCACTATATCGAGGTGCTGGTTACGCAGAGCGAACACATTATCTCTCCAAGAAAACGATACACCACTAGTACTACTCACATTGTCACGAAATTTTCTGAAGTCCGTGCTCAGCCCTCCTCTCTCTCTTCTCAGCCAGCTAGCAGACGCGTGGAGCCCATCGACTGTTTGCTCACATGCGGTCCCATATGTCTGTGAAAACATAAGATGACCCACTGAACCTGCACATCTTTCACCTCGACGTGCTGGTGATGAAAAAAAATCCAATAAAGATCTTTGGTGGCCACTTTTGGAGTTACTCAAGAGTAAGATTATATTTACAGTTTAACCCAAGATGCACATCATGTGGCTTCAACTAGCACTCCATTTTCTTGCATGACACTACCTGGATACTGGGTGTTCCACGTGTCGGTAAAAGGAGGAAGAACTTGACTAAATCTTCTCCACATTTAGACCAGAGGAGTAGGAAACACGACAAGCCCTGTACCTACATCATACTACGTACAAGCCCACCTCACGCAGTCACGCTATCACCATATTTCTCGGCCTCTGTGCAACACCTAGCTCTAGTTGATCTAACTAGAACTAACTATTGTGCTAGCATACTCCAATATTAGGTTGGCTCTATGTGATGTGGCAACTTCATATAAACGGATGCTGGCTATACTACTACGGTACTCACACTCCCAGAAGTGAGTCGAAAACCATTCATAAATTGAGTTTGTGACATGCATATGCAAATGTACCATTCATTACATACAACAATTCATCAACACACAACGACAACGAGGATACATGTTGGATTATAGATTAGTTCCCACAAAATATTCTAGTAAATGCTAAAGTTTTCATCACACAACAAATAACAAGCAATGAAATGAACTTTAGCTCAACCAATCCTCGGTGTTGGAAATGCTTGCTTTGAACCATAGGAAAGCCTCTGGGACAGGCCATCTATTGTCAATCTCGAGACCAACGCGGGACTGATCATCCAGGCTAAAGTGGCCTATATCAGGATGCATATTATGATAGCCACGTTAGGGAACCATACCAATGTCCGAGGTATAGATATAGTTGCTTCTCATAAATGGTAGTAATGTTGTGTCAACAACTGCTGAATCGCCTTTCACCATCATTGGATAGTTTTGTCGAAGGAAGAGCGAGTTTTCTCCAAGACTATCAATACTGAACCAGGGAGAAGGTGTTGGCGCTAGCACACTAGTATCCATCCCGAATACCCTACAACGGATGTTGGAATAGGTCCGGGGAGTGCGACCATGGGAGACAACACCTGCTTCCTTGGTAACATCAGCAGTGCCCTATATACAGACAAGAATAGGTGATCCATCGGAATAAGTTGCCAGGCGCCACTGAGTATATAGGTCCTGCTCGTCCTCATGCTCGTCATCATCACCATCGTCATCTCCCCCTTGGTTATAATCTTTTTCAAGTATAGGTGGTGGAATGTTCACAGCACCTTGGAAACACAAGAAGGTTAATTAGTAAAGGGAAACTAGCTAACCCGCATTGCATGTGGATGAACCAATTATAATTACGGTGGAAGACAAACGTACCAAAAGCATCAAGATTCCATGCAAAAACAGTGCCACGAGTGGTGGCAGCAAACACAAGACCCTCGTATTGAATTGCATCACAGTACACATGCACATCCGTGTACGAAAACTGATTTTTGAGCAATATCCATGGAGGCGTGGAATCAAGGACGGCAACAAGCTTGTCAAAGATAGCAACAACTTGATAGTTTGTGTAATCCCAAGAGCGATAGGGAAATCGATAAATTGCTATCTTTTGTAGACGACAATCACCATGATCGTACTTGAACATGCGTAGACCATATGTGTGCTCAACCTCTGGGCACTCTGAGATTTTTGCAAGTGGAACCCGGTGACGAGTGTACACATTCACAAGTTCCCACTCGCAGTTGTGCCCAATATAGACAACCCAATCTCCGTTTGCGCCTGCCCAGGCCTTATCCTTAAGCGATGCCATCTTAACATCATATGTATCATTATCAAGTGGCATCAACTTGCACAAGGCGAGGCTTCCATCATCCAGGCGCCAGTGAGCAGGGTCATGGCGAAGAAGATAGTGGAGATCAAACCGCTCCTGGACCCTAGGGTTCTTGGTAATGATATTATTAGTTGAGTCGAGAATGGACTTGAACGAACCTGCCATGCTAGCCGAGGTGATGACGTCGCACCGATCAATGAGTTCCTCCACCACATCATCTTTCAGATCGGAGCAAGAATAACCGGGTTGTTTCCGGCATGTTCCCTCCATGGAGAATACGATCGGACAGTGGCAGAAGGAAGGGTGAAGGCAAATGGAGGAGAGAAGAAGAGCATGCGACAACAGTTCCAAATCGAGAGGGAAAGGCGAAGAGGTGGTGGATGGTTGCCACGATACATGAAGAGGCTAGTGGGGAGCGGACGGTTGCCACAGAGGTCATAGACTGATGACAAGGCCATCATGTCAGACCTAGCGCCCGCGCGGGATGGCCTCCATCCCCCACACGAGCGAAGCCACTTCGCACCCCCACACGGTTGGTCCGCCACGCCACTAGCGAAACACATGATGTCTTGCATCTTCACTTAGGCCAACTCCAGCGCGTGCAACTCGGATGCGCGCTCGCCCAGCCCCCTTTCCCTCGACACCCCCGAGCTACCCAACCACGGCTACCTGTTTTGCGCACCCGGCAGCCGGATTTGGAGCGGATCCGGTTGGGCTTGAGCTTGCCCAGCTCTGGGAGGCCGCCTCGCGCCATGGACTGGCCGGGCACCAAGCCGGAAGGCCCCAGCAAGGCCGCAAGGCCGCATACAGGTACTGACTCCTCCTCTAGCCACTCGAATCTACACCGTCGGCGGTCCGATGGCAAATACATGAATGGCGGTCGGCCGCTCGGTGCTGGCCCAAAAGCTCGTCGGTGCAGCGTTGCCACTCATTACGTGCGACGACTGCCCAAAGAAGGTCTTGCACCGCGTGTCTACAATGCCGGAACATCCCGGATGGGTGTTCATCAAGTTCTCAACCGATGGGGTATGTGCTGTCGGTGTCAAAACCAGCCAATCTTGGGTAGGGGGTCCCGAACTGTGCGTCTGAGGATTGAAGGTAACAAGGGACAAAGGGGACACGATGTTTACCCAGGTTCGGGCCCTCTTAATGGAGGTAAAACCCTACGTCCTGCTTGATTATATTTGACGAGTATAGGGGTTACAAGAGTTGATCTACCTCGAGAACGAAGTGGCTAAACCCTAGATGTCTAGCCTGTATGAATTCTGATGATCTCTACGGACTAAACCCACCAGTTTATATACACACCGGAGGGGCCTAGGGTTGTACAAAGTCGGTTCGTGGAAGAAGGAAATTACATATCCGGACACCAATCTTGTTATCCACGCATAGGAGAGTCCTACCCGGACACGGGGGAATGCCTTCTGCTTTGTATCTTCACGACCCATCAGTCTGGCCCACATCCAGTAGTCCGGACACCCGAGGACCCCCTAATCTAGGACTCCCTCAATAGCCCCCGAACTGGTCTTCAAATGACGATGCAGTATCCATCTTACGTCTTTGGCTTTTGCAAGGCTGGTTCTTCACCGTATACTAGGCGAACAATAGTTCGACTCTGGCTTCCTTGTTCTGTCTTCATGACTCCTTCCCTGTCACCTCAACTTCCACGTGCTGGGCGAATGCGAACGGTCCACCATTTTTTATTAAAAAGAAAACACTCGGCCACGCAGGGATAGTGCCTATATAAAGAGATCGAATCCTCAAAGTGCCATCCACATCGCGCAGAGGAACACCAAGATCAGCCAAAAAAGCCTCCAAACATGGCCAGCGCCCCAAGCTCTTCTTCGCGGCCCCATGGCCCTCAAGAGGGCGATTGGCAGAGCTGCTCAGTGCCTCGTCTTCAGCTGAGTCGGCTCCAGACGCAGGGATATCTTCCCCTCGCAGATCTAGTCTCCATTCGAGTGGGATTGGCCTCAATAGGCAACGACGTGCTGGTTGAAATTTTTCCCAACCCCAATAGGGAGGAGAGAGTGTGCTTCGTCCCTTTCCTTTTGTGGGGCTTAGCTTTTCCAATCCATCCCTTTCTCAGGGGTCTATTGGAATTTTACGGCATCCAGCTGCACAACCTCACTCCAGGTTCGATTATGCACATCTCAGGTTTTGTTGCCCTCTACGAGCTATTCTTGGGCATTGACGCCCATTTCGAACTATGAAAAAAGTTCTTTTGCCTTGTCCCCCACCATCAAGGAGGTTCCATATTTGAAGTGGGCGGTGCTGAAGTATGGCGTATAGCCGGATCCGGATACCCCGTTGGAACTCCCAAAGAGACATATCCACAATGGTCTTCGGAGTGGTTTTACATGGATGACGTCCCACTGCCGGACCCAGTTCGGCGCGGCCTTCCCGAATTTTCCAGCGCTCCCTTAAAGAAGCGCCTGAATTGGCGTCCCCAAAGTCCCAAGGAGGAGGACAACGCGGAAATAAAAAGGCTGGTCAGCAAGGTCAGATTATTAGCCCATACCGGGCTCTCGGTAATTGAGGTTATGACCATTGCAATAAAAAGATGCGTCCAACCCCTCCAATCCAGAGTAACCCCCTTATGGTGCTGCAACGGAGAAGACGATGTGTCTTGTTACAGACGCAAGGGTCCGGATACCCCAACCGAACTGGCCATGATCCCGACCGACCTGTACAAGGGTGACAAGGAGGATTTCCTTCGCTTAAACCGTCGGGAAGGTTACTCCATGTACAACCCCATTGAATGGGTAAGATTTCGATTACCTGTGTCGCTTTATTGCTATCATGGCATGCTAATCCAGTTGTTTTTTGTTGTTAATAAACATTCATGGAGGAATATGATCGAGGACATTTACTGTCCTGCCCCGCAGCCAGAGGATCACAATCGCGATGAAGACCCTGGTTTCTGCGAGGATCCGGATATATACATAAAGTTCGATGATGGGGCATTTTATCAAGCGAGCCTTGACGGCTCAGAAGTGGCTATCACCACCGACTACCCCCGCCCCTATCCCTTCTCCATCGTAAGTATCCGAAGAGCTTTAAAAAATAAGTCCTTGCTTGCACTTTTGTCCATTATACTAATCCGTACTTAATAGGATCGGCGCTCGGAAGACCGCACCTTCTCAAGGGCGGCCCCTTCGCAGGGTAGTCGTTCAAAACGAAAGGACTGGGGGCGCCGTAGAACCCTCACCGTCTTCAAAAAGGTATGTTCTGAAAGTGTGTTATATCGACTAGAGGGGGTGAATAGGTGATTTTTATGAAAGTCTTCAAAACATGGAAGTTATGAAGACAAACGATAGAAATAAACCTATTACCCTGCAGCGGAAGGTAGACTACACTAGGCAAGCCATAGTCAAGTATTCAATAGAGTGAAAGCACAATGACTAATAGCAGCAATGTAGTAAGGATCAGGTAGGAAGATATTGTGAAGCCACACATAACACGCAGTCACTCAGTGAAGACAAAAAATAGTGCGAACATACAATGACTTCACAAGGAGTAACAGTAAGTAAAGGGAAGGGAAGATGAAACCAGTGACTCGCTGAAGACAATGATTTGTTGGACCAGTTCCAGTTGCTGTGACAACTGTATGTCTGGTTAGGGCGGCTAGGTATTTAAACCTTAGGACACACAGTCCCGGACACCCAGTCCTGAACACGCAGCTCAGGACACCTAGTCCTCACCGTATTCCCCTTGAGCTATGGTCACACAGACCTCGCCCAATCACTCTGGTAAGTCTTCAAGGTAGACTCCTAAACCTTCACAGACTTCATTCATCGGCAATCCACAATGTCTCTTGGATGCTCAGAACGCGACGCCTAACCGGCTGGAGGATGCACAGTCCTCAAGTGTAATAAGTCTTCAGATCACACACACAAGAAGACTTAAGTGATGCCTAATTCTCTTTGGCTCTGGGTGGTTAGGGCTTTATCCTCGCAAGGAATTCTCTCTCAAAGGCTTCGAGGTGGGTTGCTCTCAAACGACAAAAGCCGTACTCTGAATCTGAGCAGCCAACCGTTTATGGTTGTAGGGGGTGGGCTATTTATAGCCACTCGGCAACCCGACCTAATTTGTCCGAAATGACCCTGGGTCACTAAGGAACTGACACATGTTCCAACGGTCAGATTTCAAACTCACACGGCAACTTTACTTGGGCTTCAAGCAAAGCTGACTTGCCCGACTCTAGACAAGATTCGCTCTCAAAGTCTTCACTCGAAGACATAGGTTTTGTTTAAGCATCACTTCAGTCATTCTGACTGGTTCTCTTGGACCCCACTTAACAGTACGGTGGTTCCTATGACTCAACACAGAAGAAAGAGAACTACAAAAGATCTAAGTCTTCGAGCTCCATAGGCTTCATGTGGTGTCTTCTCTTGTCATAGTCTTCAATGTGAATATCTTCATATACCACCTTTGACTTCAATGTCTTCATACATTTTTAGGGGTCATCTCTAGTAGGAAAACCGAATCAATGAGGGACTTCTACCTGTGTTATCCTGCAATTCTCACAAACACATTAGTCCCTCAACTAGGTTTGTCGTCAATACTCCAAAACCAACTAGGGGTGGCACTAGATGCACTTACAATCTCCCCCTTTTTGGTGATTGATGACAAACTAGTTGAAGTTTTCAACGGGGAATATAATCTGTGAAATTGTAAAGGATAAGGAATTGTCTTCATAAGTTGCAAGGGCTCCCCCTGAAGATGTGCATATAAGTAATTTGCTTTTGGAATGCAAAAGCACATGGCAGGTTGTACTTGTGGAGATCCACTTCAACTTATGATGACAATCCACTATGCATGTGAAAGTATATGAAGATAATGACATGCATAATGGAAAATGGACGTCTGCAGAATGATCTAAGTGCGGAATTTATCGTCGCACATGCGGAATGATCTAAGTGTGGATGACAATCCACTATCAACCTCATATGCTTCTCCCCCTTTTTGGCCCTTACTGACAAAAGGGGGAGAAGCATATGAGGTTGATAGTCTTCAAGCGGGTCCATATGGGCGGGTGCTTTATATTTTGCTTCGTGCTTACAACTCTCGTTTTGCTACATTTGGTTCTTTGAATTGTAACACTTAAACTCGATGGCTTCACTGAGCGATGATATTGCAGATGACCATCGAGTTTAAGTGTTACAACTCAAAGAACCAAATGTAGCAAAACGAGAGTTGTAAGCACGAAGCAAAATATAAAGCACCCGCCCATATGGACCCGCTTGAAGACTATCAACCTCATATGCTTCTCTCCCTTTTGTCAGTAAGGGCCAAAAAGGTTTGAAGACATAGAGCATCTACTCGTTCCCATGAGGAGTAGGTGAAGCAGCAGGGTCGTTGGTGGTGTTTGGCAGTGCTGAAGAGCTTGGAGCAGAGTCGAAGCGTGCTGAAGGAGGTGGCGGTGAAGTAGCATCGTCTTCATCCTCGATCACTCTGGCATTCACAGTTGCAGTAGAGGAAGAGAACTTAGAGTCTTCAAGGGATGGAGTTCATCGCAGCACTGCCCTTCGAGGAGGTGTGGAGTCAAAGTTGAATCGCTCAGTGAAGCCATCCTCTTGAAGATCATCTTCAGAACACATCAGCGTTAGCCCTTTCCATGTGCGGCGAGAGGTTTCATGGGCAACAAAAGCATTCTTGGTGGCAAGATTGCGAATGCGATTAACATCCACCAAGAGGCTTTGCATCTGACGCTTTAGCCAGTCATGATGCCTATCCTGTTTCTGATGAAGAGCCACAAGAAGCTCTCGGTCGTTGAGAACATGAGTGCGCTTCTTGGGTCGTGGAGCAGTTGTACTGCCAGTGGCTTCAGTGAGAGCAGGATGCGGTGCACGTGTAGTGCCAGCCAAAGGATACACACGAGTTACGACTTCCACGCCTTCAACATTCTGAGTGAAACTTTGATGCTCTGCATTCTGAAGACTGAGAGGTTCCTTGGCAGGCTCAAGATAGATGGCTTCAATAGACATATCCACATCAGGCAAAAAGATCCGATGGTTGCGGGCCGAGGGCTGATATGAGATAGCGGAGTGAAGTTTGATCAGCCGCATCACCCAAGGGGCATAGAACTTCAAACCAAACAGATCAGAGCCAGATGCAGCAAGTTGGTGAATGAAGAAATCCTGTGTATTGAAGCATTTTCCATGAAGAATGTAGAAGACCAAAGTCTTCATTGCACCTTCCAGCTTGGCATGGGAGAATGTCCTTTGATTGGCCAGAGAGTTCGCCTTATGATGTGATAAATGGTTCTTGGCAGATACTCAAGGTCTTCAACGAAGAACTCCGTGGGATAAGCAACATCTTGGGGCAATGGCTTCATCATACTGAGCATCTGACTCATATTAGGTTCAGTCTTCTGAAAGATGCTCTCAATAGCTTCACTATGAAGCTGACAGCCATGCTCGTAGAGATCGCCATGAGTGGGCAAACCAGTGAGCTCAATGATGTCAAAGGCTTTGGCTTCGTGATGAACGTTTCCTGTCATCCACTCCAGGACCCAAGTCTTCGGATCTCTGCTATACCCGCGGATGTGAAGTGTGGCATAGAATTGGAGCAGCAATTCTTCATTCCAATGCTCTTGGTCAGTGACGAACGGCAGCAGTCCAACCTCTTTAAAGCAATCCAGAGCTTCTTCCAGACAGAGCAGACCAGCTATTGCTTCAATGTCAAGGCGCTTGTGTGGGAAGATGCAACCTTGGTTGTAAAGAACGCATGAGTAATAGCTTCGCTGCAGATAACTCCAGAACCGATCAGATGATATTCTTTCCCTGGAGTAGGGGTTCCTGGAGCTGTTGAAGAATGTGTTGTTTGCTCTGAAGCCATTGATATTGAAGGAGCCAGGTGCTGATGTAGGACCTGGGAACCTTGGCAATCTTGGGATTGGCTTCTGTACCTGAGGCCTGTGCTCAACATGATAGTCGAACTGGGGACCGGCAGCAGACTCAGGAACAGAAGTGGCGGGATCAGTGGCTTCGCTGACTTCTGGTGCTTTTGTTGGTGAGAGCTTCACATTAGCTTCAGCCATAACAGCGTCAGTGGCTTCAGTGGTGTTGGTGGTGGCAGCCTCAAGATGTTCAACTTCCACTTGACGAGCAGGAGGATCGGTCACGATCACGTTCTCCTCGAGAACTGCTTCTTGGTGGGACAGGGAAGTGGCAACTTGTGGGACTTCTTCTTCCGCGGCTGATGCAGTCGGATTGTCTTCAGCAGAGACTTGAGGCCTTGGACCTTTGCGAAGCCTGCGCAATGCGGGTGATGCCTGTGGAGTTGTTGTTGGCTGGGCCTCAAGGTCTTCATTCTCTTGTGGGTGATCCACCCATGAAGCATCCTGTGCAATTGGCGTCAGTGGACGACCAATGCTGATGAGTTCGCTGTGCGTTAGCACAGGCGATGATACCTGTTGGTGTTCTAGCTGAGGAAGGGAGGCATCATCTTCAACATGGTCATGATGACCAATGTCTTCAGCAGCGATGGGATCAGCTGCTGGAAAGTCTTCAGCTTCATGAGCCTCTGTGAAAGCAGGCTCATGGATAGTCAGTTGACGTTCTTGTGGATCGGCGTCGGGGTGAACCATGGAAATGGGTTCAAAAATCAAGGGCTCTGCGGGAGCAGCCCGTTCCTTCGTGGTCATTCTTTTCTTCTTGGCGGGGGCAGTAGCAGAGGCTTCAGGATGTTTTCTCTTCCTTGCTTCAGCCTCAGCAGTCCTGGTCTTCTTCAGTTCTGAAGCGGTTGACCTGACCTTTGGCTTCGGGCCAGTCATGCTAGTTGGGAAGACAAGGGGATCTGCCTCCTGCCTTGGTGCCTCAGGTTCAGCCATAGCGGGCTTCTTCTGCTTCTTGGCAGCCATCCTGGGTCGATGCCAGGACGCCCAAGGGCCTTGCGCTTCTCAGCCACATTGTAGGCTTGCACACACCTATCAGCCAGGACCTTCATGCGCTCACGAGAACCCTGAGCTTCTGCATGTTTCTTTAGAAAGGCTTCCTTGAGCTCGTGCAGCATAATCTTGAAATTCTTCACGTCTTGCACGCTGAGCTTGGCCATATGCTTCTTGAACTGAGATTTCTCAAAGTCAATCTTTTGCTTCAGTTCAACAATGCACTGGGCGATAGCTAACTCTGAAGCAATGGCGCCATGGAAGGCGACATTGAGGCCAATGGGTAGTTGGAGATCGTCGAAGCTGATGTTTGGCGTGTCATACCATTCATCAATGAAGTTGTGGATGATTGTTACATCAAAGAGAGGCATATCATTGAAGATTTCTACTTCTTCTTTGCTCTTGATGAGTTGCTCAAGAGCGTCATCTGCAAGATCTTCATCACTTGATAGATCAATGGCATCATTGCGCAGAATGGCAGCAGTTGTTAGCTCTTGGCCGGTGTGTGGCAGAGGCATCTTGACCTTCTGGGGCTTGGAGATGCGTGATAAATCTTCGGACTGCACACTGTCTTCAGGAGGTGCAGTTGCCAGTGGCTTCGCCCGTGAGATTTTTGGTGAAGGGGTAGGCTTTGAAGCTTTAGACTTCTTCAACTTCTTTGGCTTCGGCGCTGCAGGCGCTTCATCTGATTCAGCGTCAGCTGCAGGCTCATTCACTGCAGTCCCCTGAACCAAGATATGGGTGATGAGGCCTTCAAGGTTGTAGAAAGGACCGACGACATTGGGTTCTGCATCTCGTGTGCCATCAGCCCTTGGAGCTGAGGGACCAGGGTTGAAGTCTAGTCCCAATGTCTTCTTGTTTTGCTTCGCTGAGTTCTGGGCAAACTGTAAGTTGTGCTTGAACAGAATGTCGTCACGACACCATAGTAGTGACGATGGGTGTGCATCAACAGGCTGTGGCCCACGGACCATGCAGGGATAGAAGCCTTGTTCAATGGCTTCATCTCTGGACCTGGGTTGAAGATTCTTGTATAGGATGTCTCCCCACGGTCTCTTGATGGCATTTTTCTCAGCATATTCCTGGGTTACAAATCGGTATTTGAATCATTGTTCTGCCCAATATCTTTGAATCCATTGGATTCGGGTCTTGCGCTGATTGTAATCCTCTTCAGGATCTGTCTTGTACAGTTCTGACAGGTCATCTGGCAGATCTCTACATGTTTCTCCACGACGCTTTCTGCCATCCTTCATTGCTGATTTCTCTGAAGCCATGAACTTTAGACTGAAAGGCTTCAACACGTTCAAAGACTTCAAAGATTTTCGCTTGCTGGACAAACAGGAACTTGCTTCGGGAGAATTTATATGATGCTGTAAGAATTCTGCAAATGAATGCAGACAATGAGAACCAAGGGATTCTCCCACGAACATGTACCTGTGACAGCATTAAGGTGCGAGGGAAAGAGAAGAGGTCATATGCATTCTCAGAAGATTTTGAATATAAATCAGTTTACAATACATTGACCTCATCGTGCGAAGACATTCACTCATAGATAAGGAGTTGGTTCCAGATTTGTACGAATCCAGAGATCAGTACAAGTGAGGAATCTAACTACTTTGTGAAGCATAAGTGAATATACTAGGCATGTTATGAGATGCAGTATGAGAGAGATCTAACTTGTGTGAATAGAAACTCCTTGTGGTAGAAAGTGACAAAGCCATAGGATCAACTGTGCCGTAAAAAGGAAGTTTTATTTACCACACTAAGAACTGCTAGACGGAGTGGAAGATGAGGCCGAGCAGTTCGATCTTCCGTGCCCTAACTTGGTGACGGAGGACACCTACGGCGACGACGGAGAGGACGATGTCCGCGGTCGGCGTGAAGACGGCGTCGGAGAGGTTGCGGCAGCGAAGCACTTCATCGCCGGCATCGTCGAGGGCTAGCGGTGGCGCTAGGGTTTGTGTGAGAGTGGAAGAAGAGATAATGACCGCCGTGAAGTGTGTATTTATAGGTACAAGGGCGGCACTGTGTTATTACACAGGTGCCCCTGGCAATTCGCATATGAGGAACACGTGGCCATCATGCAGAATTTTGGGGTTTGTTCCACATCCCACGCACGCCTGGATTGTCGGGTGGTCATTCCTACTTCTCCGGGTTTCATGTGGAGGAATGAGCATTGAAAGTGGACTTAAGGTTTGTCTTTGTATCTTCTGCTGACAAGGACGCAGAGAAGACATTCGACAGTTTCAATAGAATGCATATGATTTGGAGAGATAGAGTTTGAGATAGATAGCATAGAGAGGTTAGGGTCCGATCACATTCACTTAGTTCAAAAGATTCAACAAGAAGACATAGCTATAAGTGAATGCTGTAGAGGACAGAACACTACTATATATATATATAATCAACATAGTGAAGATAATCATGAAGACATGTTGAGATTGAAGCCAAACCAAATGTGAAGACATAGCAAGGTAACGCCATGAGTGAAACACTTCAAAATAGAACATTTGGTGGTGGCGTTACCCACCGTATAGGAAGTATTAGACCCAGACACGGCGCACAATTATCGTGGCGCTCCGAAGTCAAATTCCACATTAATGTATTCACACTTAGAATGTATGTCTTCATTGGTTGAAGATATACTTTACTTCATGTGTTGCACATCTAAGTCATCAATATGCATAAGGGTTAGGATGTGTGCCTGATCACAGGACATTTGAGGATTCCAGGATATTTAGCTCACACCGTAACCTGCAAAATCTCTTCTCATCCAAGGGCTTGGTGAAGATATCTGCCAATTGCTCTTCAGTGTTGACGTGTATGATATCAATATCTTCCTTCACAACATGATCTCTGAGAAAGTGATGACGAATTTCAATGTGCTTTGTCTTCGAGTGCTGAACTGGGTTGTTGGCAATCTTGATGGCGCTTTTGTTGTCGCAGTAGAGTGGCACTTACTTCAGATGAATGCCATAGTCTTTGAGCGTTTGCTTCATCCATAGAAGTTGAGCGCAGCAAGATCCAGCAGCAATGTATTCAGATTCAGAAGTGGAGAGAGATACACAGTTCTGCTTCTTTGAAGACCAACATACAAGTGATCGTCCCAGAAAGTGACATGTGCCTGATGTAGACTTGCGATCAACTTTGTCACCAACATAATCAGCATCCGAGAATCCAACTAGATCAAACTCTGAGCCCTTTGGATACCATAATCCTAGGGTTGGGGTGTGAGCCAAATATCGAAGAATTCGCTTCACAGCTAAGTGATGCGACTCCTTTGGTGCCGCTTGAAATCGAGCACACATGCAAACACTAAGCATAATATCTGGCCGAGATGCACATAGATAAAGTAAAGAACCAATCATGGAGCGGTATACCTTCTGATCGAACTCTTTACGATTGTCGTCAGGACCCAGATGATGCTTGGCTGGCATTGGCGTCGTGAAGCCTTTGCAGTCTTGCATACCGAACTTCTTCAGGCAATCTTTGAGATACTTCTCTTGAGATATGAAGATGCCATTGCGTTGCTGTCGTATTTGAAGACCGAGAAAGAACTTCAGCTCTCCCATCATAGACATTTGATATTGCTCTTGCATCATATATCCAAACTCTTCACTGTACTTCTGATTAGTGCAGCGGAAGATAATGTCATCCACATATATTTGGCACACAAACAGTTCACCATCATATGTTTTCGTGAAGAGAGTGGGGTCGAGAGAACCAGGTATGAAGCCTTTGCTCTTCAGGAAGTATTTGAGTGTGTCATACCAGGCCCGAGGGGCTTGTTTGAGGCCATACAGTGCCTTGTTGAGCTTGTATACCATGTCAGGATGTTTTGGATCTTCAAAGCCAGGAGGTTGTGCAACATACACTTCTTCTTCAATCTTGCCATTGAGGAAGGCGCTCTTCACATCCATTTGATAAAGAAGTATGTTGTGATGATTTGCATAGGCCAGCAGTATGCGTATGGCTTCAAGTCTAGCCACAAGAGCAAATGTTTCATCGAAGTCAATGCCTTCCACTTGAGTATATCCTTGAGCAATGAGACGAGCTTTGTTTCTGACAACTTGACCATGCTCATCTTGCTTGTTGCGGTATATCCATTTAGTGCCTATTATGTTGTGCTTCCGAGGATCGGGACGCTTGACCAGTTCCCATACATTATTCAGCTTAAACTATTGAAGCTCGTCTTGCATAGCTTGAATCCATTCAGGTTCCATGAAGGCTTCTTCAACTTTCTTGGGTTCTATTATTGAGACGAATGCGAAGTGCCCACAGAAATTTGCTAGCTGAGTTGCCCTTGAACGAGTGAGTGGACCGGGTGCATTGATGCTACAATTATTCTTTCAATCTGCACTTCATTGGCAATGCGAGGATGTACAGGGCGAAGATTTTGCTCTTGCTGATCATTGTCGTTGTTAGAAGGAATGTCTTCAGGCTGAGCATTGTCTTCATGTTGATCAGGTGCTGAGATGATAAGTTCTTCTTCAGGATGAGCTTCAGAAGGTATAATTTCTCCAGTTCCCATTAGCTTGATTGATTCACTGGATGGAACTTCATCTAGCACATTTGGCAGTTGCTCTCTTTGTGAACCGTTGGTCTCATCGAACCGCACATCCACTGTTTCAACCACTTTGTAATGAAAGAGATTGAAGACTCTGTAGGAGTGCGAATCCTTTCCATACCCAAGCATAAAACCCTCATGTGCTTTTGGTGCAAACTTTGAGGTGTGATGTGGGTCCTTGATCCAGCACCTGGCGCCAAATACTCTGAAGTAACTGACATTTGGCTTCTTGCCAGTAAGGAGCTCATAAGATGTCTTGTTCAGAAGCTTGTGAAGATAAACACGATTGATTGTATGGCATGCAGTATCAATGGCTTCAGGCCAGAATTTTCTTGGAGTCTTGTATTCATCTAGCATCATTCTGGCCATCTCAATGAGTGTTCTGTTCTTGCGTTCGACGACCCCATTCTGTTGTGGCATGTACGGGGCTGAGAATTCATGTGTGATGCCCAAGGTATCAAGATATGTATCAAGGCCAGTGTTCTTGAATTCAGTGCCATTGTCACTTCTGATATGCTTTATCTTGGCGCCATAGTTGTTCATTGCTCGATTGGCGAAGCGTCTGAAGACATCCTGCACTTCAGTCTTGTAAAGGATTATGTGCACCCAAGTATATCTAGAATAATCATCAACAATGACAAAGCCATAGAGACAAGCAGTAGTAGTAAGAGTTGAGTAATGAGTGGGACCGAAAAGATCCATGTGAAGCAGTTCGAAGGGTCGAGTAGTGGTCATGATTGTCTTCGAGGGATGTTTGGCCCTCGTCATCTTTCCTGCCTCACAGGCACCGCATAAGTGATCTTTCTTGAACTTGACGCCCTCGATGCCTATGACATGCTTCTTCTGTGCCAGGGTGTGGAGGTTCCTCATGCCAGCATGCCCAAGCCTCCGATGCCAGAGCTAGCATTCTGAAGCTTTTGCTAGAAGACATACGGCAAGTTGTGGTCCTGCTGAGAAATCTACCACGTACAAATCATCTTTTCGATACCCTTCAAATACTAGAGACTTGTCAGATTCCATTAGAACAAGGCAACGATATTTTCCAAATATTACGATCATGTTTAAATCGCAAAGCATTGAGACAGACATTAAGTTGAAGCCAAGGGATTCAACAAGCATGACTTTATCCATGTGTTGATCCCTTGAGATTGCAACTCTACTTAGACCCAATACCTTACTTTTACCAGTGTCAGCAAATGTGATGTGGCTCTTGTCGGATGGACGTAAGGTTGAGTCCATAAGAAGGCTTCTTTTGCCAGTCATGTGATTTGTACACCCACTATCAATAATCCATTCTGAATACGCTGGTGTCGTACCCTGCAGTGCAGTTAGGGGGATAGGCTTCACGAAGAGCATTGTGAAGCAAAAACATTTGACAAACCAGTGGGTTATGAAAGCTTAGATCTAGATTAGGACTAATAGGGAGAGTAGCAAGCGATTCAGGAACGAAGTACATAGTAAGACCATTCGGGCATTTGATCTTGCGCCCTACAAGATGTTTAAGGTCCCCAGCAATAGCGTCAGACGATTTTGGTTTTCTGCTAGAGACCTTTCCCTGCAAAAGAGAGTTAAGCTTTCTTAGCCACCCACATCTTCAAGGGTGGCTTAGAAGCAATAAGTCTAAGTGCAGCATCTGAGAACTTTGGCTTTGGAGCCCTAGCAAACAGTCTTGCAGGCGGACAATAGTACTCATAAGAATAAGCAGAATAGTTCTTGGTCTTATGAACATGGCGGTTTGATGAACCGCTCTCATATTCATATGCCTGAGTATGGTTTCCCTGCAAAACATTTGTGTTAGTGCGACTCAGGTGAGTCCTATATCTGTCTGAAGCCTTTGGACCGTATGAAGCCTTTGGTCTGAGGTTTGTCTTCTTCACATGAGGTGTCATGATGACATTCACAGGAAGATTCTCCAGACACCTTTTAGGAACCCAGATCTTCTTCATAGGCGGTCCATTCCTGCAGTTAGTACCAATGTACCTGGCAAACACTTCACCATTCTGATTCTTAAACAGTTTATAGTTTGCATCAAGGGATTCATCAATGATAATGGGGTTAGCACAAGTGAAGCCAAATAGATTGGATGGATCTGCTGAAGGTTCCTTTGCAGCAACCCACGTGGTTTTGGGGTACTGCTCAGGTTTCAAGTAAGAGCCATCAGCATTCATTTTCCTTACGAACCCAACACCCTCTTTCCTCGGGTTTCGGTTCAGAATCTGCTTTTTGAGGACATCACATAGTGTCTAATGCCCTTTAAGACTTTTGTACATCCTTGTTTCAAGCAATGTCTTCAACCTAGCATTCTCATCAGCAATAGCAGTGGTATCCTCAGCAGAGGGGTTAGTTACCACATCAACAGTTGAAGATATTGCAACAGTAGTAGCAGTAGAACATTCAGCAACAGAAGTAGCATTATCACGCTCAATGCATTTAAGACATGGTGGTTCAAATCCTTCCTGAGCGGAACTGATCTGTTTGGCGCGAAGTGACTCGTTTTCCTTTTGAAGATCTTCATGAGCCGCTCTCAATTTCTCAAGATCTTGCTTCCTTTGAAGATAATCATAGGAAAGCTTTTAATGAGTTGTTGAGAGAGTTTCATGACGACTTTCAAGTTCCTCATACTTAACGTGAAGATTTTGTATGTCTTCAATTAAGGATTCAGATCGAGTCATTTCAGCACCTAACAAATCATCGCTTCTGTCTAACAGTTTTTGAATATGTTCCATAGCTTTCTGTTGTTCTGTTGCAATTTTAGCAAGTGTTTTGTAGCTAGGTTTTGAACCACAATCAGAGTCATCGTCACTAGATGTTTGATAGTGAGTAGTGCGTGTGTTTACCTTGGCATCGCGTGCCATGAAGCAGTAGGTAGAAGCGGAGTAGTCCTTGTCATTTGCATCGGTGTCGGTGATGAAGTCATTGTCTTCAGTGTTGAAGATGGACTTGGCAACGTATGCTGTAGCCAGACTTGCGACACCTGAATCGGACTCCTCCTCAGACTCCACCTCCGCCTCCTCAGAAGCGAACTCCTCCTCTGAATCCATTTCCTTGCCAACAAATGCACGTGCCTTGCCAGATGAGCTCTTCTTGTGTGATGAAGACTTTGAGGAAGACTTGGAAGAGGACTTTGAGTATTTCTTCTTCTTCTTGTCGTCAGAGTCATATTCCTTGCTCTTCTTATTCTTTTTGTTCTCATTGTCCCACTGTGGACACTCAGAGATGAAGTGGCCAGGTTTCTTGCACTTGTGACATGTTTTCTTCTTGTAGTCGTGAGCAGAAACTTCATCATTCCTTGAGCTTGATCGGGAAGACTTTCTGAAACCTTTCTTCTTGGTGAATTTTTGGAACTTCTTCACAAGCATAGCAAGTTCCCTTCCAATGTCTTCAGGATCATCCGAACTGCTGTCAGATTCTTCTTCAGACGAGGAGACAGCTTTTGCCTTCAAGGCACGAGTTCGCCCATAGTTTGGACCGTAGATAGCTCTTTTCCCAGAAAGCTGAAACTCACGTGTGTTGAGCCTCTCAAGTATGTCAGACGGATCGAGTGTCTTGAAATAAGGACGTTCTTGAATCATCAGGGCTAGGGTGTCAACCGAACTATCAAGTGATCTCTGTAGTGTCTTGACGACTTCATGTTTGGTGATCTTAGTAGCACCGAGGGCTTGAAGCTCATTTGTGATGTCAGTGAGTCGGTCAAATGTGAGCTGGACATTCTCATTGTCATTTTGCTTGAAGCAGTTGAAGAGGTTGCGAAGGACACTGATTCTCTGATCTCTCTGGGTTGAGACGCCTTCATTGACCTTGGAGAGCCAGTCCCAGACCAGCTTAGATGTTTCCAAAGCACTCACACGGCCATACTGTCCTTTGGTCAGATGACCACAGATGATATTCTTGGCAGTAGAGTCCAGTTGAACGAACTTCTTGACATCAGCAGCAGTGACACCTTCTCCAGCCTTGGGAACGCCGTTCTTGACGACATACCATAGGTCGACATCAATGGCTTCAAGATGCATGCGCATCTTATTCTTCCAGTAGGGATATTCAGTTCCATCGAAGACGGGGCACGCAGCAGAGACTTTAATTATCCCTGCAGTCGACATAGCTAAAACTCCAGGTGGTTAAACCGAATCACACAGAACAAGGGAGCACCTTGCTCTGATACCAATTGAAAGTGCGTTATATCGACTAGAGGGGGGGGTGAATAGGCGATTTTTATGAAAGTCTTCAAAACATGGAAGTTATGAAGACAAACGATAGAAATAAACCTATTACCCTGCAGCGGAAGGTAGACTACACTAGGCAAGCCATAGTCAAGTATTCAATAGAGTGAAAGCACAATGACTAATTGCAGCAATGTAGTAAGGATCAGGTAGGAAGATATTGTGAAGCCACACAGAACACGCAGTCACTCAGTGAAGACAAAAAATAGTGCGAACATACAATGACTTCACAAGGAGTAACAGTAAGTAAAGGGAAGGGAAGATGAAACCAGTGACTCGCTGAAGACAATGATTTGTTGGACCAGTTCCAGTTGCTGTGACAATTGTACGTCTGGTTAGGGCGGCTAGGTATTTAAACCTTAGGACACACAGTCCCGGACACCCAATCCTGAACACGCAGCTCAGGACACCCAGTCCTCACCGTATTCCCCTTGAGTTAAGGTCACACAGACCTCGCCCAATCACTCTGGTAAGTCTTCAAGGTAGACTCCCAAACCTTCACAGACTTTGTTCACCGGCAATCCACAATGTCTCTTGGATGCTCAGAACGCGACGCCTAACCGGCTGGAGGATGCACAGTCCTCAAGTGTAATAAGTCTTCAGATCACACAGACAAGAAGACTTAAGTGATGCCTAATTCTCTTTGGCTCTGGGTGGTTAGGGCTTTATCCTCGCAAGGAATTCTCTCTCAAAGGCTTCGAGGTGGGTTGCTCTCAAACGACAAAAGCTGTACTCTGAATCTGAGCAGCCAACCGTTTATGGTTGTAGGGGGTGGGCTATTTATAGCCACTTGGCAACCCGACCTGATTTGTCCGAAATGACCCTGGGTCACTAAGGAACTGACACGTGTTCCAACGGTCAGATTTCAAACTCACACGACAACTTTACTTGGGCTTCAAGCAAAGCTGACTTGCCCGACTCTGGACAAGATTCGCTCTCAAAGTCTTCCCTCGAAGACACAGGTTTTGTTTAAGCATCACTTCAGTCATTCTGACTGGTTCTCTTGGACCCCACTTAATAGTATGGTGGTTCCTATGACTCAACACAAAAGAAAGAGAACTACGAAAGATCTAAGTCTTCGAGCTCCATAGGCTTCATCTGGTGTCTTCTCTTGTCATAGTCTTCAATGTGAATATCTTCATATACCACCTTTGACTTCAATGTCTTCATACATTTTTAGGGGTCATCTCTGGTAGGAAAACCGAATCAATGAGGGACTTCTACCTGTGTTATCCTGCAATTCTCACAAACACATTAGTCCCTCAACTAGGTTTGACGTCAATACTCCAAAACCAACTAGGGGTGGCACTAGATGCACTTACATGTTCGTTTAATACATGCCTAGGCACGAGTTCGGATTATTAAAGCTCCCTTCCATCTTTGACTCAGCAGGAGCACGTGGCAGACAGTGGGAAAATTCTCTGCTAGCCGAATGTAAGCCAATCCGACGCCAGACTCGTCAGCTAGGACGAGGGTTGATGCAATGCTAATTCCACCGCCTCATGAGGATTTAGATGACGTATCCATCATGAATTCTGAGGTGGAGAGCGTAATGAATCTCCATTGACTAAAAGAGGCCATGCGTGCTCTTGCTTTTTCTGGACAGGAATTTATCGCACTAAGTTCGGTGGGCGGATATATCCGAGCTGCTCGAGACAGACTTGCCGGAGTTACCCAACTGTTCTCAAATGATATACAGGTAAGAGTTTGTGCAGTTTTGATAGACATATGCCAGTAGCCCCCGAGACTTGAAGCAGCGAGACTAACCGATTTAAGGATCGATTTATCTTGTAGGTTCTTAAGGAAAAGAATGCATCGCTATCCCAGGAGTTGAAAACAAACCAGACATAGTTGAATGCTGTCACTGCCGAACTGGCAGAAATGAAAAAGCGCCGCAACGAGTACGTCCGAGAAGAAAAAACACGAGGATGAAAAGGACAAACAATCCGAAGAGATAGAGAGCTTGAAGGCTCAGCTATCAGCCGTCCGGAAGGAAAATGAAAAGTTGAAGGGCAGCATGTTCGGTATGATTTGTAAAAACCACCATAGTTACTCATGCCTAGTCCATAGTTTGGAATGTCATGATGTTATTAGTGCAGGTCTATTAACCGGTCGACCGGAAGAAGAAGTATCCGGATTTCAAGGTGACATGCTGAAGGAGCTATCCGTGGTGCATGCGCGGGCCCGGAAAGCCATGAAGAGTATGGTCAAGGCTTTATGGTCGTCCGATACCCCTCCCGAAAGTATGGATGGTTTGGAAAACCTATTCAAAGGTGCCCGGTGCCGCTTTGAGCTATGGAAGACGCCCGCCTACCGTGAAGGCGCACGAGAAGCCCGGGCGATGGTGAAAACATGCTTCACCAAGCTAGATCCGAATCATATGGCCCGAGTAGGACCGGAGGGACCAGACGGTAAAGAAATTCCATTGAACTTGGTGTATGACCAAGTAATGATAGCTGCAAAATATTCACAGGAAGACTGTAGGTTAGACAATCTGATAGATGGGATAGATAAGGAATAGGTATTTGATTCAATGTATTAATGTACTTTGTGACCAACCTGTATCTTTCGCCGAACATGTGGAAAATTTGTCATCACAGGCTTTCGACTTTCACCTCCAAACCAAAATGGTGGAGTGTTTCCAGATACTATTGTGGAATGAAAAATAAACATTCACTATGTCCGGAAACCAGGCAACCCAGTCATTTTGCTCGAACAGACAAAAAATTTAGTTCAGGAAATATGTTATATTACATGTGTAAGAAACATCTTCCGAGGAGAATAGTTTCGTTAAGGGTTCCTTTCCTTGAGTTGGCATGCTTTAATTATGCGCGCCTAGGCTTTGGTCCGTAGTAAAGAAAAAACTGTCCCATATATTTGAAGAGTTACTAAAATGTAACAATCCGTACTGTAGGGTGCAAGTCTTGTATTTTTGTGATCTATGTGGTGACTAGAACAATCATGCAAACTAGGCTCATAATGTTGCTGTTTCCAGGGACTTAGGTTTTTGCTAAGTCCTTTTCCTGCTGTTATTTTCATGCCATGTAAACTTGATGCTACATTGAGATCCATGCTTGTTTTGAGATACTTTAGTAAGTATGTTTTGAACATGTGGTTATGATCTATCCACCCATGCCCCTGGTTGAAATTATGGAGTGCTCTAGCATGTCTTTTTCTTGCTCTACTTTTGCTATAAAATGTTCCTGGCAGATTGTTAACATGTTAATCAATATTGCCATGGTTGTTACTAGTGATCCATGCATCCTATGAACTTGCTCTTGCCATGGTTAGCTTCATGAACATGTAATCTTGCTGTTGGCATGCTTATGTTGTCATTTAGTGCCTTGTGGTGAGTGGCATGAGCTCGCAAAGTTGCTAACATAAATCTGTTTATGGCATGGTCTATTTTTCTTCAAAGTCTGAAACTGTTAATAAAACTTGCTATGTTTACATGGATGCCATCATATCTTCTGTGCCTTTTTGGCTCATGTTCAGTAAGGGACTTTAGTTCCATGCTTTTAGTAGAATCATGCCATGCCTTTATTTGCTATGATATGTTCCTGCAGCATGTTGTTTGCTTGCTCTAAACATTGCTTCCTGATGTTATTTTTGACATGTTAGTTTTTTCACCAAGTCTGTGAAGCTGATATCTTTTGCACTTTTGCCATGCTTGTTTGAACCTGTTCTAGTGTGATTTAGCCGTAGCTCAGTGTTCATGTTTTGTCAAGCATCTCTTGTACATCACTGCCATATGCTTTGTTACTATGTTGGAGTGCAGTAGCTTAGTTTCTTGTTGCATTCTAAGTGCCATCTTGCTGTTAATCACAGTTTTGCACTATTCTTGTTTTGCTTGCCATTTGCGAACTGTGCATCCGTTTCCAGTGATCTTTATATCGATTTCAACCTAAATCATCTCATATCTCCAACAGCATACTTGGTTTTCCAAGTTGATGCCTTGATCATTCTTTCCCTTCCGGAGCACGCATATGCATTGCATATCATATCTCGCATATCATGCCATGTATTGCATCATGTTGCTTGTGCATTGCACCGTGATTGATTGTTGTTCCATTGCTTGTGTTATTGTTTTGGGTAGATCCAGGAGACGAGTACGTCAACGAGGAACCCGTTGAGTACGCTAACAAGGATCGAGCTTTCGACAACTCTGAGAACTTTGCAGGCAAGATGACCATACCCTCGATATCACTTCTATCTTTGCTTGCTAGTTGTTCGTTCTATCGGTATGTCGCGCTACCTACCACTTGTTATATCATGCCTCCCATATTGCCATGTCAAGCCTCTAACCCACCTTCCTAGAAAACCGTTGTTTGGCTATGTTACCGCTTTTGCTCAGCCCCTCTTATAGCGTGAATGCTTGTTCTGGCCCATGCCACCCTACTATATATCGAGGATTCGAGGTGCTGGTTGTGTACAGCGAACACATTAACATATGGCCCACCTCACACTATGGACAAATTTTCTGGAGTCTGTGCTAGGTTAGAAAGTGTTCTTTGTGAGGGTGGATGGCTGGTCTCAAGTTTAAAACTTGTTGTATTACGTATACGTAGACGTAGAGATAGTGCAACAGTTTTGAAAGTTTGAACCCAAACATCAGAATGCAATTTCTATAGTTGATTGGACTCATCTGAGGACCTAGGATGATGGGATTCACAGCTACAGTAAGAACACTCACCCGATGCGCGAAGCCTATGAAGCTAGTAGAACAAATAGTAGTACTATTGTTGATTGGACTCATCCGATAACCTGTTGCAATGCACGTACAATTATGTATTTGGGAATATATATTTTGGCCTCGTTGCAGCACCCACTCTGAGAAGAGACTCGAAAGACATTCATAAATTTAGTAAGTTTATCACAGGCATATCATTTATCATTACATACAACAGGTCATCAACCCACAATGACAACGAGGATACATTATAAATACTAAAGTTTTTCTCACACAACAAATAACAAAGCAATGAAATGAACTTTAGCTCAACCAATCCTCGGTGTTGGAAATGCTTGCTTTGAACCAAAAGTGATCCTTTGGGATGGGCCAGCTATTGTCAATCTCGAGACCAACGCATGACTGATCATCCAGGCTGAAGTGACCTATATCAGGACGCATATTGTGATAGCAATGATAGGGAACCATATCAATGTCCGAGGTATAGATACAGTTGCTTCTCATAAATGGTAGTCTTGTTGTGTCAACAGCAGCTGGATAGCCTTTCACCATCATTGGATAGTTTTGTTCAAGGAAGAGTGAGTTTTCTCCAAGTCTATCAATACTAAACCAGGGAGAAGGTGTTGATGCTAGCACACTAGTATCCATCCTGAATACCCTGCAATGGATGTTGGAATAGGTCCGAAGAGTGTGACCATGGGAGACAACACCTGATTCCTTGGTAACATCAGCAATGCCCTATATATAGACAAGAATAGGTGATCCATCGGAATAAGTTGCCAGGCGCCACTGAGTATATAGGTCCTGCTCATCCTCATGCTTGTCATCATCACCACCGTCATCTCCCCCTTGGTTATATTTTTTTTGAATTATAGGTGGATGGAATGTTCACAGGACCTTGGAAACACAAGAAGGTTAATTAGTAAAGGGAAACTAGCTAACCCGCATGCATGTGGATGAAACAATTATAATTATGGTGGAAGACAAGCGTACCGAAAGCATCAGGATTCCATGCAAAAACAGTGCCATGAGTGGTGGCAGCAAATACAAGACCCTCGTACTGAATTGCATCACAATACACATGTACATCCGTGTATAGAAACTCATTTTTGAGCAATATCCATCGAGTCGAAGTATGAAGGACGACAACAAGCTTGTCGAAGATTGTAACACCCCGGATGTAACTTGCCATATTTGTAACTCCGACTCTTGCCATTTTCGGCTTTAAGTTATGATATTCCCTTCGTGGTTGGGTTTTGTCTTTCGTTTGTATTTTGTTCATGTCATGCATTTCATATCATGTCACCATGCACATCGCATTTGCATTCATGTTCGTCTCATGCATCCGATTATTTTCCCCGTTGTCCGTTTCGCAATCTGACACTCCCACATGCACCCGACGCACCCCTCTAGTCTCTTTTCGTGAGTGGGAGTTAAACGTTCTCGAAATAGGTCGAGATTTGTCAAGTGGCCTTGGTACATCATCGGTAGACCGCCTGTCAAATTTCGTTCCATTTGGGGGCCGTTTGATACCCCAATGGTTATCCAGGTAACCGCTAAAGCCCCTTGTGTGTTGCAGCCCAACACCCCTCCAAAACAGCCCAACAACCCATCTAAACCATCTCCATGTTCTCCGTCGTTGGATCACGATCGTTTGGGTGAAAACCGCACCTCATTTGGACACTCCAAACTCCCTCTACCTATAAATATGTACACCCCTCCAAAAATCTCATAGTCCAAACCCTAAAATTCTCCCCGCCGTCGCCGGACAGTTCGCGCCGCCGCCCCGCGCCTATCGCTGCCTGCCATGTGGCGCCGCCCGCCCGCCGCCGCCACGCACCCGAGGGAGGCTCTCCGAGCCCATCGCGCCGCCGCTCCTCCCCGCGCGCCCCCGCCGCTGCTCTCCGTCGCTCCTCTGCGGCCCCGTTCGCCCGGCCACCGCTCTCCGCCGCCGCCGCGCTAGCTCGCCGCCGCCCCGCGCGAAGCGCCCTGCCATTCCTCGCCGGCAACTCCGACCAGATCTAGGCCGGCGCCGCCCGGATCCGGCGTCCCCAAACCGCCGGCGACCTCCCCGGAGAAGCTCCGGCCTCCTGAGGGAGTCCTGGATTAGGGGGTCCTCGGACAGCCGGACTATATAGTTTGGCCGGACTATTGGACTATGAAGATACAAGATTGAAGGCTTCGTCCCGTGTCCGAGTGGGACTCTCCTTTGCGTGGAAGGCAAGCTTGGCGATTCGGATATGTAGATCTCCTTCTCTGTAACCGACTCTGTGTAACCCTAGCCTCCTCCGGTGTCTATATAAACCGGAGGGTTTAGTCCGTAGGACGAGAACAATCATAATCATAGGCTAGCTTCCAGGGTTTAGCCTCTACGATCTCGTGGTAGATCAACTCTTGTAATACTCATATCATCAAGATCAATCAAGCAAGAAGTAGGGTATTACCTCCATCGAGAGGGCCCGAACCTGGGTAAACATTGTGTCCCCCGCCTCCTGTTACCATTAGCCTTAGACACAGTTCGGGACCCCCTACCCGAGATCCGTCGGTTTTGACACCAACATTGGTGCTTTCATTGAGAGTTCCACTGTGCCGTCACGATGAAGGCTTGATGGCTCCTTCGATCATCGGCAACGATGTGATCCAGGGTGAGGTTTTTCTTCCCGGATAGATCTTCATATTCGGCGACTTCATACGCGGGCCAACTCGCTTGGCCATCTGGAGCAGATCGATAGCTACACCCCTGGCCATCAGGTCAGGTTTGGAAGCTTGAACTATACTGCTGACATCCGCGGAGACTTGATCTTTGACGGATTCGAGCCCATGTCAGGTGCGCCGCACAGTCACGACGAGCATGACTTAGCTCTGCCGTCAGACGATGTTTGGGAGATCACACCTGCGGCTACTCTGGCCTCAATCTGGAGCAGATCGTGCCGTCCGAGGATGAGTGGATGGACCCCGCCACGGAGGTCACACACTCAGCGGCGATAGAGCCGAATACTGACTTCACCTCCTATGAGACCCATGTCATCGGACCCTTGGATTCGTCCCCGGCCACAGGCTCCGAACCGCTTGCGTCCGTGCCTATCGAATCTAATTGGGCATCAATCATGGAGTTTACCTTCGCAGATATCTTTCAACACTCATCCTTGGGCGACGTGCTAAATTCATTGAGGTCTCTCTCCTTGTCAGGAGACCCTTGGCCGAACTATGTCCGGCTTGAGTGGGAAGCGGACGACGAAGAAATTCATTCCCCACCCACCACCCACTTAATAGCCACTATCGACGACTTAACCAACATGCTTGATTTTGGCTCCGAAGACATCGACGGTATGGACGACGATGCAGGAGAAGAACAGGAACCAACGCCCACAGGGCGCTGGATAGCTACCTCATCATATGATATATAAATATATATATATATGGTGGACACCCCCAAAGAAAGCGATGGAAATAAGGTAACAGAGGATAATCCCCTCGAGAAGCAATCTAAGCACCGGCGTCATCGACACCGCTCTAAGCCCCACCATAGCAAAAGCAGCGATACCGGCACAAGAGACAATAACGCTGCGGATAGTGCCGAAGACGAAGACAATCCCCTCCAGCCAGGCTTCGAGCGGGAGGATGGGCAAGCCAGCCCTAAGGAACAGGCGACAGACGGAGAATCAAAGGATGACAATTACATGCCCCTCTCCGAAGACGAGGTGAGCCTCGGTGACGAAGAATTCATCGTGCCTGAGGATCCCGTCGAGCAGGAGCGCTTCAAGCGCCGGCTTATAGCCACAGCAAAAAGCCTGAAGAAAAAGCAGCAGCAGCTTCAAGCTGATCAAGATCTGCTAGCGGATAGATGGACCGAGGTCCTGGCAGCCGAGGAATACAAACTCGAGCGCCCAACCAAAAGTTACCCAAAGCGCAGGTTGCTACCCCAACTCGAGGAGGAACCATTAAATCCTACACTACTAGCGTATGATGCGGCTGACCGACCACCTCGTGGCCGAGACAAAGCGGCGTATCAGCCCGAAGTCCAGCCCGCACCCCATCGCCAGTCAAACAAAAACACCAAGGCCCGGGGCTACACGCAGGACCAACAAGACATATTGGAAAACAAAGCAGGACATACAAGATCAATCTACAGATCACGAGCGCGTGACGACGACCGTCACGCCGGATATACTAAAAGAAAATCTGTCCGGGCCGAATACAACAGACAAGACTCGTATGAACGATGTCGTGATATAGCCCGGCATAGAGGCGCCACACACCCCCTACGCTTCACCGACGAAGTAATGGATCACGAATTCCCAGAAGGGTTTAAACCCGTGAACATTGAATCATATGATGGTACAACAGACCCTGCGGTATGGATTGAAGATTTCCTCCTCCACATCCACATGGCCCGCGGTGACGGTCTACATGCCATCAAGTACCTCCCACTAAAACTCAAAGGGCCGGCTCGGCATTGGTTGAATAGCCTGCCGGCAAACTCCGTTGGCAGTTGGGAGAACTTGGAAGACGCATTCCTTGACAACTTCCAGGGCACTTATGCGACCACCGGATGCTGATGACTTGAGTCACATAACCCAACAGTCCGGGGAGTCCGCCAGGAAATTCTGGACTCGGTTCCTAACTAAAAAGAACCAAATTGTTGACTGTCCGGATGTCGAGGCCTTAGCGGCATTTAAGCATAACATCCGCGATGAGTGGCTCGCCCGACACCTCGGCCAAGAGAAGCCGAAGTCCATGGCAGCCCTCACGACACTCATGACTCGCTTTTGTGCGGGCAAGGACAGCTGGCTGGCTCACAGCAACAACACATCAAGAAATCCTGGCAATTCAGATGCCAGAGATAGCAACGGCAAGCCACGTCGCAACAGACACAAGCGCCGCAACAACGGCGAAGACACGACAGTCAATACCAGATTCAGTGGCTCTAAGTCCGGTCAGTGAAAAAAGCCGTTCAAAAGAAGCAATCCGGGCCCGTCTAGTTTGGACCGCATACTCGATCGCTTGTGTCAAATTCACGGCACCCCCATAAACTAGCTAACCACACCAACAGAGAATGCTGGGTGTTCAAACAGGCCGGCAAGTTGAATGCCGAAAACAAGGAAAAGAGGCTGCATAGCAACGACGAGGAGGAGCCCCGGCCGCCGAACACAGGAGGACAGAAGAAATTTCCTCCACAAGTGAAAACGGTGAACATGATATATGCAACCCATATTCCCAAGCAGGAACGGAAGCGTGCACTAAGGGACGTCTATGCGATGGAGCCAGTCGCCCCAAAGTTCAACCCATGGTCTTCTTGTCCGATCACTTTCGATCGCAGGGACCACCCTACCAGTATCCGTCATGGCAGTTCTGCCGCATTGGTCCTTGACCCCATCATTGACGGATTTCACCTCACCCGAGTCCTTATGGACGGTGGCAGAAGCCTAAACCTGCTCTATCAGGATACAATGCACAAAATGGGTATCGACCCCTCGAGGATCAAACCCACAAAAACCACCTTTAAAGGTGTCATACAAGGTGTAGAGGCCTGTTGCACGAGCTCAATCACACTGGAAGTGGTCTTCGGATCTCCGGACAACTTCTGAAGCGAGGAGTTGATCTTCGATATCGTCCCCTTCCGCAGTGGCTATCACGCACTGCTCGGATGAACCGCATTCACCAGATTCAATGCGGTACCGCATTATGCATACCTCAAGTTCAAAATGCTAGGACCTTGCGGGGTTATAACAGTTAATGGAAACACATAACGCTCGCTCTGTACGGAGGAGCACACTGCGGCACTCGCAGCAGAAGTACAAAGCAGCCTTCTGAGGCAAACCGCCAATTCGGTGATAAATCCCCCGGACACCTTCAAGCGAGTCCAGAGTACCCTGCAACAGGATCGCCCGGCACGTTCAGAGCTTGCCTAGCAATTCGGCCTCCGTCCTAGTCCCAGTCAAGCGACAAAATTTGTGCCGCGCATACATAATTACGCACTCAAGATACCATGGGCATAGGCGGAGGCACGACTATGGCACGGCCCACAATGTGGCTCAACCGCCTCAGGACCCGTATATCTTTACCATTTTCTTCCTTTCAGGATAGCCTGATTATCGGACCCATCACGGGAAGGAAACACCAAGGAAGCAAGAAGCTTTGACGTACAAGGGAATCCCCAGGTGGTCTCTGATAATGATCGCTATACCTGTTTTACATACCCACACACAGCTTGCCCTTGGATAGGACATGTCAAATAGTCCTATTTTTGCTTATTACACTATTTGTCTACATATGCTTTGACGTATCATTTAAATAACAATGTACAGCGTTAGCGTATTATTGCATTTCTTCATATTTTTTCCCTGTCTGCTTATTTACGACAAATTGCACCCGTACATTCTGGTACGTCCAGTGCGCTAGGGGCTTCAGTGTACCCCATAAAACGGCAAGAAAAGTCCGAACACTTTCGACAGTGCGGCACCCCAAACTTATAGCATCATATGCATCAGCTCCGAATCATATCTTGGGTCAATAGTTGGATTTGCCCGGCTCCCATGTTTTGGTACCTTACGTTCCGCTATATCGGCTAAGGTAGCACTGGGAGAACTACTGTGATTGTGTCCCGGTTCTTCCGGACGAGCACCTCAGTAGAGAAAGCCAAAAACTGACTGTCATGATGCGGCGAGAGCTAGTCGCTGTTCGAGTGGTCTCAAATCCTTAAAAAAATCTGCTTCGGGCGAGGAATCGGCCTTGTCTCATTTAGGCGTATATAGCGCCCCAAGTTCGGCCTTCCGAATACTAGGGGCTTCGCCAAAATTTAAAACTGTAGACTTCTATGGCTAAGTGAGAGTGATAAACTTGTATAGTCCGATTGCCTTGTTCGCTGTGCTAAGCACCTCCTTAAAGGACCAATTTTTTTGGATAAAGAGTGTTTAAGATTTATCCCGAACACCTCAGTACTAGTTACATGGGGGCAGAAGCCGACGACTGGCCAACTCTCAGGTTTTATAAACGGCCGCGCAGAAGGTAATATTTTAAATCGACAAGCGTTATATAGCGCACATGAACTCGTTTTCATATTACAGGATCACATGAGTACATTTCATTCAAATATTACATCCTTAGCACATTCCTCCGCCACAAGGCAGGCACCCTTCAGGACACTGTCATAATACTTTTCGGGGTGGCGATGCTCCTTTCCCTCCGGTGGCCCCTCCTTCACCAGCTTTTCAGCATCCATCTTCGCCCAGTGCACTTTCGCACGGGCAAAGGCCCTGTGCGCACCTTCAATGCAGACAGACCGCTTTATGACTTCAAACCATGCGCATGCATTCACAAGCCGCTTTACCAGGCCGAAGTAGCTGGCAGGCAGGGGCTCGCCAGGCCACATCCGGACTATGAGACCCTTCATGGCCAGTTCGGCCGCCTTGTGAAGCTCGGCCAGTTGCTTCAGCTGGTCGCTCAAGGGCATCGGATGTTCGGTCCCAGCATATTGAGACCAGAACAACTTTTCCGTCGAGCTCCCTTCCTCGGCCCGGTAGAACTCCACGGCATCCGATACACTGCGTGGTAGATCTGTGAACGCTCCTGGAGAGCTCCGAATTCGGGTAAGTAAAAGGAAAGTCTCCTTCACATGCTTGCTTTGCATAATGAATGCCTTACCCACCGCTATCTTCTTGACCGCCTGAATCTCTTGAAGGGCCTTTTGGGCTTCGGCCTTGGCATTTTGTGCGTTCTCAAGGGCCTTCGCAAGCTCGGACCCCTGCGTCTTAGAGTCACACTCCAAGGACTCGTACTCGACGAAATCCTGGAGCTCTTGCTGAACCTCGCCGACTCGGGCCTCTTGCTTCTCGTGCTCGATGCGCTCCTTGGACGCTCTATCTTCGGCCCCAGACAACGCCTTCTTTAGGGTCACCACTTTGGTCGTGGCCCCTAGCAAAATTCATGATGATCCTATGATCTAATAACCACTTTTTTCTTTATCAATATACAAACGAGGTATCACTTACCTTTGTTCTCTTCGAGCTGCCTCTTGGTAAGGCCGAGCTCTTCCTCGGACCGATCAAGGTCCCGCTTCAGTCCGGAGACCTCCGCAGTACGAGCGGCAGCGGCCAGCAGCGAAGCCTGCTTATTCACATAGACATATTCTGATTAGACTCATGTGATTGTTATTTGATCCTCTGTTCGGCCTTTCTTTGCGAACACCAAACAGAGCATCAGGGGCTACTGTCTATGCTGTGATATTTTCTCATAATTCGATTACTTACCTCAAAGCCTGTTAGGAGGCTGGCACAGGCTTCGGTCAATCCGCTTTTGGCGGACCGAACCTTCTCGACCACCACACTCATGATGGTGCGGTGCTCTTCGTCAGTGGAAGCGCCGCGAAGCGCTTCCAGCAAGTTGTCCGATGCTTCTGGATGGACAAAGGCCATCAGCACAGACGGCTCACCCCCCTTAGCGAGGGGTCGCCCGACAGAATCCAGAACCACTGGAGGTTCCAGCATAGTATCCGGCTGGGGGCCAAACTTGTTGCCACCCCCGTCATCAGAACCCATGGGAGCCTTCTCTCCCATGTGTCCGACCCCCGAAGTTTGACCTCCTGGCGCCACCTTTGTAATCTCCCCCCTCCTTGGCCTGGGTCCTCCTGGGACGAAGCCTCGGTGTCATTCACATGTTTGGGGGAAGGGGCCTTCGGGGGTGTCCCGCTCTCCATAGCATCCGAGCCTAGCAAATCCTCCGACGAGGATTGCTCGGCGCGGGACCTCGCCGGACTGCAAAAAGTATGGCCCAGATTAAAATATTATGCCATGATGAGTCTGGATGCATAAACGTGTTCGGATTTTATATACTCACGAGTTCACCAGGGGCTAAGCCCTGGGATCCCACTCCGGGCTGCTATCAGCGGCGGTGGACTCATCTGGAAGAGGAATTTTTCCCTTCTTAGGCGACTCGGCCTCCAAGGATGTGGAGGATGTCCTTTTCTTTCTTCCCTCCACTGGGGATTCGTATTCCTCCTCCTCCTCGTCCTCTTCGGAGGAAGAATGGGTATTGGAGTCTTCGGATATCGTGTCCGAGGCGCCACGATGACAGAGGCCGCCCCCGATCTTCTTGGCCTCTCTCTCGGCCTTCTTCGACGACGCCTTGTAGGGCGCCGAGACCAGCATCTTCGTTAAAAGTGGGTCGGCCGGTTCTTCAGGTAGCGGGGCCGGACAGTAGATACGCCCCGCCTTCTTCATCCAGCCCTAGGAGAGTTGTGGAAAACACATTAAGCGTTTCCCCTGGGTTATGCGAATAAAACTTATAATGGCTTACCGAACTTGCGGGGCGGGATAGGTGGTACCCGCGGTCCTCGGCTGAGTCCGGCCATGATTTGCCAGACTTAAAAAGCACCTTCCAGATGTTTTTGTGTGAGGAGACAAAGAGCTCTCGCAGGGTCTGGTGCTTGGCCGGGTCGAATTCCCATAAATTGCAAGCCCAGTGTTGACAAGGAAGGATCCGGTGAACTAACATCACCTGGACTACATTGACAAGTTTGATATTCTTGTCTTCCATATCCTTGATGCGTGCCTGGAGCGCCGATAGCTCGTCGGAGGGATACCAATCCAGGCCCTTCTTGGGCCAGGACGTAAGTCGCAGAGGGGCTCTGGATCGAAATTCAGGAGCAGCAACCCATTTCGTGTTGCGCGGCTCAGTGATGTAAAACCATTGCTGCTGCCACCCTTTGATGGAATCATTGAAAGTACCTGTTGGCCATGTGACGTTGGGCATCTTGCTCACCATGGCGCCTCCTCACTCGGCGTGCTCACCGCCCACTACCTTGGGCTTCACATTAAAGATCTTCAGCCATAAGCCGAAGTGTGGCGAGATGCGGAGAAAGGCCTCGCACACGACGATGAACGTCGAGATGTTGAGGAAGGAATTGGGGGATAGATCATGAAAATCGATCCCATAGTAATACATGATGCCGTGAACGAATGGGTGGAGGGGAAACCCCAGCCCGCGGACAAAATGAGGGAGGAAAACAACCCTCTCGTGGGGTTCCGGAGTAGGGACGATCTGTCCTGTCGTCGGGAGATGGTGGCTGATTTTCTGGGCCAGGTACCCGGCCTCCCGAAGCTTTTTGATATCCTTCTCCCAGACGGTAGAGGCCATCCACTTGCCTCCTGCTCCAGATCCAGACATTTCCGGAAGGCCTTTGTGAGCGGAGAGGACGAACGGTTGGGTGCTAGGGTGTAACACCCCGTATGTAACCTGCCATAATTGTATTCCAACTCTTGCCATTTCCGGCACTAAGTTATGAGATTCCTCGTTGTTGGGTTTTTGTCTTCATGTTGCTTTTGTCTTGTCATGCATCTCATATCATGTCATCATGTGCATTGCATTTGCATACGTGTTCGTCTCATGCATCCGAGCATTTTCCCCGTTGTCCGTTTTGCATTCCGGCGCTCCTATGTCCTCCGGTGTCCCTTTCTACCTCTTTTCGTGTGCGGGTGTTAAACATTTTCGGATTGGACCGAGACTTGTCATGCAGCCTTGGTTTACTACCGGTAGACCGCCTGTCAAGTTTCGTGCCATTTGGACTTCGTTTGATACTCCAACGGTTAACCGAGGGACCGAAAAGGCCTCGTGTGTGTTGCAGCCCAACACCCCTCCAAAGTGGCCCAAAACCCACCTAAACCCCGTCCATCATCTAGGCCGTTCGATCACGACCATGTGGCCACAAACCGTGCTCAATTTGGAGCCTCCTAGCTCCTCCTACCTATAAAAAGGCCTCTCCCTCGAAATTTCGGATCTCTTCCTTCCCAAACCCTAGCAAAATCGCCCCACCGCCACCGGACACGTCCGGCCGCCGCCGGACGAATCCCGCCGCCGCGCCCAGCCTACCAGTGCGCGACACATGTCCCACGCCTCCTCCCACTGCCGCCGGCCCACGGAGCCCGCCGCGGGCCCTCCCGCGCCGCCAACCGGGCCGCGCCCCTCCCGCGCGCGCCGCCGCACTTCGCCCGGCCGGTCGGCGCCCTCCGCCGCACCGGACACCGCTCCGCCACCGCGCCGGCGCCGCCTCGCCTCGCGCCACTGCGGGCGACCTCGCCGCTCGCCGCCGCCGACCACCGGCCGCGCCGCGCCCGTCTTCCTCCCGCGCCGCTCCGACGACCTCACCGACCGAAGTCGACGCGCCGAACTCCGCCCACCTCGTTTCCCCTCTCCGGTGAACAGGAACTCTGGCGAGCGCCTCGATCCGCGTGCGATCCGGATCTGGATCGGGTTGACTTTTTGCCCTAACCCTAGTTATTTTGTGCATTTTCATCGCATCATAACTCTGCAACCGTGGCTCCGTTTTGGACGTGTAGCATGTCAAATTGTTCGTCTCGACGAGTACTTCATTTCATCTCATTGCATCATGTTCATTTGAGCTCATCTTGATGCCCTAAATGCTGTTGGAAGAGTGCTAGTTTCTGTTAGTTTTAGTTTATTATCAGCAATTGGACTTTTGTCATTTTTGCCATGATTGATGTGTGCCTCCTATGAACTTGAGCCCTACATGTGTCTTGAAGTATGCCATGCCATCTTTACAGGGGTGTATGCCATGTATTTTTGTGATCTTTGTGGTGACTAGCACAAGCATGCAAAGTAGCTCTCGTAATGTTGCTGATTTCAGGGACTTAGAAATCTTCTAAGTCTTTGCCCTGTTAATATTTTTATGCCATGTATTCATGTTGCTACAGATTGATCCATGCCTCTTTTGAGCATGATCAGTAAGGATGTTTTGTAGATATTGTTGTGCTCTATCCATCCATGTCTTTGTTTGCAATTATGGAGCAACCTAGCTTGACTCAATCGAGCTCTATTTTTGCTATAAAATGTTCCTTCTAGAATGTTTACGTGTTAAGCATTTTTGCCGAGGTTGTTGTAGTTGATCCGTGCATGCTATGATGTTGCTCTTGCCATGTTTAGCTTCTATGACATGTCTACTTGCTGGGTGTACGCTTAGTTTTTCATGCAATGCCTTGTGGTGAGTGCATCAAGCTCGAAACATGCCTACTTAATATCTGTTTTGCCATGTTCTAGTTTTCTGCTAAGTCTGAATCTGTTAACGATAATTGCTATGTTCACATGGTTGCCATTGTATTTTCTGATCCCTTTTGGCTTATGGTCATTAAGGGACTTTTGTTTTATGCTTTGAGTAGCTTCATGCCATGCCTTGCTTTGCCATGATATGTTCCTGTAGTATGTTGTTACCTTGCTCTAAACTATGCTTCCTGATGTTAAATTCCTGACATGTTATTTTCACTAAGTTTGTAACCTATTATATTTTGCACTTTTGCCATGCTTGTTTGAACCTGCTATTGAGTGAATTAGCCGTAGCTCAGTGTTCATCTTTTGTCAAGCATCTTGAGTGGATCCTTGCCATGTATTTTGTTGTTATGTTAGAGTGCAGTAGCTTGTTGTTCTTGATGCATTTAGGTGGCCTCGTGCTGTTAATCGGAGATCGGTGTCATATTTGTTTTGCTTGCCATTTGCAAACCGTGCATCCAATTCCGTGATCTTTATATCGATTTCGACCGAAATCAACTCATCTTTCTAGTGGCACTCTTGGTTTTCCAAGTTGAGGCCAGGTTCAATCTTTCCTTTCCGAAGCATGCATATGCATCACATATCGCATCCCGCATATCATGACATGTTTTGCATCATGTTGCTTGTGCATTGCACGTGGTTGATTGTTTCTCCCATTGCTTGTGTTCTTGCTTTGGGTAGAGCCAGGAGACGAGTACGTGATCGAGGTACCCGTTGAGTACGCTTATGAGGACCAAGCTAATGTCTACTCGGAGAACTTTGCAGGCAAGATAACCATACCCTCGAAATCACTTCTATCTTTGCTTACTAGATGCTCGCTCTATTGCTATGCCTATGCTACGATACCTACCACTTGCATATCGTGCCTCCCATATTGCCATGTCAAGCCTCTAACCCACCTTGTCCTAGCAAACCGTTGTTTGGCTATGTTACCGCTTTGCTCAGCCCCTCTTATAGCGTTGCTAGTTGCAGGTGAAGATTGGAGTTTGTTCCTTGTTGGAACATGTTTATTGTTGGGATATCACAATATCTCTTATTTACATTAATGCACCTATATACTTGGTAAAGGGTGGAAGGCTCGGCCTTATGCCTGGTGTTTTGTTCCACTCTTGCCGCCCTAGTTTCCGTCATACCAGTGTTATGTTCCTTGATTTTGCGTTCCGTACACGGTTGGGTGATAATGGGAACCCCTTGATAGTTCGCCTTGAATAAAACTCCTCCAGCAAGGCCCAACCTTGGTTTTACCATTTGCCACCTAAGCCTTTTTCCCTTGAGTTTCGCGGACTCAAGGGTCATCTTTATTTTAAACCCTTGGGCCAGTGCTCCTCTGAGTGTTGGTCCAAACTAGAGTCCTTTGCAGCGCCCCCTCGGGGAAACTCGAGGTTTGGTTTTAGCTGTATGGAGCGCTCATCCAGTGTGCCCTGAGAACGAGATACGCGCGACTCCTATCGGGATTTGTCGGCACATCGGGCGGCTTTGCTGGTCTTGTTTTACCTTGTTGAAATGTCTTGTAACCGGGATTCCGAGTCTGGTCGGGTCTTCCTGCTAGAAGGAATATCCTTCGTTGACCGTGAGAGCTTGTGATGGGCTAAGTTGGGACACCCATGCAGGGATTTTAACTTTTGAAAGCCGTGCCCGCGGTTATGGGCAAATGGGAATTTGTTAATGTCCAGTTGTAGAGAACTTCACACTTGAATTAATTAAGATACATCAACCGCGTGTGTAGCCGTGATGGTATCTTTTCGGCGGAGTCCGGGAAGAGAACACAGTCTCGTGTTATGCTTGAACATAGGTTGTTCTAGGATCACTTCTTGATCATACATTCTCTAACATGATTTGCCTTCTCTTCTCGCTCTCATTTGCGTATGTTAGCCACCATATATGCTAGTGCTTGCTGCAGCTCCACCTCATACCTTTTACCTACCTACAAGCTTAAATAGTCTTGATCGCGAGGGTGTGAGATTGCTGAGTCCCCGTGACTCACAGATTCCTTCAAAACCAGATGCAGGGACCGATGATACCATTCCAGGAGATTCGACTGAGCTCAAGTGGGAGTTCGATGAGGACTCAGGACGATACTACGTTTCTTTTCTAGACGATCAGTAGTGGAGCCCAGTTGGGGCGATCGGGGACTTTGTTGCATTTGGGGTTGTTCTTTATTTTGGTTCCGTAGTCGGACCTTGATTGTATCTGGATGAATGTAATGATATTTATGCTATTGTGTGACGTGGCGAGTGTAAGCCATCTATGTATCTCTTTTACCTTATTCATTACATGGGTTGTGTGAAGATTACCCCACTTGCGACATTGCTTACAATGCGGTTATGCCTCTAAGTCATGCTCCGACACGTGGGAGATATAGCCGCATCATGGGCGTTACATAGGGCTCGAGCGAAGGGGAATGGATAAGCAGAAGAAGAAGGCGTGGGTGAAAAAGGGGAGTCCTTATCTCCTTATAAAGGCGGCAGGGATCCAGCGCCTCCCCACTTGCCCGATAAACTCGCTTATTCCCCAAGCGTCACGCTGAAGACGAGGTTGGATTACCCATACCCGTATTGATGAGAATCCCGAGATAGGGGGACACGATCTCTGCTTCGATAAGACATGCCCATAAAACCGCCTCGCAACATGCGCAGTAGCTGGTTAGGGAGAACGGTTCGAATAAAGACCGGGCCGTGGTGTGGTGTCACGTTAGGAAAAGTTGTCAGCGGATTAGATTTGTGGAATATTGTACTCTCTATGGTGGTATGTGGAATTTGTTTTGCAGAGCCGGACACGATCCTTGTGTTCAAAATCTTCTATGGATATTCGGAGAAGGAACCCGCCTTGCAATGCCGAAGACAATCTGCGCGACGAACTCATCGTCATTGAAGCCTAGTTCAGGGGCTACCAAGGGAGTCCTGGATTAGGGGGTCCTCGGACAGCTGGACTATATACTTTGGCCGGACTGTTGGACTATGAAGATACAAGATTGAAGGCTTCGTCCCATGTCCGGGTGGGACTCTCCTTTACATGGAAGGCAAGCTTGGCGATTCGGATATGTAGATCTCCTTCTCTGTAACCGACTCTGTGTAACCCTAGCCCCCTCCGGTGTCTATATAAACCGGAGGGTTTAGTCCGTAGGACAAGAACAATCATAATCATAGGCTAGATTCTAGGGTTTAGCCTCTACGATCTCGTGGTAGATCAACTCTTGTAATACTCATATCATCAAGATCAATCAAGCAGGAAGTAGGGTATTACCTCCATCGAGAGGGCCCGAACCTGGGTAAACATTGTGTCCCCCGCCTCCTGTGACCATCAGCCTTAGACGTATAGTTCGGGACCCCCTACCCGAGATCCGCCGGTTTTGACACCGACACCTCCTCCTTCCTCCACTCCGGCGAAGCTTCGGCCCTACCTCGATCTGCGTGCCGTGAAACCCTAGATCTGGAAATTTCGGAGGTTGTTTTTATTCTAAGTCTTTTTCCCTTAACATTTTTATGCCCTGTTCAACATGCATATCTCGATGCTCGGTGCTCCAAATCATGCATATGATATGTCAAATTGTTCGTCTTGTTGCGATCTTCATGGTAGTAGCATTTCCATGCATGTTACTATCTGTTATGATGCCATTTTCATTGTTGCAAGAGTGCTATAAAATGTTAGCTGCTGGTACTTATCAAATCATGGTGATTTGTCAGTTTTGTTGCATTTGATGTGTGCGTCTTATGATCATGAGGTCTACATGTGTTTTGAACTACATCATGACATCTTTACAGGGGTGCAAGTCTTGTATTTCTGTGATCTATGTGGTGACTAGAACAAGCATGCAAACTAGGCTTCATAATGTTGTTGTTTTCGAGGACTTAGGTTTTGCCAAGTCCTTCTCCTGTTGTTATTTTGATGCCATGTAAACTTGATGCTACATTGAGATCCATGCTTATTTTGAGATGCTTCAGTAAGGATGTGTTCAACATGTGGTTATGCTCTATCCATCGGTTGCAATTATGGAGTGCTCTAGCATGTCTTTTTCTTGCTCTACTTTTGCTATAAAATGTTCCTGGCAGATTGTTAACAGGCTAATCAATATTGCCATGGTTGTTGCTAGTGATCCATGCATCCTATGAACTTGCTCTTGCCATGGTTAGCTTCATGAACATGTCATCTTGATATTTGTATGCTTATGTTGTCATTTAATGCCTTGTGGTGCGTGGAATGAGCTCGCAAAGTTGCTATCATAAATCTATTCAGTAAGGGACTTTAGTGCCATGCTTTTAGTAGAATCATGCCATGACTTTATTTGCTATGATATGTTCCTGTAGCATGCTGTTTGCTTGCTCTAAACATTGCTTCCTGATGTTGTTTTTGACATGTTAGTTTTTTCACTAAGTCTGCGAAGCTGATATCTTTTGCACTTTTGCCATGGTTGCTTGAACCTGTTCTATTGTGATTTAGCCTAGCTCAGTGTTCATGTTTTGTCAAGCATATCTTTTACATCACTGCCATATGGTTTGTTACTATGTTGGAGTGCAGTAGCTTAGTTTCTTGTTGCATTCTAAGTGCCATCTCACTGTTAATCACAGTTTTGCACCATTCTTGTTTTGCTTGCCATTTGCAAACCGTGCATCCGTTTTCGGTGATCTTTATATCGATTTCAACCGAAATCATCTCATCTTTCCAGCGGCATACCTAGTTTGCCAAGTTGATGCCTTGATCATTCTTTCCCTTCCGGAGCATGCATATGCATTGCATATCATATCTCACATATCATGCCATGTATTGCATCATGTTGCTTGTGCATTGCATCGTGATTGATTGTTGTTCCATTGCTTGTGTTCTTGTTTTGGGTAGAGCCGGGAGACGAGTACGTGAACGAGGAACCTGTTGAGTACGCTAACAAGGATCGAGCTTTCGACAACTCCGAGAACTTTGCAGGGAAGATGACCATACCCTCCATATCACTTCTATCTTTGCTTGCTAGTTGTTTGTTCTATCGCTATGTCGTGCTACCTAGCACTTGTTATATCATGCCTCCCATATTGCCATGGCAAGCCTCTAACCCACCTTCCTAGCAAACCGTTGTTTGGCTATGTTACCGCTTTTGCTCAGCCCCTCTTATAGCGTTGCTAGTTGCAGGTGAAGTTGAAGTTTGTTCCATGTTGGAACATGGATATGTTGGGATATCACAATATGTATTATTTTAATTAATGCATCTATATACTTGGTAAAGGGTGGAAGGCTCGGCCTTTTTCCTGGTGTTTTGTTCCACTCTTGCTGCCTTAGTTTCCGTCATACCGGTGTTATGTTCCTTGATTTTGCGTTCCTTACGCGGTTGGGTGTTATGGGAACCCCTTGACAGTTCGCCTTGAATAAAACTCCTCCAGCAAGGCCCAACCTTGGTTTTAACATTTGCCACCTAAGCCTTTTCCCTTGGGTTCCACGGACTCAAGGGTCATCTTTATTTTAAACCCTCGAGCCAGTGCTCCTCTGAGTGTTGGTCCAAAACAGAGCCACTTGCGGTGCCTCCCCTAGGAAACTTGGGGTATCTTCGGTTGCCCTACGTAGTGTTATTCTGGTGTGCGCTAAGAATGAGATACGTGCGACTCCTATCGGGATTTGTCAGCACATCGGGCGGCTTTGCTGGTCTTCTTTTACCATTGTCGAAATGTCTTCTAACTGGGATTCCGAGACTGATTGGGTCTTCCCGGGAGAAGGAATATCCTTCGTGGACCATAAGAGCTTGTGATGGGCTAAGTTGGGACACCCTTGCAGGGTATAAACTTTCGAGAGCCGTGCCCGCGGTTATGTGGCATATGGGAATTTATTAATATCCATTTGTAGAGAACTTGACACTTGACTTAATTAAAATGCAGCAACCACGTGTTTAGCCATGATGGTCTCTTTTCGGCGGAGTCCAGGAAGTGAACATGGTCTTGTGTTATGCTTGAACGTAAGTAGCTTTAGGATCACTTCTTGATCACTTCTAGCTTCTCGACCATTGCGTTGCTTCTCTTCTCGCTCTTATTTGCGTATGTTAGCCACCATATATGCTTAGTGCTTGTTGCAGCTCCACCTCACCACCTTTTCCTACCGATAAGCTTAAATAGTCTTGATCTCGCGGGTGTGAGATTGCTGAGTCCTCGTGACTCACGGATACTTCCAAACAGTAGCAGGTGACGATGATGCCAGTGCAGGTGATGCTACCGAACTCAAGTGGCAGTTCGACGAGGATCTGGGTCGTTACTACGTTTCGTTTCCTGATGATCAGTAGTGGAGCCCAGTTGGGACGACTGGGGATCTAGCATTTGGGGTTGTCTTCCTTTATTTTGGTTCCTTAGTGAGACCTTGATTGTACTTTGGATGATGTATGATTTATTTATGTTTTGTGTGAAGTGGCGATTGTAAGCCAACTCTTTATCCCTTTCTTATTCAGTACATTGGATTGTGTGAAGATTACCCTCTTGCGACAAAACTACCATGCGGCTATGCCTCTAAGTCGTGCCCCGACACGTGGGAGATATAGCCGCATTGTGGGTGTTACAAAGATAGCAACAACTTGATAGTTCGTGTAATCCCAAGAGTGGTTGGGAACTCAACAAATTGCTATCTTCCATAGACGACAGTCACCATGATCGTATTTGAATGTACATGGAATACCGACGTGCTCAACTTCAGGGAAGTCTGAGATTTTTGGAAGTGGAACCCGGTGACGAGTGTACACATTCACAAGTTCCCACTCGCAGTTGTACCCAATATAAACAACCCAATCTACATTTGTGCCTACCCAAGCCTTACCCTCAAGCGATGGCATCTTAACATCACAGGTATCATTATCAAGTGGCATCAACTTGCACAAGCCGAGGCTTCCGTTGCCCGGGCGCCAGCGAGCAGTGTCATGGCGAAGAAGATAGGGGAGATCAAACCACTCTTGGACCATTGGGTTCTTTGTAATGATGTTATTAGTTGAGCTGAGAATGGTCTTGAACGAACCTGCCATGCTAGCCGAGGTGATGACGTCGCACCGATCAATGAGTTCCTCCACCATATCATCTTTCAGATCAGGGCAAGAATAATGGGGTCGCTTCCGGCCTATTCCCTCCCTGGAGAAGATGATCGAACAATGGCAGAAAGAAGGGTGAAGGCAAATGGAGAAGGGAGGAAGAGCGTGTGACAACAATTCCAAATCGAGAGGGGAAGGTGAAGAGGCGGTGGACGGTTTCCACGGTACACTAAGAGGCACCCCGGCCTACATAGATGTCTGTTCGGAAATTGTACAAAAGGACTCGTCGTCGTCTCACTGACATGTTGGAACGGGACCACATGTCAACGAAACATGGTGTGTCATTTCTCGTGCAAAATGTGATCTGGCCACGTTGGCCCGAGGTGCCGCATTATTTCTTGACTTTATTTTTTTAATGGCATGCCGTTTAGTTTTGAAGCACGACTAACTGGTACTGTATGTAGAGAAAATATAAACTACTCCACCTCTAGTACTAGTATCAAAAAAGATATATAGGTTGGAGCTTCAGCGCATGTTTGCTAAGGCCTGCCCACTTGCTTCTCACACTATCACCCTATCTCCATATCTAAAAAGATGGTCTCTCTCTCCCTCCTCACCAGTGGTCACAGATCCGCCGGGGAAGAAAAGGTCGTGCAGTGTTGACGCACTCGTCGTCGGCGAGCGAGATCACACACTGACGACAAGGCCGTCCTCTCAGACCTAGCACCCGCGCAGGATGGCCTCCGTCCCCAAGCTCGCTGCCATAGTGTGTGCAGAGGACGACGACCAAGAGCGAAGCCACTTCCCGCCGACCCTCAGGTATGCTACCTCTTTTCAAACCATACCCTTGTCTATTGCCCCATCTGCCACGTTGTTGCATGTGGATCTTTTTCCACTCCACCATCTTCCCAATTTGCTATCCTCTACTCTGCTGGTCACAGAGACGAAAACCTTATTTTGCACTATTAAAGGAAACCCTACTTCATGCAGACTAATCCATGTCTGGTTGAATAAGGAAAGGAAGGGAGAAAGTACTGTCCAAGAGACTAGGCATCGAGCCCGCATCTAGGTTGAAAACGGGAAAATCAGTAACTATGGAACGAGTCTCGTGTCTTGTTGGGGATATGACTACCAGATATGACCCACCCAGGAGGGGCCGGGTCAACCACAATGGCGGTTTTACGTATATGAAGCCCGAGAGTATACAAGATGGCGGTTCACAGTTAGGCTTATAATAGGCCTAAGCCCAGAGGCGACTTAAGGCCCGTAAGTATAAACCGCCATGTATGAATAGACTTGTAATGTAAGGCATGTAAGATACATCACCGAGCCGGACACGTTGTATGAGCCGACCGGGACTCTCTAAGCCGTAGGGCGTCAACCCATGTATGTAAGGGGACGATCCGATAGTGGCTTAGGGCAAGAAACAACAGATCGAGAGCCAGGTTAACCATATTAGCTCCCTGGTCATCGAAACCCTACCAATATCACTTCAAACTGGACTAGGCCTTTACCTTCACTGCAAGGGGCCGAACCAGTATAACTCCTCGTGTCCTTTGTCCCGTTTAACCCCTTTAAGCTTCCTAGTTGCGATGGCTCCATGATTAAGTCCTTTCACTAGGACATCTGCCGTGACAATTCCACGACAGTTGGCGCCCACCGTGGGGCCTGCGCACGATGGATTTGAGTTCTTGAAGGGCAACTTCGAAGGGCTCAAGGGATACGTTGTGGGCCAGATGACCAAGAGTTGTCGCAGCAAGCTCTACATCGACGATGCTGGCTGGGGCCCTGATGCCGGCTCAATTGAGTACGGGTACCGGGTCCCCTTCGGTGGAATCCACGTCTTCATCGGCCAGATCGGCGAGCCAGGCCCAGAGCTGAACATCTGCACCGACATCATCGAGACGACTCAGCGCGCAAGACCCGCCCGGACTCAGCCCGCCATTAAGCGTGCCTTCGTGGGATGCATCCATGGAGGAGAGTTCTCTGAAGGATCAGTGTCTGGCGATGAGACGGCCATCTTCTCTCACGGTGGATCGTCCACAGGTGAGACGGATTCATTGTATCAATTACAAGACGGTGGGCTTGGGGGCTGTTCCGATGGCAGCAGTATACCAGACCCCTTTGAGCCACCGAGCAGGGCAGGGATCTTCATGACTGGCACGCAACCTGTTCAAAACTCTACGGCTGCGGCAGCAATAACCTCCGGGTCAGCGGCGACCGGGGCAGGAGGCCCTACGCGCCCGCCGGCTCAGGTACTGATGGATCTCATGGATAGGATGACAGCCCTGTTAACTACCATGGTTAACCCGGCGGATCAGGCTCAGCATGATGCATAAGTGGCGCGGTTATGTGAGGAGGTAGTACAAGCCAAGGAAAACCTAGCAGCGGAGGACATCAGGATGGACGCGGGGCGGGCGGCTTTGGATGCTGGAGCTCAGCAGATTCAATCAGAGGCTTTCCAGCTTACGATGGATCTGAGCGCATCAAATGAGGTCATTAGTAGAAGACACCAGAAGGCTCAATCACGTCTGCCTCTGACTTATGATCCTAGAAACCTCTTTCGCACACCCAGTGCAGGCCCAACTAACCCGCCGGAGGTAAACTGGGTGGCAACGCCCGGAGCTGGGGCGCCGGTTCAGCCACGGGTGATGGAACCTCCTCGTATGAATACTGCTCCGCCTCCTTATGTACCAACACCACCGGGTCATTATTCTAACCCTTTGGAGAACATGATTGCCGCGGTGGCGCGATTGGCGGCTCTCCCAGCGGAAGGTGACTCTCCGATGGCGATTGAAACCCAAAGGGTCAGAGAACTTCTTCAGACGGCTCTGGCGTAGCAGGAGGCATATTCTTAGAGTCGAGACAGGATTCATTCGACCCCTCGCCCAAGCCGGAGCCCGAGTTATAGCAGGCATGTAGATTTAGCAGCCGTTTCAAGCAACGCCCGACGCCGCGACCAGTCGTGGGAGCATGACCCGGCGCGTGATGGAGCTCTTAACTTTGGTTGATCAGGACAGGATTCACCAAGAGGTTGAGCGAGCGGCTCAACAGGCAGCTGAGCAGGCGGCTCACCAGTCTTTCCCGGTTCATCCGATGACCTCTATTGAGGCAGGCGTTACCATAAGGACTGGAGGTGTCCCTTGCTTGGTACCGGCTCTGCGTAATGAGCGTTTGCCCAAGGATTTCAAGGGGCCTCGAAAGGTGCCTAATTACACGGCCGATTTACAGCCAGGGTGTGGATTGAAAGCTATGAGATGGCCTTGGAACTACTGGAGGTCAGTGACGCGGCAATGTCCAAGTACTTCACCATGATGTTGGATGGAACGGCCCGCACCTGGTTGAAGGGGCTGCCACCCAATTCCATTGGTTCATGGGCAGAATTAAATGCCCGATTTATTCAGAATTTCAAAGACACCTGCAAGCAGCCTATGTCAATTGTGGATTTGACTAATTGTAAACAAGAGGAAGATGAGTCCACGACCCATTGGGTGCGCCGTGTCAAAGCCATAATACATTCATGCGATAAGATGGATGCGGCTTTGCAGTCTTAATGTTGGAGAAAAATTGCCGTTTTACGCATCTAAAACAGAAGCTGGGGCGGCTCAAGCGCGATTGTAATGACATGGGCTAGCTGATGGCGGCTCTAGTCAAGTACGCCAACTCTGATAGTACCAAGGATCCCGAGTCTGACGATGAGAAGACAGGGGAGGGGAAGAACAATGACAATGCTAAGGGTCATCAGCATACCCGGAAAATCAAGGAGGCAATAATGAACGTAAGGCTGACGGTACCTCGGAGTTTGTGGCTAACACCAATGCATAGGGCAACAATCAGCGACGTAAGGGGAGGCCACCTCCTCGGTCCGGCGGGTCAGGTCCCACTCTTGAGCAGCTGTTAAATGAGCCCTGTCCAAGGCACGGTACTCAGCAGAAACCGGCCACTCATCTGTGGAAGGACTGTACGATCATGAAGGCTTTCAAGAACTCTAACATGTTCAATAGCAATCATGGGCCGGGCAGCGGCTCAGGTGGCGGCGGTTTTCATGGTCCAGGAGGCGGTTCAAATTCCAATTTTAAAGGCTCTCAAGGAAATCAAGGTGGCTATAATCAGCAATCTGGCCAGGGAGGTCAGCAGTAGCAACAACAATCTGAATACCAGAGCAATCCAAAAGTAGTTGAATTGTGGACAGTATCATGTGTTCACCACCAGTTTGTGCAGATGGGACCAGAAGCTTCATAAGAGGGTTGTGAATGCTGTTGAGCCGGCAGTCCCTCGTTATTTGAGATGGTTCGAGCAACCTATTCTATGGAGTAGGGAAGATCACCCCCGGGTTGACAATCCGGGTCACCTGGCCTTGGTGGTGGCACCTCAAGTTGGTGGATATAAATTCACTAAAGTACTCATGGACGAAGGCAGTAGCATCAACATCCTCTATTATGAGACTTTCTGTCGCATGGGGTTGACTGACAAAAATCTTAAGACGTCCAACACTGTTTTCCTTGGAGTGGTGCCAAGTAAGTTGGCGTACCCAGTGGGCAAGATTGAAATGGAAGTAGCCTTTGGAGATGAGCATGATTCTAGGGCTGAGAAGTTAACTTTTGAGGTGGTCAAAATCAAGAGCCCGTATCATGCCCTGTTTGGACGACCGGCTTATGCCAAGTTCATGGCATGACCTTGTTATGTTTATTTGCAGCTCAAGATGCCGGGTCATAAGGGCACCATCACAGTGCATGGGAGTCAGAAGATAGCCTTGGAATGTGAGGAAGGCGATGCTGCTTACGCTGAATCTGTTTGTGCAACAGAGCAGTTAAAGTTTTACAAAGACAATGTTGACCCGGTGGACATGACGTCTTTGAAAAAGCCAACTACGGAGCATGAGCCGGTCCTGAAGTTTAAGTCGGTTGATGACACCAAGCTTGTCGATTTTGTTCCAGGTGACTCATCTAAGCAGTTTAGTATCAGTGCTAATCTGGATCCCAAATAGGAAAGCGCACTCATCAAGTTCATCCATGAGAACCGGGAAATCTTTGCATGGAAACCTTCTGACATGCCGGGTGTACCGAGAGAACTTGTTGAGCACACTCTCAATATTGATCCAAAATTTAAGCCGATCAAGCAGTCTCTTCGGCGGTTCAATGCGGAGAGGCGCAAGGCCATTGGTGAAGAAGTGGCCCGGCTCTTGGCGGATGGGTTCATTATTGAACTTTTTCATCTAGAGTGGTTGGCTAACCCGGTGCTCGTGCTTAAAAAGGACGGCACCTGGCGTATGTGTGTGGATTACACAGACTTAAACAAGGCTTTTCTGGCTGATCCTTTCGCTCTCCCTCGTATTGATCAAATCATTGATGCTATAGCGGGTTGTGAGCGTTTGAGCTTTTTGGATGCTTATTCTGGTTATCATCAGATCAAGATGGCAGTTAAGGACTAGGAGAAGACAACTTTTATTACTCCGTTTGGAGCCTTCTGCTATGTTTCTATGCCTTTTGGGCTTAAAAGTGCCCAGGGGACTTATCAACAATGTGTGCAGAACTGTTTTCACAATCAGATTGGACGCAATGTTCATGCTTATGTGGACGATATTGTGGTGAAGTCCAGAGAGAATAAAACCTTGATAGATGATCTGAAGGAAACCTTTGATAATCTCCAGGTCTACAAGATGATGCTTAACCCGGCGAGGTGCGTTTTTGGAGTGCCAGCGGGCAAGCTTTTGGGTTTTTTGGTTTCTAATAGAGGCATTGAGGCTAACACGGAGAAAATCAAAGCAATTACATCTTTGGCTAAGCCTGCGTGCATCAATGACGTTCAGCGATTGGCGGGTCGTGTTGCTGCTTTAAGCCGGTTCATAAGCCGGTTAGGTGAGAAGGCCATACCGCTGTATCAAATGATGAAGAAGACAGATGATTTTGTCTAGAGTAATGCTGCTAACACCGCCTTTGAAGATCTGAAGAGACAGCTCGCTAAGCCGCCGGTCCTTGCTGCTCCCATTGATAAGGAGCCATTATTGTTATATGTGGCTGCCAACACACGTGCTGTCAGTGTGGCCATTGTAGTAGAGCGCAAAGAGGCCGGCAAGGAATATCCGGTTCAACGGCCGGTTTACTACATCAGTGAGGTGCTCATTGAGTCCAAACAGAGATATCCACATTGGCAAAAACTTGTTTATGGGGTGTTCATGGCGAGCCGGAAGCTTAAGCATTATTTTCAGGGTCATCCCATCACTGTGGTTAGCTCTGCTCCTTTAGGAGATATCATTCAAAATAGAGAAGCCACTGGATGAGTTGCCAAGTGGGCCATTGAACTTGGGACTCATGGTTTAAAGTATGTGCCATGCACTGCTATCAAATCTCAAGCACTAGTAGACTTCATCAATGATTGGACAGAGCTGCTGATGCCTGAAGATAAGCCAGACAACACATATTGGACTATTCATTTTGATGAGTCCAGGCAATTAGAGGGCTCAAATTTTGTTATGTTCTACGGTTGATGTTTCCCTGTACTAACAATGCAGCTGAGTATGAGGCCTTGCTACATGGTCTTCGGATGGCTAAGGAGATGAGCTTGAGCCGGGTAAGGTGCTTTGGCGACTCAGATTTGGTGGCTCAACAAGTATCAGGCAAGTGGGATTCCAAAGATCCTCTCATGGCGGCTTATCACCGTGAAGTTGATGCCATTGCCGGACACTTCAAGGGTTACTAAGTGGAACACATCGATCACAGAAAGAATGAAGCGGCTGATGCTTTTAGCCGGCTGGGGTCTCAGCGTAAGCCGGTGCCACCTAACACTTTCTTAGATGTTCTGCATAACCCTTCTATCAAGTTGCCTACAGAGGAAGACCTGGTCGTTCCAGACCCTGAAGCACAATTGGTGGCGGCTCTTCACGTCATCCTAGATTGGATAGTGCCATATTTGGCTTATATGACCAGGGGCGAGTTGCCTGAGGATGAGACCTTGGCTAGACAGATAACACGGCGGTCTAAATCAATGACAATTGCCAATGGTGAGTTGCATCATCGCAGTGTCATAGGGGCATTTCAACGCCGTGTCTCTCCTGAGGAAGGTCAAGAAATTCTTCGTGAAATCCATGAAGGAGATTGTGGACATCATGCCGGTTCAAAGTCTCTTGTAGCCAAAGCCTTCCGTCATGGTTTTTACTGGCTAACGACTCATGCTGATGCGGAGGATCTGCTCAGTAGGTGTGATGGTTGTCAAAAATTCGCACGATGGGCACACGTGCCGGCTCTAGAATTGCAGATGATGCCAATTACTTGGCCGTTTGCAGTCTGGGGGCTCGATATGGTTGGACCTTTCAAAAGATCCAAAGATAAAAAGACACACCTTTTGGTGGCGGTTGACAAATTCACAAAGTGGGTTGAGGCAGAGCCGGTTAGTAAGTGTGATGCAGCCACGGCGGTTAAATTCATGAAAAAGGTGATCTTTCGTTTTGGCTTTCCACACAACATTATAACTGACAATGGTACTAATTTGTCCAAGGGTGCTATGGAGGAATTCTGCCAACGTGAGCATATCCGGCTTGATGTTTCATCAGTAGCTCACTCCCAATCTAATGGTCAAGATGAAAGAGCCAATCAGGAAATCTTGAAAGGTCTCAAGCCCCGACTTATGGTTCCTTTGCAACGAACGCCGGGTTGTTGGGTGGAGGAGTTACCCTCTGTGATATGGAGCATAAATACTACCCTAACAGGTCTACGGGTTATACACCTTTCTTCATGGTTTACGGAGAAGAGGCGGTCTTGCCTATTGACATTCGTCATGATTCACCCCGCGTGGCGGCTTATGTTGAAGCTGATAACGAACGAGCCCGTCAGGATGCACTTGACCTGTTAGATGAAGAGCGTGACTTAGCAGTAGCCCGCTCGGTGATTTACCAACAGGACCTACACCGTTATCACAGCCGCCGAGTTAAGTCCAGAACCTTTCAAGAAGGTAACTTGGTGCTCCGGCTCATCGAGGATCAAACTGATGCACACAAATTATCCCCACCTTGGGAAGGACCTTTTATGGTCAACAGGAACTTGAACAATGGGTCATACTACCTTATCGATGTTTGAGAGCACAAAGACTCACGTAAGTTGGATGAAGAGACCCGCCGGCCGTGGAATATCGCTCATCTTCGGCCTTACTATACTTGAGCCACCGGCTCTCATGATGTACATACTTTGACGTTGTATATATTATGATAAGTAATAAAGCAGGACCTCTGTCCTTTTCATTCTCAATAATCACATGTCACTACAAAAAAATACACTTCCGTGATGATACGTGTTTGTCATAGTAGGTCGCATTTTCTGTCATGCATGTACATCCATGACGATTTTATGACAGAATCAAGATAGTCATACCTGTGCTGTCGTAGAAGTGTTCCATGATATTACCAAAATTATCATCACGGAAGTGTCCACTTCCATGATGATAAATCCTGCATCACAGAAGTCCTTTCGTCAAGGGTGACCGACACGTGGCATCCACCATAACAGAACGCCGGTAAGCTACCGGGTCGGGTTTTGGATCTGATAACCCATTAACAGCCCCGACCAATCGGGATTTTCCATGCGTAAAATCATCATTGGCTGGAGGAAACACATGTCGGCTCATCCTTGGGACATATGTCATCCACTCATTGGATAGAAGGCGCCTATGATACGTTGACACGTGTCACAGCCCAATAGAGGCCCATTCCTGTGAAAAGGTCGGCCCGTTTGACTTGGTCAAAAGGTGGCGGGCCGGCCCATGTAAAGCCTGTTAACGGCCTGTTCGCATATAGCCCATTTACAGCCCGCTAACCCAAGGCCCGTTACACCCTATCCGAATTAGGCCCAATAGCGTCATCTGGGCCACCCAATATGATTCTAGCCCGTTTTCACTTCTGGCCCATGTATGGCCCATGACGTCTTTCGACCCATATGAGGCCCTATGTAACTCTTGGCCTATTAACTGCCCGTGGTGAAACTGGCCCGTAATGAACAGTGTATCACTTTACACCCATTAACGGCCCGTGGTGAAACTGGCTCATAATGAACAGTGTATCACTTTATACCCATTAACGGCCCGTTATTCCGTTGGGCCGTTTCCAGCCCATGTTATCTTTCGGCCTTCTCAGATCCCATTTATTCTTGGGCTCATTTCCATCATTCGTTTACTTACGGCCCATTACTGTCATTTTCTGCTTGTGGGCCAAATTCAGCCCATGGTTACAGTCGGCCCGTTTGTGGTCCATTTGTAAGTGCATCTAGTGCCACCCCTAGTTGGTTTTGGAGTATTGACGACAAACCTAGTTGAGGGACTAATGTGTTTGTGAGAATTGCAGGATAACACAGGTAGAAGTCCCTCATTGATTCGGTTTTACTACCAGAGATGACCCCTAAAAATGTATGAAGACATTGAAGCCAAAGGTGGTATATGAAGATATTCACATTGAAGACTATGACAAAAGAAGACATGTTATGAAGCCTATGGATCTCGAAGACTTAGATCTTTCGTAGTTCTTTTTCTTTTGTGTTGAGTCATAGGAACCACTGTACTGTTAAGTGGGGTCCAGGAGAACCAGTCAGAATGACTGAAGTGATGCCTAAACCAAAAACCTATGTCTTCGAGTGAAGACAATGAGAGCGAATCTTCTCCAGAGCCGGACAAGTCAGCTTTGCTTGTAGCCCAAGTAAAGTTGCCATGAGAGTCTGAAATCTGACCGTTGAGACACGTGTCAGTTCCTTAGTGACCCAGGGTCATTTCGGACAAATCAGGTCGGGTTGCCAAGTGGCTATAAATAGCCCACCCCCTACAACCATAAACGGTTGGCTGCTCAGATTTCAGTGCACGGCTTTTGTCGTTTGAGAGCAACCCACCTCGAAGCCTTTGAGAGAAAATTCCTAGCGAGGAGAAAAGCCCTAACCACCCAGAGCCAGAGAACATTGGGCATCACTTAAGTCTTCTTGTCAGTGTGATCTGAAGACTTATTACACTTGAGGACTGTGAATCCTCTAGACGGTTAGGCGTCGCGTTCAGAGCATCCAAGAGACATTGTGGATTGCCAGTGAACGAAGTCTGTGAAGGTTTGGGAGTCTACCTTGAAGACTTACCAAAGTGATTGGGCGAGGACTATGTGACCTTAGCTCAAGGAGAATACGGTGAGGACTTGGTGTCCTGAGCTGCGTGTTCAGGACTGGGTGTCGGGGACTGTGTGTCCTAAGGTTTAAATACCTAGCCGCTCCAACCAGACGTACAGTTGTCACAGCAACTGGAACTGGTCCAACACATCATTGTCTTCAACGAGTCACCGGTTTCATATTCACTTCCTTTTTCTTACTGTTACTCATTGTGAAGCCATTGCATGCTTGCTCTATCTTTTGTCTTCACAACGTGAATGTATGATCTGTTTGGCTTCATAACTTCTTCCTACTTGATCCTTATTACACTGCAGCTGTTTGTCTTTGTGCTTTCACTCTATTGAATACTTGACCATGGCTTGCCTAGTGTAATCTAACTTCCGCTGCATAGTAATAGGCAAAATCTTCACTGTTTGTCTTCATAACTCCCACGTTTTGAATACTTTCATAAAAATTGCCTATTCACCCCCCTCTAGTCGATATAACGCACTTTCAATTGGTATCAGAGCGAGGTGCTCCCTTGTTCTGTGTGATTCGGTTTAACCACCTGGAGTTTTAGCTATGTCGACTGCAGGGATAATCAAAGTCTCCGCTGCGTGCCCCGTCTTCGATGGAACTGAATATCCCTACTGGAAGAATAAGATGCGCATGCATCTTGAAGCCATTGACGCCGACCTATGGTATATCGTCGAGAACGGCATTCCCAAGGCTGGAGAAGGTGTCACTGCTGCTGATGTCAAGAAGTTCACTCAACTGGACTCTACTGCCAAAAATATCATCTGTGGTCATCTGACAAAAGGACAGTATGGCCGTGTGAGTGCCTTGAAGACATCCAAGCTGGTCTGGGACTGGCTCTCCAAGGTCAATGAAGGCATCTCAACCCAGAGAGATCAGAGAATCAGTTTTCTTCGCAACCTCTTCAACCGCTTCAAGCGAAATGACAATGAGAATGTCCAACACACATTTGACCGGCTCACTGACATCACAAATGAACTTCAAGCCCTCGGCGCCACTGAGATCACCAAACATGAAATCGTCAAGATGCTGCTGAGATCACTTGATAGTTCGTTTGACATCCTAGCCCTGATGATTCAAGAACGTCCTGATTTCAAGACACTCGATCCGTCTGACATACTTGAGAGGCTCAACACACATGAGTTCCAGCTTTCTGAGAAAAGAGATATCTACGGTCCAAACTATGGGCGAACTCATGCCTTGAAGGCAAAAGCTGTTTCCTCATCTGAAGAAGAATCTGATAGCAGTTCTGATGATCCTGAAGACATTGGAAGGGAACTTGCAATGCTAGTGAAGAAGTTCCAAAAATTCACCAAGAAGAAAGGCTTCAGAAAATCTTCACGATCAACCTCAAGGAATGATGAAGCTTCTGCTCATGACTACAAGAAGAAAACATGTCACAAGTGCAAGAAAACTGGACACTTCATCTCTGAGTGTCCACAGTGGGACAATGAGAACAGAAGGAAGAAGAAGAGCAAGGAATATGATTCTGATGACAAGAAGAAGAAGAAATACTCAAAGTCTTCTTCCAAGTCTTCCTCAAAGTCTTCATCACACAAGAAGAGCTCATCTGGCAAGGTACGTGCGTTTGTTGGCAAGGAAATGGATTCAGAGGAGGAGTCCGCTTCTGAGGAGGCAGAGGTGGAATCTGAGGAGGAGTCTGATTCTGGCATTGCGAGTCTGGCTACAGCATACGTCGCCAAGTCCATCTTCAACACTGAAGACAATGACTTCATCACCGACACTGATGCAAATGACAAGAACGACTCCACTCCTACCTACTGCTTCATGGCACGCGGTGCCAAGGTAAACACACGCACTACTCGCTATCAAACATCTAGTGACGATGACTCTGACTGTGATTCAAAACCCAGCTACAAAACACTTGCTAAAATTGCAACTGAACAACAGAAAGCTATGGAACATATTCAAAAACTGTTAGACAGAAGCGATGATCTGTTGGGTGCTGAAATGACTCGATCTGAATCCTTAATTGAAGACATAAAAAATCTTCATGTTAAGTATCAGGAACTTGAAGATCGTCTTGATACTCTCTCAACAACTCATGAAAAGCTTTCCTATGATTATCTTCAAAGGAAGCAAGAACTTGAGAAATTGAGAGCGGCTCATGAAGATCTTCAAAAGGAAAACGAATCACTTCGCGCCGAACAGATCAGTTCCGCTCAGGAAGGATTTGAACCACCATGTCTTAAATGCATTGAGCGTGATAATGCTACTTCTGTTGCTGAATGTTCCACTGCTACTGCTGTTGCAATATCTTCAACTGTTGATGTGGTAACTAACCCCTCTGCTGAGGATACCACTGCTATTGCTGATGAGAATGCTAGGTTGAAGACATTGCTTGAAACAGGGATGTACAAAAGTCTTAAAGGACATCAGACATTATGTGATGTCCTCAAGAAGCAGATTCTGAACCGAAACCCTAGGAAAGAGGGTGTTGGGTTCGTAAGGAAAATAAATGCAGATGACTCTTACTAGAAACCTGAGCAGTACCCCAAAACCACATGGGTTTCTGCAAAGGAACCCTCAGCAGATCCATCCAATTTATCTGGCTTCACATGTGCTAACCCCATTATTATTGATGAATCCTTTGATGCAAACTATAAACTGTTTAAGAATCAGAATGGTGAAGTGTTTGCCAGGTACATTGGTACTAACTGCAGAAATGGACCGCCTATGAAGAAGATCTGGGTTCCAAAAAAGTGTCTGGAAAATCTTCCTGTGAATGTCTTCATGACACCTCACTTGAAGAAGACAAACCTCAGACCAAAGACTTCATACGGTCCAAAAGCTTCATACAAACAGAGGACTCACCTGAGTCACACTAACACAAATGTTTTGCAGGGAAACCATACTCAGGCATATGAATATGAGAGCGGTTCATCGAACCGTCATGTTCATATGACCAAAAATTATTCTGCTTATTCCTATGAGTATTATTGTCCACCTACAAGACTGTTTGCTAAGGCTTCAAAGCCAAAATTCTCAGATGCTGCACTTAGACTTATTGCTTCTAAGCCACCCTTGAAGATGTGGGTGGTTAAGAAAGCTTAACTCTCTTTTGCAGGGAAAGGTCTCCAGTAGAAAAACAAAATCTTCTGACGCTATTGCTGGGGACCTTAAAAATCTTGTAGGGCGCAAGATAAAATGCCCGAATGGCATCATTATGTACTTTGTTCCTGAATCGCATGCTACTCTCCCTATTAGTCCTAATCTGGATCTAAGTTTTCATAACCCACTGGTTCATCAAACGTTTTTGCTTCACAATTCTCTTCGTGAAGCCTATCCCCCTAACTACACTGTAGGGTACGACACTAGCGTCTTCAAAGTCTTCAGAATGGATTATTGACAGTGGGTGTACAAATCACATGACTGGCAAAAGAAGCCTTCTTATGGACTCAACCTTACGTCCATCCGACAAGAGCCACATCACATTTGCTGACACTGGTAAAAGTAAGGTATTGGGTCTAGGTAGAGTTGCAATCTCAAAGGATCAACACATGGATAAAGTCATGCTTGTTGAATCCCTTGGCTTCAACTTAATGTCGGTCTCAATGCTTTGCGATTTGAACATGACCGCAATGTTTGGAAAATATTGTTGCCTAGTACTAATGGAATCTGACAAGTCTCTAGTGTTTGAAGGGTATCGAAAAGATGATCTGTATGTGGTAGATTTCTCAGCAGGGCCACAACTTGCAGTATGTCTTCTTGCAAAAGCTTCAGAATGCTGGCTTTGGCATCGGAGGCTTGGGCATGCTGGCATGAGGAACCTCCACACCCTTGCGAAGAAGAAGCATGTCATAGGCATCGAGGGTGTCAAGTTCAAGAAAGATCACTTATGCGGTGCCTGTGAAACAGGGAAGATGACAAGGGCAAAACATCCTTCGAAGACAATCATGACTACTACTCAACCCTTCGAACTGCTCCACATGGATCTTTTCGGCCCCACTCACTACTCAACTTTTACTACTACTGCTTGCCTCTATGGCTTCGTCATTGTTGATGATTACTCTAGATATACTTGGGTGCACATAATCCTTTACAAGACTGAAGTGTAGGATGTCTTCAGACGCTTCGCCAATCGTGCTATGAACAATTTTGGCACCAAGATAAAACACATCAGAAGTGACAATGGCACTGAATTCAAGAACACTGGCCTTGATACATATCTTGATACCTTGGGCATCACACATGAATTCTCAGCTCCGTACACGCCACAGTAGAATGGCGTCGTCGAACGCAAGAACAGAACACTCATTGAGATGGCCAGAACAATGCTAGATGAATACAAGACTCCAAGAAAATTCTGGACTGAAGCCATTGACACTGCATGCCATACATCAATCGTGTTTATCTTCACAAGCTTTTGAACAAGACATCTTATGAACTCCTAACCGGCGAGAAGCCAAATGTCAGTTACTTCAGAGTATTTGGCGCAAGGTGCTGGATCAAGGACCCACACCACACCTCAAAGTTTGCACCAAAAGCACATGAGGGCTTTATGCTTGGATATGGAAAGGATTCGCACTCCTACAGAGTCTTCAATCTCTTTCATTACAAAGTGGTTGAAACAGTGGATGTGCGGTTCGATGAGACAAATGGTTCACAAACAGAGCAACTGCCAAATGTGCTAGATGAGATTCCAGCTAGTGAATCAATCAAGCTAATGGGAACTGGAGAGATTATACCTTCTGAAGCTCATCCTGAAGAAGAACTTATCATCTCAGCACCTGATCAACATGAAGACAATGCTCAGCCTGAAGACTTTCCTCCCAACAACAACACAGATCAGCAAGAGCAAAGTCTTCGCCCTGTACATCCTCATGTTGCCAATGAAGTGCAGATTGACAGAATAATTGACAACATCAATGCACCTGGTCCGCTCACTCGTTCAAGGGCAACTCAGCTAGCAAATTTCTGTGGGCACTTCGCATTCGTCTCAATATCAGAACCCAAGAAAGTTGAAGAAGCCTTCATGGAACCTGAATGGATTCAAGCTATGCAAGAAGAGCTTCAACAATTTGAGCTGAATAATGTATGGGAACTGGTTAAGCGTCCTGATCCACGGAAGCACAACATAATAGGCACCAAATGGATATACCGCAACAAACAAGATGAGCATGGTCAAGTTGTCAGAAACAAAGCTCGTCTCGTTGCTCAAGGATATACTCAAGTGGAAGGCATTGACTTCGATGAAACATTTGCTCTCGTGGCTAGGCTTGAAGCCATATGCATTCTGTTGGCCTATGCAAATCATCATAACATACTTCTATATCAAATGGATGTGAAAAGTGCCTTTCTCAATGGCAAGATTGAAGAAGAAGTGTATGTTGCACAACCGCCTGGCTTTGAAAATCCAAAACATCCTAACATGGTATACAAGCTCAACAAGGCACTGTATGGCCTCAAACAAGCCCCTAGGGCCTGGTATGACATACTCAAATACTTCCTAAAGAGCAAAGGCTTCATACCTGGTTCCCTGGATCCCACTCTTTTCACGAAGACATATGATGGTGAACTGTTTGTGTGCCAAATATATGTGGATGACATCATCTTCGGCTGCACCAATCAGAAGTACAGTGAAGAGTTTGGATATATGATGCAAGAGCAATATCAGATGTCCATGATGGGGGAGCTGAAGTTCTTCCTTGGTCTTCAAATACGACAACAACGCAATGGCATCTTCATATCTCAAGAGAAGTATCTCAAAGATTGCCTGAAGAAGTTCGATATGCAAGACTGCAAAGGCTTCACAACACCAATGCCAGCCAAACATCATCTAGGTCCTGACGACAATGGTAAAGAGTTCGATCAAAAGGTATACCGCTCCATGATTGGTTCTTTGCTTTATTTATGTGCATCTAGGCCAGATATTATGCTTAGTGTTTGCATGTGTGCTCGATTTCAAGCGGCACCAAAGGAGTCGCATCACTTAGCTGTGAAGCAAATTCTTCGATATTTGGCTCACACCCCAACTCTAGGATTATGGTATCCAAAGGGCTCAGAGTTTGATTTGGTTGGATTTTCGGATGCTGATTATGCTGGTGACAAAGTTGATCGCAAGTCTACATTAGGCACATGTCACTTTCTGGGACGATCACTTGTATGTTGGTCTTCAAAGAAGCAGAACTGTGTATCTCTCTCCATTGCTGAATCTGAATACATTGCTGCTGGATCTTGCTGCGCTCAGCTTCTGTGGATGAAGCAAACACTCAAGGATTATGGCATTCATCTGAAGCAAGTACCACTTTACCGCGACAACGAAAGTGCCATCAAGATTGCCAACAACCCAGTTCAGCACTCGAAGACTAAGCACATTGAAATTCGTCATCACTTTCTCAGAGATCATGTTGTGAAGGAAGACATTGATATCATACACGTCAACACTGAAGAACAATTGGCAGATATCTTCACCAAGCCCTTGGATGAGAAGAGATTTTGCAAGTTACGGTGTGAGCTAAATATCCTGGATTCCTCAAATGTCCTGTGATCAGGCACACATCCTAACACTTATGCATATGATAACTTAGATGTGCAACGCACAAAGTAAAGTATATCTTCAATCAATGAAGACATACATTCTAAGTGTGAATACATTAATGTGGAATTTGACTTCGGAGCGCCACGATAATTGTGCGCCGTGTCTGGGTCTAATACTTCCTATACGGTGGGTAACGCCACCACCAAACGTTCTATTTTGAAGTGTTTCACTCATGGCGTTACCTTGCAATATCTTCACATTTGGTTTGGCTTCGAACTCAACATGTCTTCATGATTATCTTCACTACGTTGATTATATAGATGTATACATACTAGTGTTCTGTCCTCTACAACATTCACTTATAGCTATGTCTTCTTGGTTGAATCTTTTGAACTAAGTGAATGTGATCGGACCCTAATCTCTCTATGCTTTCTATCTCAAATTCTATCTCTCCAAGTCATATGCATTCTATTGAAACTGTCGAATGTCTTCACTGTGTCCTTGTCAGCAGAAGATATAGAGACAACCATAAAGTCCGTTTTCAATGCTCATTCCTCCACATAAAATCCGGAGAAACAGGAACGACCGCCCGACAATCTAGGCGTGCGTGGGACGTGGAACAAACCCCAAACTTCCGCAAACAGGCCACGCGTTCCTCAGATGCGAATCGCCAGGGGCACCTGTGTAATAGCACAGTGCCGCCCCTGTGCCTATAAATTCACACTTACCGCGGTCATTATCTCCTTCTTCCACCCTCGCACGAACCCTAGCGCCACCGCTAGCTCTCGACGACGCCGGCGACGAAGCGCTTCGCTGCCGCAACCTCTCCGACGCCGTCCTCACGCCGACCGCGGACATCGTTCTCTCCGCCGTCGCTGTAGGTGTCTTCCGTCGCCAAGTTAGGGCACGGAGGACTGAACTGCTCGGCATCATCTCCCACTTCCATCTAGCAGTTCCAAGTGTGGTAAATAAGACTTCTTTTTACAGCCCCTTTTGATCTCATGGTTCTGTCACTTTCTATCATAAGAAGTTTATCTTCACACAAGTTAGATCTCTCAATCTGCATCTCATAACATGCCTACTATATTCACTTGTGCTTCATGAAGTAGTTAGATTCCTCACTTGTACTGATCTGTGGGTTCGTACAAATTTGGAACCAACTTCTTATCTATGAGTGAATGTCTTCGCACGTTGAGGTCAATGTCTTCTAAACTGATTAATCTTCAAAACCTTCTGAGAATGCATATGACCTCTTCCCCTTCCCTCGCACCTTAATGCTGTCACAGGTACATGTCCGTGGGAGAATCCTTCGGTTCTCATAGTCTGCATTCATTTACAGAATTCCTACAGCATCACATAAATTCTCCTGAAGCCAGTTCCTGTTGGTCCAGCAAAAGAAAGCCTTTGAAGCCTTAGAAAGTTTTGAAGCCTTTCAAGTTAAAGTTTATGGCTTCAGAAGCAGCAGCAAGGAAGGGGGGCAGACAGCGACGTGAAGGAACTTCCAAAGATCTGCCTGAAGACCTGGCAGAAATGTATAAAACAGATCCTGAAGAGAATTATGGGCAGCGCAAGACCCGAATCCAATGGATTCGACGCTATTGGGCTGAACAATGGTTCAAATACCGCTTCACAACCCAAGAGTATGCTGAGAAAAGTGCCATCAAGAGACCGTGGGGAGACATCTTATACAAAAACCTTGTACCCAGGTCCAGAGATGAAGCTATTGCCCAAAGCTTCTATCCATGCATGGTTCGTGGGCCACAACCTGATGATGCACATCCATCGTCACTACTCTGGTGTCGTGACGACAATCTATTCAAGCGCAACTTCCAGTTTGCCCAACAATCAGCGAAGCAGAACAAGAAGATGTTGGGGTTAGACTTCAACCCTGGTCCCTCAGCACCAAGGGCAGATGGCACACGCTACGCAGAACCCAATATCATCGGTCCGTATGCCAATCTTGAGGGCCTCATCACCCGCATCTTAGTCCAAGGGACTGCCGTGAATGACCCTCCAGCTGACTCTGAGTCTGATGAAGCTCCTGCTGTACCGAAGCCAAAGCAGTCGAAGAAGCCAAAAGCTTCAAAGCCAGTCCCTTCATCAAAAATCTCAAGGGCGAAGCCATTGGCAACTGCACCTCCTGAAGACAGTGTGCAGTCTGAAGACGTATCCCGCGTCTCCAAGCCCTAGAAGGCCAAGGTGCCTCAGCCACACACCAGCAAAGAGCTCACAGCTGCTGCCATTCTGCGCAGCGAAGCCATTGATCTGTCAAGTGATGAAGATCTTGGAGATGATGCTCTAGAGCAGCTCATCAAGAGCAAAGAAGAAGCTAAAATCTTCAACAATTTGCCTCTCTTTGATGTCACCATCATCCACAACTTCATTGACGAATGGTTTGCCACACCAAACATCAGCTTCGAAGATCTGCAGCTGCCTGTTGGCCTCAGCGTCACCTTCCAAGGCGCAATTGCTTCAGAACTTGCCATTGCCCAGCGCATTGTTGAACTGAAGCAAAAAATTGATCATGAAAAGGCTCAGTTCAAGAAGAATATGGCCAAGCTCAGTGTGCAAGAAGTGAAGAGCTTCAAGACCATGTTGCATGAGCTCAAGGAAAATTTTCTGAAGAAGCATGCAGAAGCTCAGGGCTCACGTGAGCGGATGAAGTCTCTGGCTGAAAGATGTGTACAAGCCTACAATGAGGCTGAGAAGCGCAAGGCACTTGGGCGTCCTGGCATCGACCCCAAGGTGGCTGCGAAGAAGAAGAAGAAGCCTGCTATGGCTGAACCAGAGGCACCTAGGCAAGAAGCAGTTCAAATTGTCTTCCCAACTGCAACGACTGGCTCGAAGCCAAAGAGCCGGTCAACAGCTTCAGAGCTCAAGAAGACAAGAACTGCTGAGGCTGAAGCCAGGAAGAGGAAAAGCTCTGAAGCCTCTCCTACTGCCCCCAGCAAGAAGAAGTGAAAGATCAAGAAATCTAGGGCTGCTCCCACAGAGCCCTTGATAGTTGAACCTATCTCTATGGTTCACCCCAACGCAGAACGACAACTGACAGTTCATGAGCCTGCTTCCACAGAGGCTCCTGAAGCTGAAGACATACCAGCAGCCGACACCATTGCTGCTGGAGACATTGGTCATCAGGACAATGTACAAGATGATGCAGCCCTTCCTCGGTATGAAGAAAGTGAGCTCATCAGCATTGGTCGTCCTCTGATGCCAATTGCACAAGATGCGTCATGGGCGGATCGCCCTCAAGAGGAAGAAGACAATGAGGCCCAGCCCACTCCAACCCCACAGGCGTCGTCTGCATTCCGCAGGCTTCGCAAAGGTCCAAGGCCTCAAGTCTATGCTGAAGACATTCCGGCTGCATCAGCCGCAGAAGACGCACCACAAGAGCCTACTCCTATGCTCCACCAAGAAGCAGTTCTCCAGGAGAACGTGCTTCTGCCTGACCCTCCAGCTAGTCAAGCGGAGGCTGAAAATGTTGAGGCTGCCACAACCAACACTGAAGCCAATGTGGAGCCCTCCCCACCAAAAGCTTCAGCAGACAGCGAAGCTACTGATCCAGACACTGCTGTTCCTGAGTCTGCTGCAGGTCCTCAATTTGATTACCATGTTGAGCACAGGCCTCATGTCCAGAAGCCAGTCCCAAGGCTGCCAAGGTTCCCAGGTCCTGCATCAGCACCTGGCTCCTTTGACATCAATAGCTTCAAGGCAGACAATACATTCTTCAACAGCTCCAAGAACCCCTATTCAAGGGAAAGGATTTCATCAGATAGGTTCTGGAGCTATCCTCAGCGCAGCTACTATTCATGCATCCTATACAACCAAGGTTGCATCTTCCCGCACAAGCGCCTTGATGTTGAAGCCATTGCTGGTCTGCCCTGCTTAGAGGAAGCGCTGGATTGCTTCAAGCAAGTGGGTCTGTTGCAGTTTATAACTGATGAAGAGCACTGGAATGAAGAGCTTCTGTTGCAATTCTATGCCACCCTACACATCAAAGGATACAACAGAGATCCGAAGACTTGGGACCTGGAGTGGATGACCGGAAATGTCCATCACGAAGCCAATGCATTCGATATCATTGAGCTCACCGGCCTGCCCACTCCTGGCGAACTCTTCGAGGAAGGCTGTCCACTACACATTGAAGCTCTTGAGAGCATATCCCAGAGGCCTGAACCAAATACGAGTCAGATGCTCTCCATGATGAAGCCATTGCCCCACGATGCTCCTTATCCAACAGAGTTCTTCGTTGAAGACTTTGAGTACCTGCCCAGAACCATCTATCACATTATCCGGCGGACTCTCTGGCCTATTAAAGGGCACTCTCCAAATGCCAAGATCGAGGGTGCAATGAAGACTCTGATATTCTGTATCCTTCATGGCAAATGCTTCAACACATAGGATTTCTTCATACGCCAACTCGCTGCATCAGGCTCAGATCTGTTTGGTTTAAAATTCTATGCTCCTTGGGTAATGAGACTGATCAAGCTTCACTCTGCGATCTCATATCAGCCCTCAGCCCGCAACCATCGGATCTTCTTGCCAGATGTGGATACCTCTGCTGAAGCTATATATCCTGAGCCTGCCAAGCAACCTTTGAGTCTTCAAAATGCAGAACACCAGAGCTTCACTCAAAACGATGAAGGTGTTGAAGCCATCTCCAGGGTGTATCCTTTGGCTGGCACTACACGTGCGCCACACCCTTGCTTCAACTGAAGCCACTGATAGTGCAACTGCTTCCAGGCCCAAGAAGCGTGCTCGTGTTCTCAATAACCAAGAGCTTCTTGTGGCCCTTCATCAAAAACAAGATAGGCATCACGACTGGCTAAAGCGTCAGATGAAAAGCCTCTTGGTGGATGTTAATCGTCTTCGAAATCTTGCCACCAAGAATGCTTTCTTCACTCATGAAACCTGTCGTCGTACATGGAAAGGGATATCAATGATGTGTACTGAAGCTAAACTTGAAGAGGATGGCTTCACTGAGCGATTCAAGTATGACACCACACCTCCTAGAAGGGATGTGATGCGCAACACACCATCACTTGAAGACTCTGAGTTTTCTTCATCTGCTGCCACAGTCACTGCCAGAATCATTGATGAAGAAGACGATGCTACATCACTTCCACCTGCTTCAGCACCTCCAAGCTCTTCTGCACCGCCAAACACCTCCAACGACCCTGCTGCTCCTGGGAACGAGTAGACACTCTATGTCTTTAAACCTTTTTGGTCCTTGCTGACAAAAGGGGGAGAAGCATATGGGTTGATAGTCTTCAAGCGGGTCCATATGGGCGGGTGCTTTATGTTTTGCTATATTTTGCTTCGTGCTTACAACTCTCGTTTTTGCTTCATTTGGTTCTTTGAGTTGTAACACTAAAACTCGATGGTCGTCTGCTACTTGTTTGCCACCCTGTTTGCGAAGATAAATTCCGCATGTGCGACGATAAATTCCGCACTTATCTCATTCTGCAGACGTCCATTTTCCATTATGCATGTCATTATCTTCATATACTTTCACATGCATAGTGGATTGTCATCATAAGCTGAATTGGATCTTCACAAGTACAAACTGCCATGTGCATTTGCATTCCAAAAGCAAATTAACTTATATGCACATCTTCAGGGGGAGCCCTTGAAACTTATGAAGACAATTCCTTATCCTTTACAATTTCACAGACTATATTCCCCGTTGAAAACTTCAACTAGTTTGTCATCAATCACCAAAAAGGGGGAGATTGTAAGTGCATCTAGTGCCACCCCTAGTTGGTTTTGGAGTATTGACAACAAACCTAGTTGAGGGACTAATGTGTTTGTGAGAATTGCAGGATAACACAGGTAGAAGTCCCTCATTGATTCAGTTTTACTACCAGAGATGACCCCTAAAAATGTATGAAGACATTGAAGCCAAAGGTGGTATATGAAGATATTCACATTGAAGACTATGACAAAAGAAGACATGTTATGAAGCCTATGGAGCTCGAAGACTTAGATCTTTCGTAGTTCTTTTTCTTTTGTGTTGAGTCATAGGAACCACCGTACTGTTAAGTGGGGTCCAGGAGAACCAGTCAGAATGACTGAAGTGATGCCTAAACCAAAAACCTATGTCTTCGAGTGAAGACAATGAGAGCGAATCTTGTCCAGAGCCGGACAAGTCAGCTTTGCTTGTAGCCCAAGTAAAGTTGCCATGATAGTTTGAAATCTGACCGTTGAGACACGTGTCAGTTCCTTAGTGACCCAGGGTCATTTCGGACAAATCAGGTCGGGTTGCCAAGTGGCTATAAATAGCCCACCCCCTACAACCATAAACAGTTGGCTGCTCAGATTTCAGTGCACGGCTTTTGTCGTTTGAGAGCAACCCACCTCGAAGCCTTTGAGAGAAAATTCCTAGCGAGGAGAAAAGCCCTAACCACCCAGAGCCAGAGAACATTGGGCATCACTTAAGTCTTCTTGTCTGTGTGATCTGAAGACTTATTACACTTGAGGACCGTGAATCCTCCAGACGGTTAGGCGTCGCGTTCAGAGCATCCAAGAGACATTGTGGATTGCCAGTGAACGAAGTCTGTGAAGGTTTGGGAGTCTACCTTGAAGACTTACCAGAGTGATTGGGCGAGGACTATGTGACCTTAGCTCAAGGAGAATACGGTGAGGACTTGGTGTCCTGAGCTGCGTGTTCAGGACTGGGTGTCTGGGACTGTGTGTCCTAAGGTTTAAATACCTAGCCGCTCCAACCAGACGTATAGTTGTCACAGCAACTGGAACTGGTCCAACACATCATTGTCTTCAACGAGTCACCGGTTTAATCTTCACTTCCTTTTTCTTACTGTTACTCATTGTGAAGCCATTGCATGCTTGCTCTATCTTTTGTCTTCACAACGTGAACGTATGATCTGTTTGGCTTCATAACTTCTTCCTACCTGATCCTTATTACACTGCAGCTGTTTGTCTTTGTGCTTTCACTCTATTGAATACTTGACCATGGCTTGCCTAGTGTAATCTAACTTCCGCTGCATAGTAATAGGCAAAATCTTCGCTGTTTGTCTTCATAACTCCCACGTTTTGAAGACTTTCATAAAAATTGCCTATTCACCCCCCTCTAGTCGATATAACGCACTTTCACCGTTAATACGTTGGGCCGTTTTCATAGCGTCATCAAATATGACCTATTAACGATGGCCCGTTATGGTCGGCCCATGAACGGACGATTCCAACTCTAGCCCATTTACGACCATAATGCGGCCTGTTATTGGCCCATGTTTGGCCAATCGATCATACTGCCCGTATAAGGCCCATTGATGATACGACCTGTAGAAGGCCCATTGTTTCTACGACCCATATAAGGCCCATTGTTTCTACGGCCCGTAGAAGGCCCACTATTTCTACGGCCCGTAGAAGGCCCACTGTTTCTACGGCCCGTAGGAGGCCCAGTGTCAATACAGTAAATATTAGCCCATGGTTATTGTGGCCTAGTTTTAAAAAATAGGTTATTGCAGACACTAGCAAACCGCGGAAAAAGAACTGCAATGACTACAAGCAAACAGATAAACAAGACAACAAGGAAATAAATAAGCAAGCAACTTACGCTAGGCTATCACGGCTATCACACATATTACATCCATTGGGCATTAAAGTTTGCCACCAGTGCAAATAAACGCGCCGACAGAAGAATATACAAAACTGAGAGCACTTCAGAAGGCACTAGGCCTGGCCAGGTCGGGCCCCCCAAATAGCTGAAGAAGTTGAGTAGACCTTAGTTGTGTCAACGATAGTTGCATCAACACTATATTTAAGGCATGATGGTGCACACGGCAGTCCTCTGACATCTTCATTGCATCTTTGACTTCAAGTCGGAGCTGAGCTGAAGCAAGCCTTTCCGCTTTAAGTTGAGACTGAAGAAGTTGAACTGATTGAGGCAGCGACTACACAGAGGTTGTCTCACACCTACTAGTGAGTAGCTTCAACTGACTGTCTTCACCAAGACAGGACCTTGGGGTCATCTCGCTGTCCTCAAGATGGTTTGGCTCACTATCTTCCCTAGAGTTCTGCCTGGCGTAAGAGATACGAGTCTGAAAGAGAAAGAAGGAGACACATAACAGGTTTCACAATTATATAAGCAAATAAATGGATCTGTTCTGCATAAGGAACATGTTTTTACAACTACAATTTGAAACTGGTAGTTGTTGCAAACATCCAATCAGATGTAAACAGCAAAGCAAACAGCAGTGGAGGAAATGATGCCTATCCAAATCTATACTAGAACAAAGTTTGAAGGCTTGAGAAGGATGAACTTACATTACATGTTAACACGGGCTGGACAAAGCCCTTCTCCATGTTGATGGAAGGATAATTCAATAAATTCCCCAAAGAAAATTCTTTATAAGCGTTGCCATTATTCTACATTTTGCAAAGAGTAAATATAGATCAAATAATATTGGAAGAAACAGAGGATAATGAGGCTCAGGTGCATACTGATGATACATAATCAAATAGCAATTAATTAAGTACAGCGTTACAAGGCAAAAGGGAGAGAGGTACTGACAAGAGCAATGCAGAGCCCATTATTGTTTTGAGATCGTATGATCCTTTGAGCAAGGAGATTCATCTGAAATTAGTTTTCATACAAGAGAGAAGGTAAGGCACAAGCAGAAATTTAGGAGTTCAAATTTTGAATTGATATCATAGACAATACCTGACGCTGGGCTCCCAACAGTTCTAATAGGGGTTTGGCCACTGGAGTATGGGTAAAGTGTGGTACAGTTTGGCCTGTGTTTTCTATGGCTGCTGATCTATCTGATCTAACAGGTATCACTACCTTTTCCAAATACCTAGTTTGTACTCCTTGACGATCTGCACTCACCCTCTTCCTTTTGGACATCTATTACGAAAGAACAACATTTGACTGGAAAAACATAGTGTCACGACACATGGAATAGGTACATAAAATGGATAGGTATGGCATATACTCATATATGATGCTTAAACCAAGCAGATGGTGTAACAAAGTAGAAGTAATGCAAGAGGTCAGATGCAAAATATGTGCGACCAATACAACTTTGCAAAGTTAGAGCAAGCACCTTGATGGGTGAATAAGATAGGCCATCCTCCACCATGCCAAGTTTGTTAGCCAGTGGATCGTTCCGCAATATTCCTCCCATGCGCCCATTCTCATATTCATTTTGATAATGTTCAATATCTGACATCCATGAAAACATAAAAACAAGTGAGATTTTCTTTGTAATGAAGAAGTGATTCTAATCCAATACCGCCTCCCTGTAAACCCATTTGTGCTATCTCTGCAATTCTTTTAAAGGATGCCATGCATGTTGTAATTTGTTGTGTGCATTAATATAATGTGGCCTACTACTCAAAATATGAGAGCTCCAGAAGTGATGACACTTCGCAGATGATAGCTTCAACATATAGTAAAGAAGAACAAGTCGACCTGACTTGACAGATTCAAAATATACTAAGGGAGAACAACTCAACCTGACTAGTCGACCGCAAGAGAAGAGTATCATCTTAAAGAAGAGCAGAAGAGCAAGCAGATTGAAGATGTTACAAGTCTTTCAATACAATGTCGGTTGGCCACCCATGATGAACCAGAGCGCACAGAGAAATACTATTCTTTCCGGTCTCTCCATATGTGGCTCACATGCATTTCGAAACTAAAGTAGGAACATTTAGCTAACCAATTAAACATCTCTCAGGTTTACTAATATCAGCAATAATATCAGATATGAATTTGTACAACTAAGCTTGTTTAGCTCGATGGGTGGAGCAGTGCTATTACGACACGAACCACGTAGGCTGATTGTGGTCATCATAAAATGGGGAAAACATAAGCATGATGAGTACAGTGTTGACCATGGCAGTGGGATGGCAGATCTGAAGCTGCAAACTGCGCAAAGGGTAGTTAGCAACCAATGTTTGCTTTGAAATAACAACTAAGATTTGGTATGGACAAGAAAGTACGGTCAACAAGTGACAAAGAAATGCAATTATGCTGTCTCTCTATATGTCGCGACATGCATTTGGAAACTCAAGTGGGACCTTTAGCTAACTAATTAAATGTGTCGGTTAACTAATATCAGTATCATATCACAATCATATTTGAACAACTAAGCTTTCGAATTCTGAGTGTTGTGTTGTTTAGCTTGAAGGGTGGAGTAATTCTAGTACGACAGAAAGCACCTACGTAGATCATAGTAGAGTAGATAAAAGGGGAAAACCCTAAGCATCAAGAGAAAAATCAGGAAAGTGGAACTAGCTGGACCACTGGGTGGCGCACATGCTTTTCGAAACGGATATAGGAACATTAGGTGACCAATTAAACGTTCTCTATTTTAGTGATATGAGCATCATATCAGATTCGTATTTCAACACGTAAGCTTTGGGTTGAGGTCTTGAGGAGCAGTGCTAGCATGACACAAAGCACCTACGATGATGGTAGTGAATATAAAGGGGGGAAACCATAAGCTTTACGAGTATAGTGCCCGTGCCATGGCGGATCTGAAGGTGCAAACCGGACAAAGCTACTTTGTAACCAATGTTTGCTTTCAACTAGCCACTATGATTTGGTACGGATAAGAAAAGTACAGTAAACAAATTATGATCTATTTTCCGGGTGAGATCAATAACTTAAGCACATATGGAAGAGTACCACCTCTCTTGCGACGCCGTGTAGGCCTATGATGATACGTTGAGGGTGCTGCGGGTGCAATGGTTGTCGGCGGCGGGGAAGAAGACTTTAGACGGCAGACGACCGGGTCGGGGGATATATCCTGTTGCCGTGGATGAGGCGGTCGTAGGAGCGGCAACAGCAAGGTGGACGACGACGCCGATGAAGCGAGAGGAGGCGATGAAAGGATCCTGGTCCAGTGCCGTGGATGAGAGACGTCCATCTCTTGCAGTGGACGACGGGGTAGGGGTAGCGGCTCCGGCAAGGTGGAGGATGGGGTGGCAGACGAAGGAGGCTAGCCGCAGTGCGGAGGTTGTCGTGCCGCCAACGGTGTATGAATGGGGAAATGGAGGGGAGGGGGGATCTCAAACTTTGGGACGCGCTTCTCTGAAATGGGGGAAAGTTACGAACTTATCCTCCGTTTAAAATTTCGGACATCGCATCAGTTGGGGATAGGACGGTAATCTCGCATCTCCCAAATATTTGTCGGTGACTATTTCGGGCGAGGAGAGGGTGTTTTGCCACCCATGGTTGGCGCCCACGGTGTATGAACGGGGCTGACAGGTAGGGCAGTTGTGTCACGTCTGATGGAAGTTACACATCTGCCCCTATTTAAAATATTAGCCTACATCGATTTCAGACGAGGAGAGTTAGTTTTGCCGCCCATCGTGTATGAATGGGGAAATGGAGGAAGAGACACATGTATTTCGGACGAGCTTGAATCAAATGTGTTTTGCCGCCCATGTTTGGCGCCCACCGTGTCTGAATGGGCTCAGAGGCCGTCGTGTCACGTCTCATTGAAGTTGCTAGTCTACCCCTATCGACAGCAGTGTAAATCCAGTCGATAAGGATGTCAAGTGTCAGGGGTAGACAGTAATTTCCATCTCGCAAACACTTGCTTCGGGCAGCCCACAAATTATAGTGGGTGTTTAGCCGCTTCGTTCAAAACTTGGGAGAATTAGCACTCACGTTTGCCCTGGGACCTGGCAAACTAAATTCAAATCCAATTTGTATTTGATTATGAATATCTAGAGATAATTATATGTTTTGTTATTTATTTCTTCAAAACCACAACAAAGATTTAGGGTCCCGATAACTGCCACACGTGTGGTGTATCGGGTAGTTGTGCCACACGCCTCGTGTGGCATGGACAGCAACCAGCCCACACACCTACGTGTGGGCAAAACAACTAATGCCCACACACATCTTTTTTCCCTCCTGAACCCTCTCACACGCGTGCGTGTGGGAGAAGTTGATAACGCCCACACGCCCGTATGTCAGGCCTCGTACCCTTCTGGTCCTGCACGCGACGCATGACGCCCACCGCGTGCCCGTAGTTGCCATGGTCCAGACCCTCGTCCATGTTCGTTTATCTGTAGTTGCCATGTCGCTGAACTACGGTTGCCATGTCGGACAACTGCAGTTGCCATGGTTGCTCAACTGCAGTTGCCATGTATGGTCTGATCTAATGTAGTTGCCATGATTTCATAACTTTAGGAGTTGCCACATACTAACACTAGGCAGTTGAGAGAGTTGCCATGTGCTCACAAGCATGCTAGGGCAGTTGCCATGTAAAAAGGAAGAGTTGCCATCTGCTTATGTGCACGTTAGGGCAGTTGCCATGTACATGCACGTTGGGGCAGTTGCCATGTACCATGCAAAAACACATGGCAACTCAGTAAAAGACAGTTGCCATCTGCTTACGTGCACACTAGGCAGTTGCCGTGTACCCTGCAAAAACACATGGCAACTCGGGTAAAAAAAGAGAGTTAACACCTGCTTATAAAGCACACTAGAGGCAGTTGCCATGTGCGCTGCAAAAACACATGGCAACTAGCAGCTTACATGTGGGAGAGGAGACGGGCGTGTGGGCGAGATGGCAAATGCCCACACACTAGCCCTTGTGCGTGACTGAAAACTGGTGTGTGGGTGAACTGCTAAACGCCCACACACCGTCCCCCCGTGTGGTAAAACAGATGTGTGGGCGAACTATGTCACACACCACACACACGCCTTGTCCTACGTGGCACAGAAAATCAGCCAAATTGTGTCAAGATTCGTGCATATAGTACTGGACGGTGATGGATGCGTGTGATCGAGATGGTTAACGCCCACACGTGTGGGCGTTAACATTTCCGAAGATTTATTCCACCTTTATATATGATTATGATTTAGAAATGCTGTGATCTTCGAATTTAGTAGGTTGGATACACTCTGAGTCAAACAGTTATTTCATCCAATACAATATGCTCACATGAAAAATAGTTCACCTTATGTCAATCATACAAGTACTGAGGATTACCTCGCCTAAAAAATTCGGATCATTACAACACATGGACAACATAGGGGGTCTTGCAACATAATCCATTCAGAGACATGACACAACATGCAAGTACAATAATCTAATGACAATTTCAACTGGTATCTAAAGAAGAACCGGGATTACCTTGGGCTTCAGATAGCAGAAACAGCAGGACCTCCTCCGTCTTCAAATGCAACATTCTTACTTCCTCCAATTCTTGGGTTGCTTGCATAATGTGTGCCGCTAATTCCGTAATTTCCAGCCTCAAGATAAATATTATCTCATTCATGGCAGCCACACCATCTCTTTCTGCCTCTAGTAGAGCCTCAAGCACTGTAATATCTGTGCTCAGACTGCTCCCCGGCGGTGTTGCCTCTAAACTGCTACCATCTGGTAACATGGATGGCGCACTGCTTCCATAAATAGATTCTTAGGTTGTACATTGTGTCCTAGTGTGAACGGCATCCTGAAAGGTTTCCACTGGACATCAGTAAGAGATAGTTATCGTATGATCCACGCAGTAAGCTTACATGGTAAACGACGGACGAATTATTGCCGAGCATAGCAAACTATATTTAAATGGTTCGAAGCAGCATCAGCCGAAAAGAAATTAAAATGGTAAGATGAAACTAGGGATGTAAGTGGCAAATAAATGACATCCGCCAGTCCCATCTAGTTAGTTTTTGCTACCTCCCTAGTTCATTTTCCTCAAAAAACAAAAACTCTTTTGAACTATCATACCACTAGTGGACTTTAATCGGGATTAAATGGGACCCAGTTGACATCCCTAGTTGAAAGGGAGTGTACAACTGCTATATTTAAGTTGCCAAGGCATCTAAGCAGTTGAAATAATCTGAGAAAGCACTTAACAGTGTGGCCTCATATAAACTACGAAGACAGTCTTGTGATGAAGTTGAGAAGAAAAGTTAAGGACTCAAATGGAACAAGCATGAATTTCTTTATGATGGTACAGCAGGCACTGCTGACATATTGGCCAAATCAGGTATAGCGTAACAACAAATAAGCATTCGAATCAAGCAATACAACAAAGCAGACAACTAAACTATTTGTAATTCGGTAGGATTACACGTTGAGGGCACAAGCCAAGAAAGCAGCCCACTCGCATTACATTTCACATGTACTAAAACACACTGGCTTACCATATGTTGCTGTGAAGCCTAGCTGCTATTGCAATGTTCTTTGAAGATATCGTAAGCATCCCGTGGTTGCAAATCTAGTTGTTGTAGTTTATTCTGCACCATCTGTTTAGGTAAAATTAATTTTAATCGCATGCACTGGTCCGAATTGATCATCAATGGTTCATCTAAACTAATGAAAGAAGGGTGTGTGCATACACGACAATATATCTGCTTCCCTCTATTTTTATGCTTGTTCGAGGTGCCAACCCCTAAAGAACAAATATTTTGCTTGATGGGGTTGGCAGCTCCATAATTAATAGAAGCATCAAATTAGTCATGCAACTTGGGAAGATCAAGAACACACAAACAAGTAATGAACAGAGGCTCGGAGCAGTGATGTAATAGCTAGCATCAGAAAATGTAGGGTAAAATGAACAAAAAGCAGCGGAACCACATGCTAGTTTGCTGATGTGTAATTAAGCATAGAGAACATTAAGCAGTCTGATGGAACCAACAAGTGGCATTAGAAACAAACTAAAGCATATTAACTATATGTGCATTGGTATGTAATTTAGCACATGTAACATGTTCACTGCCAGAAGTATGGCCCTACAGGTGCAAGCAGAATAACGCGTCTCATGAAAAACTGAATCACGCCCTGAAGAAATTTAAAGGAGCGGTGCTTATGCTAGGAAAGTGAACGTAGGCGCCGGCCGTTGGATAATAGTACCTGATTCTCGGCGGCGTATGGGTATCCTTGTCATACTTGATAGCTAAGGATCGTCGATGGTGCTCGTGTTGCGGTTGAGTTTGGGCTGGCTGTCGCCGTCGCTGAAGCGGCTCCGGTGCTACGGTTGCGGCGCCTGTTGACATACAAGAAAGCTCATATATGGTAAGTGAACAGTTGCATGATAAAGAGAAAAACCGAAGGAGTACAAATCGAAATAACCTGATGAGGCTGCGGCGTCGGTAAAGCAGGGCCGGTGGAGTTGAATATGGCGTCCGTGGAGCGTGTCTGCTGCAGTGGACGAAGGCTTCGGCGGGCGCGTTGTACAGTGCTTTCGGTGAGGAGGATCTGTTGCGGCGGACGAGGGCTTGTATGAAGGGCCAGCGAAGGGGCGGACGAGGGAGTCAGTGAAGGGCCTACGCTGTGGTGGACGAGGGCTCCGGTTAAGCAGATCCGGTGCGGTGGACCATGATGGCGCTCAAGGAGATCTGGAGCGGTGGACAAGCCAGTCACTGAAGCGGCTCCGGTGAAGTGATGAGTTGGCAGTTGGGGGTTCCAAGGTGCGGAAGGTAGATCCGGCGGGGTGTGAGGTCCACCGCTGCAGCGGAGAACTAGATTCAGCAGCTTACCATGGTTGGGGGGGTCGGGGAGGGGCAGGGGAGGGGGGCAAAGAGGGGGAAACAATGGAGTTACCAAAGCAGCCCTTTCCGTTCATGTGGCAGGGGTAAAACAGGAATATCGCAGGGCTAAACTTTCGGGCGCGTGATATTTCTATGTGAGCGGGAATTTTGAAAGCTTTTGGCGCCTAAAATTATAAGTATTCTTCTCTTGTACGGCCGACTATGATATCATGGCCGACAATTTGTTTGTTTTGCACGCAAAAAAATGTGCAAGTTTTGAAAATCAATGTCTCCAACTCGAAACTTAGATTGTCCATTCAATTCAAATATGGATCATTGAGCTACTACAAGCAAATACCATCATACGGTCCAATTCAAATGAAATTCCAAATGTGTTTATCCTAAATATGATGACAAAAGCAAAAATATGTATGTGTATGAATAAAGTGGATGATTATAAAGTTTGAACATGCCCGTATGTGTATATCTCTAGGTTTGATATATGAATCTGAAATCATGAAATCCTGGCTTAAAAAATGTACCTCTGTTTAAATGAATTACAAAAGCTAATGATGGAGTCGAATTCCAAAATTCCAATCTTAGGTTTGTAATTCTAGTACATCAAGGTATATCACGCATGTTCAAAAGTATCATTATCTCATAGTACAAACTGTGAAACAAATTGATCAACCATGAGTGCACAATATCTCAATTACGCTAAAGTCCCTCAAATATAGACACCTCACTCTTTATCTGAAGTCAACCCCCCCCACACACATAGAGAAGTCGTTCTCTCCCCCAAACACCAACACACGAGCACATTAACATCCCTCTCTCTTGTAAAGTCCGGACCCCAACATAGGTCTCTATCACTTTGTCTCCCGGGCATGCACACATCTCTTCCCTCACTCTCTAGGTCTCCCGCTATCTCTCTTACCCAAGCACACACACTATGTACAATGTATATTTTCCATACACACAAATGTCGCCCCAAACGTCTATCTCCCTAGTTATGTGGTTCTCGCGCACTCACCTCACACACCACCCCCACTGCAAACAAGCACACTTTGTCTCCTTGTGCACCACTCTCCTCTTTCTATCTCTCCCACATGCGGACCCGCCCCGGCTCCTTCCCTGTATACATATATGTCGTGACTCTTTGCATAGCTCCCTAATGTATAATCGTTCTCGATTTCACACATTGTTCTCTACACCATCTATTCTAGATATCTCATGAAGTCCCTATCACACACACGATGACTCGCTTGCCTTGCGTCTTCGTTCATAGTCCAATTTCGGACAACATCAACATTGTCTCCCTATCTATACGCCATTCATGGACACAAACGACCCCTCTCGCCCCCTCTCTTCCTCTCTCTCTATCTCTCTCTATCTCTCCATCGCTAGCTCTCTCTTTCTCTTGCTCTCACACCCCTCTCCCACACACACAATCGATGTCTCTTCCAAATAGTCTGCTCCCCCCACCCGCACCCGTGCTATCTTGCTACTACACATGTCACACCATTCCCCCTTCCCTTATACTAGGTTTACATCATCAGTGGTCTCTCTACTCCACATACACACTCTCCCTCTCACACACAAACGCATGCACAAACACACACAGACATGCACAAACACCCATTTATCTGGATCCTCATCTCTCCTCATGTCCGCATGTGTATCTCACACACTCACTCTCTAATTATGTATATGTGTCTCCACGTTACACAACACAAAGCCCATGTACATTTCTCTCTCTATCCTCCACACACATAGACACAAAGAATCTGTTATCATTGCCCCAGTCTCTAACATATCACACACGCACACTCTCTCTCTCTCTCTCTCTCTCTCTCTCTCGCAAACACGCTCAACAAGGGTTTCCCCGTGAATAACTTACCGTCTATTCATCAATAGTCGTGGCAGTACGGCAAACACGAGACGTGAAAAAGAATAAATCTACACGTGCTTAGACCACCTAGTATGACTACTAGGACTAGAGCAAGCCAAAAAGCGCGCCGCTGTCACCCCCTCCTTGTCAGCGACGGGAAAATCTTTGTTTTACACAGTCGAGAAGTCATTGTGCTAAGGCCCCACATGGCAAGGCGTTGAATAGAATGTAGATGCTAGTTTACGGAAGCAAGTATCGATAATACGTTTGTATCTCCATACTTATATTTCTTCTCTTATAAAAAACCGAGTTGGTGATGATGGTACGTGTGCCATCTTGCAATATAGACCGTCCGATCTATATCTGACGGATGGAAGTTAAACTAAAAGATACTCGCACCCCTCTCCACATTTGCAGACAAGGCCTTCCCTCGTTCATCCTTATCTCCAACTGTCGGTGTCAAAACCGGAGGATCTCGGGTAGGGGGTCCCGAACTATGCGTCTAGGCCGGATGGTAACAGGAGGCAAGGGACACGAAGTTTTACCCAGGTTCGGGCCCTCTCGATGGAGGTAAAACCCTATGTCCTGCTTGATTAATATTGATGATATGGGTAGTACAAGAGTAGATCTACCACGAGATCGAGGAGGCCAAACCCTAGAAGCTAGCCTATGGTATGATTGTTGATGTGTATGTTGTCCTACGGACTAAAACCCTCCGGTTTATATAGACACCAGATAGGGTTAGGGTTACATAGAGTCAGTTACAATGGTAGGAGATCTAAATATCCGTATCGCCAAGCTTGCCTTCCACGCCAAGGAAAGTCCCTTCCGGACATGGGACGGAGTCTTCGATCTTGTGTCTTCATAGTCCAGGAGTCCGGCTGAAGGTATAGTCCGGCTATCCGAACACCCCCTAATCCAGGACTCCCTCAGTAGCCCCTGAACCAGGCTTCAATGACGACGAGTCCGGCGCGTAGATTGTCTTCGGCATTGCAAGGCGGGTTCCTCCTCCAAGTACTTCATAGAAGATTTTGAACACAAAGATAGTGTCCGACTCTGCAAAATAAGTTTCCACATATTGCCATAGAGAGAATAATATTTACACAAATCTAATTTGCTGACGTATTCCGTAGTGTGACACACCACGCCCAAGCCTTTATCCGAGTCGTTTCATTATCCCACCTCAGCGCGTCATGCGAGGCGGTTTCCTTGGCACGTCTTGTTAAAGCAGAGATTGTGTCCCCTTATCCCGGGATTCTCATCAACACGGGCGTGGGTAACCTAACCGCTTCTAGGACTCCTAGATTATAGGCAAGTCCAAGCGGACACGGAGAGGACGCTTTATATTCACCCTCTTTATAAAGGGGACAAGGCTTTTATTTTTCCCTCCCGTGCTCAATCGAATCCTTCCCCCACCTCAAGCTCAAACGCCAGAAGTTCAGGTCAGGTGCTCCGAACCTCCAGTCATGTCCGGATCTAGCCTTCAAGGCCGATGGGTGCCTTCCTCCGTCACGGAAGAAGACATCAAAAAGTTGAGGGAGGCCAGATATCTGACCGCCGAAATTTTGCATCGGCTGCCTCCCCGAGGGTAGGCCGTCCCTACCCCCGAACCCAACGAGAACGTCGTGTTCGTCTTCCACTTCCTCCGAGGTCTAGGCCTTGATCTGGATCCTTTCGTCAGGGGTTTGATGTTTTATTACGGGCTAGACTTCCATGATCTAGCTCCGGACTCCTTTCTTCATATCACGACATTTATTGTCGTATGCGAGGCCTTCCTCCGGGTTACCCCTCACTTTGGCCTATGGCTCAAGAACTTTGAAGTGAAGCCGAAGATGATCGAGGGGCAACATGCAGCGTGTGGAGGTGCCTCAATACGCAAGATGACGGGAGCTCCATGGCCCAAAGGTTCCATCCCAGAGGTGTCTGAATTGTGGCAACAGGAGTGGTTCTACATTACGACTCCTAGAAGCGCCAAGTGGGCGGCCGCCCCTGTTTTCCGCTCGGGCCCTCCACCACAACTGATGTCATGGATCAGCAGGGGTCTGAGCTGGGGTCCAGCCAAGGACGTGCCTATACTGCAAAGCCGCATTCGAGATCTCTTCAATGGAGATTTCAGTTTGGTTGCGGTAATACAAGTTATGCTGGTTCGTCAAGTTCAGCCTTGCAAACGCCAGCCCCTTCGCCTATGGGAGTTCAATCCCGAGGGACCGCATGTCATTCAAGATTTTCTCGGCTTGACGCACGAGGAGATGTACAAGTCATTCTTCGGACCTCAGGTGGAGTGTCCAGAAGTCACCGAGGACGTGGGCCTGAGTAGTAACCGCGCCGCCGAACAGGTAAGGCATCTTCCGGCCGAACATACTATCTCTCCTTTGTTACGAAGTTATTTCTGGGAGTTCGCTTTTTGACCAGGACTAGCTAACAAATGCGAAGTTGATTCGGTGTTCGGCCCCCCTCCCTGAGGGTTTGGAAAACCCGGTATTGGAAAAGATGCTCCAGACTGCACCTTGCCCGGAGCCCTTAAAGGAAGATACTGTGGAGGGCAATGCGGGCGGACGCGGGCCCCTAACGCTGCCCATTCTAGCCGAGGGAGCAAGCGTCTCCATGAAGGAAGACGACCAGAAGAGGAAAAGGACTGCGCCCGGGGATTCGGAAGCCAAAACTTCCAAACGGGAGAAGAAGTCTCCCACAGAGGGTCCTACGTTGGGGGGCGCCGTTGCCGCACAAAGTCCGCGGGGGGATCAATTCTCCCACGAGTCGTAAGTGACCCGAAATACTTTAATAGTACAGATATGCCATCTTTTTCTTCTGAGAAGATAACCACTGCATATATTTTTGCAGTTCGGGCCTTAGCCCCTCTCAAATGAGCTCGTCTTCAGGGGATCTTCTTCCAGAGATGATGGAGAGCGAAACGCCTCCTCCGGACTCCTCCGCTCCGGAAGTGGGCGACCCTGAAGTGTCATTGCGGAGGGCCTCTCCGAGTCCGGTGAGGCCAGAAGATAATCCCATTGACCCCCGAAGCTCTCAGTGTCCGGCTCCCGAAGAGAGCAGACAAAAGAGTCCGGCACCGTCTAGTGTGCGATCGGATGTTCTGAGGGAGTTGGTGGGGCGAGCAGCCATCTCAGATGAACATCGTGTGCTGATGAATACGGTGATGGAGAGAATATCATCCGCCGAAAGAGGATTGCATGAAGCTTTTATGAGTATACTGACAGGCTTTGAGGTACGTAAAAGAATGTATGATAGTCCTGCACATGCTAGGTGTGCCCTGTGTAGATAGTAGCCCCTGAGACTCTGGTTTTCATCGGAAACAACGACGAACAGAGGATCATATTCCTAGGTAATAACCATATTGCCTCTATGTGCAGGTGATGGAAGCTCCGGTGGTTAGCCGGACTAGCGAATTTGCCCATTAAGAACGGCAGTTGGATGCGGCAGACGCCGACATCGAGCTTGTTAACAAAAGGCTTGACGAGGCATAGGGTAAGTGTCATTATCTGGTAAACGTCACATAGGAAGAGCAGCATGATGCCAGTATCTTTAATATGTTGTGACTGCAGATGGAGCTGCCACTGTTGAAGCCTTGCGGGCAGAACTTGCCCGAGCCAAGGAACAAGCGAGGTTGGGTAATGCGACTGCTTTGAAGGCGGCCAAAGAGTTGCAAGCCGAGAAGGCCGCACATGGCGAGAGCCGAGACAAGATGGCCAAGATGGCCATAGAATTAAAAGCCGCCGCCGACCGTTGCCGGGTTCTTGAAAAGGAAAATCAGGCGAAGGCATCGGACCTTGAGAAGGCTGCTGTGACGATAAAGGACCTCCTCTCTGCTATGAGGGCAAAGAAGGAGGAGCTGCGGGAAGCCGGGGATATTGTAGCTAGGAAATCCTTTATGTTGCGGAGGAAGTTCGGAGATCCACGGTATGCCCCTCTGGATCGGCTGTGGAGCTCGGAGGATGTGTATATGGATTTGGCGGCGAGCGCTGTCGATGCGGCCAAGTACTTCCAGGGTCAGACGGACCGTGGAGTAGACCAACTGTTTTGGAGACAATTCCATACTCCCGAGCATCCACTTTCATTGACTGACCAATTAGCCGAATGGGCCGAACTAAATAGGTTGTCCGGACTCTCCATGAGGTCCGAGATCAGCTATGGCCGGAAAGGTCAAAACCGAACAACTATTTCAGCTTGGTGCAGCAGTTCCTTGACATGGTGCCGCACATTAATGCGATGAAGAGGTCGGCGTGCATAGAGGGCGCACGGATGGCCTTTTCCTGTGTTAAGGCATACTGGGTGGAGATGGATGCTACCAATGTTGCAGCGCGGGATTCGGCTATAGGCCGAAAGGCTGCTGAGCACTACTTTGAAGAAGTTCTTGAGGGTGCCCGTTTGATAGAGACCCAGTGCTCAAAATATATTATGTTTGAGTGATGTGTAATCTCATTGTAAGCGAAATGCTTTTATAAATTCTTATAAGGCTATTTTTATACTTTTGCCTGAAAGTAATATTATGCCTCCTGGGCGGCCGTTTATGTATACATGTGTATAACCTGAAAGATTGCAGTCGTCGGCTTTAGCCCTCACGCATATAATGCAAAGGTGCTCGCAAAAACACGCGTTCAAACTTAACCCAATGTCTTGGTCCTATTAAGGAGGTGATAGCGGAGCGGGCGAGGCAACCGAACTATAATGCTTTAGCACTTTCACTTAGCCATAGGAGTTTGACAGTGGGGCTACTAGATAGCCCCTAGTGGCTCCGCACTCTCCCGGTTCCGGGGTGCGTACATGCCTGGCCGGAAAATGGCCCTTCGTTAAGGCAGAGGAATTCTAACATTCCCACAGGTCATCGAGTGGTTGACCAATCTCACGCTATATCGTGACAGTCAGTTTTCGGCTTTCTCTACTGAGGTGCTCTTCCGGATGAACCAGGGCACAATCACAGTAGTTCTCCTGGTGCTACCTTAGCCGGTAAAGCGGAACGTAAGGCACCAAAACACAGGAGCCGGGCAAACCCAACATTTGACCAAAGACAATGATTCAGAGCTGATGCATATAGGGCCAAACTCGCGACGCCAAACACTCCCTAAGGTATTCGGTCTTTGTGGTATAAACCGGGCCTAAATAATGGCCTTTGTAAGAAGCCCCTTGTGTCCAGGTACGTGCATTGTTCTGGCGTGGCCACATGCCAAGACGTCAGCATCCTTCTCAACGGTGGATATGTATCAACAAGAGACAGTAAAAAAGGTTTACGCAGGGTCTTAATCTAAAAAGAATCCTTGGAGCGGGTCCCTGCTGCACGTCTGTGCCTGTGTCTCCGTTGTTCCGTATCCTGGACGGGTGTAGCACGATGATCGTCTGTAAAAGAGAGGAAGTTAAGTGAAAAAGTTGTCGTGCAAAAGGATAGTTTTTAAAGAAACCATGTATAATTCAAGATGATAAGAAATTGCCACTTGTCTGCGCGCGTTGAGCCCCTTGTATTGACAAATAGGGGTGTGACCACTTATTTCCGTATAAATAGCGGCGCCGGACTTGATTAGTTGTATCTGAGGTCTTGACGGCCTATTGGATGCTTTCGTTTGTCCGGGCGCCTTTAGTGTGCGGCGGCCAAGGCAGCCTCACTCTCTTCGACGCACAGAGATCGCTTGATATTTCCATGCACTGTAATGATGCCACGTGGACCGGGCATCTTGAGTGTGAGGGAGGCGTAGTGTGGTATTGCATTAAAACGAGCGAAAGCTTCGCATCCGAGCAGTGCTTGATAGCCACTTTGAAACAGAGCGATGTGGAAAGTTAAATGCTCGCGACGGAAGTTATCGGGGGAGCCGAATGTAACTTGTAGTAGGAGGGAGCCCGTACAACGAGCCCCTGGGCCTGTCGTTACTCCTTTAAAGGTAGTAATGCTATGGTGGATTTGTGTTGGGTCTAGCCCCATCCCGCGGATTGTATCCTGATATATTAGGTTTAGGCTACTGTCGCCGTCCAGCAAGACCCTTGTGAAGTGATATCCGCCAATTACTGGGTCTAATACCAGGGCAGCCCATCCTGTGTGTCGGATACCTGCTGAGTAATCGTGATGGTCGAAAGTGATCGGTTGAGATGACCAGTGGCAGGACTTCGTGGTGATAGGCACTTGGGTATACTTTCCTGGGAGTGCCGCATTGTTTTTCCCTTGATTACGTGTAACACGTTTACTGTTTTGACTTTTGGTGGAAATTTCTTTTGTTCCACCGTGTCTTGCTTGGGAGGCTCGTCCTCGTCTTCACTTGGTGTATCCTCCCCCTTATGTACGGCGTTGAGCTTGCCGGACTGCTTGAAGACCCAACATTCTCTGTGGGTATGATTAGCAGGTTTACCAGGGGTACTATGGATCTGACATACTTGGTCCAGAATTTTGTTAAGGCTGGACAGTTCATCCCTGGTGCCTTTAGGGGGCGGCTTGTGACCTGGCCGAGAGCTTTTGAATCCGGCATTTACTACCGTGCCCTTCGTGCTGTCCTCTTTATTCCGGCGTTTGTTATTGCTGTTGCACCGTGATTTCCCGTTTCCATCTCTAATTTCAGATGTACTGGGGTTGCTGGTACTGCATCTGACTAGCCAGCTGTCCTCACCCGTGCAAAAGCGGGTCATGAGGTTTGTTAATGCGGCCATCGTTCTCGGCTTATTTTGGCTGAGGTGTCTGGCGAGCCATTCGTCACGGACGCTATGCTTGAAAGCTGCCAAGGCTTCGGCGTCCGGACAGTCGACAATCTGGTTCTTTTTAGTAAGAAACCTGTTCCAAAGCTTTCGGGCTGACTCTCCGGGCTGTTGATTTATATGACTCAAATCGTCCGCATCCGGAGGTCGGACATAAGTCCCTTGAAAATTTGCCCGAAAGGCGTCTTCGAGCTCTTCCCAACTTCCAATGGAGCTTTCGGGGAGGCCTTTGAGCCAGTGACGAGATGGCCCTTTGAGCTTGAGGGGTAGGTACTTGATGGCGTGGAGATCATCTCCTCGAGCCATATGGATATGAAGGATGTAGTCCATAGATGTAGTCCATAGATGTAGTCCATATGGATATTGAGGTCTACGGGCCTATATATACTCAACGGGGCTGAAGGGTTTTCTTTTTCCCTTCTCCCTCGTTCCTCTTCTCTGTGCCCTAGCCGCCGGCCCTCTTTGCCCCTGCCCCGGAGTGTGTCTCGCACTTCGGATCCTTGGGCTCTCCGTGGATTCTCTCCGTGGAAGCCTCCCGATCTCTTCCCATGGATGGTGGTAATGCCTCGTGCTCTTTGCTCCTAGATCTTTCTACGGTTGTCTAGGGCATTACTTAACTTTCCGCGATTAGTGTTTGATCTATGGAGTAGAAGAGATCTTTGTTTGCCTCCTGTCTTGTTTGCAGCACTTAGAATTCGAAATATTACTTGTGTGATTATTATGCCTCGGTTAGAACTCTCTCCCTTGGTAGTGCCACTGTCAGCAGTTCTACCGCCCCTATGGGCGGTACAACCGCTGGAGCGGTACTACCAGCGGAGGAACCGGTACAACCGGAGTATATCAACCACCCAGCACTGTTCTATCTTCTCTGTTGCCGCAACATGTTCTTTTCTGCTGGTGTGTGCAATCCTCTCATCCTTGCTGGGTTTTGTGTGCTTTTTCATGTGTGTGTTCAGGGGGCTCTAGTTCTCGCTCTGCTCCTCGCAAGACCAAGAAGAGGGCATGAAGGACCTTGCGCCCGGTCGTGTCTGATGATGAAGAAGAAGTTGTGATTCCCACCAAGCCCACTCGTCGTGAAAAGTCTGCAGCTGCTAAGCAACGTGTGGTTATGCCGTTGCATCATTGGAAAGCCAAGGATTGGGAAGCCTTCCGATCAAAGAATTCGTATGAGGTTCCCATTGCTCCCCGTTGGACCACCGTTCAGTTCCGGAATGAGATGCAAGTGCAGATTGTTCATGAACTCTTTGAGCACAACAAGAACAGATATGCCAAGCAGTGGACAATTGATCTTGACCATTGGAGGAACAACATGGAGTATTTTGGTGAGGCGCTGGCTCTCTGCGAGGAGTTTGATCTTGTCAAGCTCATGTCAGTCAACTGTGACTTTGATGTTCAACTCATCCATCAGTTCTATGCCACGGTTCATTTTGGGGAAGATGATGTGCGCACTCTCACCTTCATGTGTCGCGATGAATTGTTTCACGTTCCCTGGAGGGCATTCTGCAATGCTATTGGGTACGAGGATACCGGTCTGGAAGGAAGGGGTGGCATTCGTCCTCATGACTTTCCTAAGTCCATGCTTAAGGAGAAGCTTGCCCCTCTGTACATTCGGGGCCGTGGGATTATTGGAGAATCCAAGGATTTGGAGTAGGTCTATGACATCATGCACCGAGTGTTCCGCAATGTGCTCTTGCCCAAGGTGGGCAATCAAGATGATATTCATGGTTATCTGGTTGATTTGATGGTTGCTATGAAGACCATGGTGGGGACAGGGGCAACGTTTGATGTGTCAAGTTGGATGTGGCATGAGATGTACAACATGGTCATCTACCGTAAAGTCCCAATCTATGCCCCGTTTGTCATGTGCTTTCTGAACTCTGTGTGGGTTGTTCATCGTCCTGGAGAGCTCCTCACTTCTCCAGACAACCTCACTGTTCATGAGGTCAAGATCCTTAAGAAGAAGAAGCATGCCGAGCCTCGCTTCCCTGCAAATGCTCCTGAGGATGTCTATGCTACTTCTGACGATAAGGACTTTGAGCTGGAGCCAGGGGCCAAGCCTTCGTGGATGGCCAAACTCACTGCCAAGGTGAATAAGACCTTTTGTCTACAGGCTAACATCCAGAAGAGGATGTAGGAGGCACATGTCAATGAGAAGCTTGCACGACATCGCCAAATTGCAATGATGAAGCACGTCAACATGCCGGTTCAGAGTGGCTCTGAGAAGAGTATCACCCCAGAGGAGCATTGGATATCTACCCATAGCACGTGGACTGATGATGAAGCCCCTCCCCAGCCATCCTCCTCGTTTGCAGCAGCTGACAATGCCATGGAAGAATCTGATCACGACGACGAGGACGACTCTGACGATGAGGATCCAGATGCGACCGAGGAGTCAGAGGAGGACGCCTGAGCTTTGGGATGCTAGCTTCGCTCTTTTCCTTTTTGGTGTCTTGATGCCAAAGGGGGAGAGGGTTCTATAGGTCTCGGGGATTGGTTTTTCTTTTTCTCGTTTTCTCGTGTTGGTCTTTGTTCGTGGACTTGTTTCGTTCCTTGCTGTCTGTGAGACTTGTTACTCCTGTTACCTTTCCGTTCATCGGTCATTGTCGTTATTATTGCACTCTAAGCTTTATATTGTCAGAGTGGTGAGTCTACAAAATCAAGGGGGAGTCTAGTCCTGAAAGTGTGCCCATGCTTTCTAACAGCTAGTTCCTATTGGGGCACATATTCAGGGGGAGTTCCGTCTAGATTTTGTTGACTTATCTCTTGCAATTCATGTTGTTGTCATCATCCACCAAAAAGGGGGAGATTGAAAGGGCATTTCCCTACTTTATGTTTTGGATGATGATGACAACCCTTTGTTGGTCTAATCGTGTGCTATACGTTTCAGGTTCTCGATGCTTAGGCTTACATCAGATTGCTATTGCCTCTCGTAGGAAAAGATCGAAGACGTGTCCTCTACGCTTTTATTCTCTTTGGTCGTAGGGAACCCGTACTATCAAGAGGGAATCCTCATTAGAAAGCACTGGGGGAATCTTTTCACGTACACGTTCATCACCCCTCTTTGTCTTCCTCAGGTGTTAGAGAGTGAGAGTTTTTCCTTGTCTCTTCCCCTATCCTTCCTGCTCACTGTTTCTGCCCAGCGGTTGTACCGCTCTCTAGAGCGGTTGTACCGCTGGGTCTTGTCGCTCACCAGCTTTGCTCGAGCAGTTGTACCGCTGCCTCCGGGCGATGGTACCGCCACCATGCTCTGCAAATGCTGGGGCGGTGGTTCCGTCCATGCACCGCTCAAGTACCGCTCGCGCTTCTGTTTTGATGCGGTTCTTGGGCGGTAGTGGCCCAGTTGGTCTGGTCGTTCCACGATGACCGGTACCACCGGTGGTCCGAGCGGTTCTTCCGCTCGGAACTTAGCCGCCCAAGAGATCAAGGCCATGCGGTTGTTCCGGCCAGGCACCGCCCAAGTACCGGTCAAGCTCCTGTTTTGATGCGGTGGTTGTGCGGTGGCCAGACGGTTAGTCCAGTTATTTTCTTAACCGGTACTACCGCCCACCTGTCCGGTTGTATCGCTTGGTAGGGTTCTACAGATACACCGTGAATCCCGGTTGTACCGCGACGAGGACCGGTTGTACCGTTGCAGTGCAAAAAACGCAGTAATGGTTGGATTTGAGGGCTACTATATAAGTGAGCTTCTCCCGCCTACCACTCTTACCTTTGACCTCTCTCACTCCACCATTAATGCACTTCAAGCTCTCTTGCCCGATCTCTCTCTCTAGCCACTCAAACTTGTTGATTTGCTAGGGATTGAAGGAGGAGACCTAGATCTACACTTCCACCAAAGGATATTTGCTTCCCCCATACTTTCTTGTGTGGATTTTGTTACTCTTGGGTGTTTGAGCACCCTAGACGGTTGAGGTCACCTCAGAGCCATATTCCATTGTGGTGAAGCTTCATGGTTTCGTTGGGAGCCTCCAATTAAGTTGTGGAGAGAGCCCCAACCTTGTTTGTAAAGGTTCGGTCGCCGCCTTCAAGGGCACCAATAGTGGAATCACGGCATCTCGCATTGTGTGAGGGCGTGAGGAGAATACGGTGGCCCTAGTGGTTTCTTGGGGAGCATTGTGCCTCCACACCGCTCCAACGGAGACGTACTTCCTCTCAAAGGGAAGGAACTTCGGCAACACATCCTCGTCTCCGCCGTCTCCACTCTTGGCTATCTCGTGCCTTTATTTGAGCAAGCTTATTTGTTTCATATCACTTGCTTGCTTGTGTTCCTATCCTTGTTGCATCATATAGGTTGCTCACCTAGTTGCATATCTAGACAACCTACTTTGATGCAAAGTTTAAATTGTTAAAGAAAAGCTAAAAATTGTTAGTTGCCTATTCACCCCCCCTCTAGTCAACCATATCGATCATTTCAGCAAGACTTACATCAGAACTAGCTACATATGCATCAGTATCAACAAAGGGGGTGGTGGATTTTAACTGCAGCAAGCTAGCTTTGACTCTGTGGCTATCCTATACTACGACTACTAGTAATTGTTTGAGGTGAGAAAGTGCACACGAGTCCACCACAACACTACACTACCATGGATCCTCTTCCATCTCCCTATGGAAGTGCCATCCATAGCACTCACGCTTATCTTGCGCATTTTAGAGTATCCACTTCAAGTTGTCTATGACCATATAAGAACCAAGTAGTCCATATCCGCGGATGCGGCTATTCGAATAGATCATTACCCTGTAGGGGTGTACTTCTTCACACATGTTTCCACCACTTAGCGTCTACACACGACATGTGCTCGGTAGAGTTCAAGCGAAAGCCAACGTGGGTGTAGACCACGACCTGACTAACCATACAAGAATCTAGTCCAGGTTTATCTCCTATCTGATAACTGGCCCGTAATGGAGTCTGACCGAGGTTTCCATCACGGCCTCTAATGATGTGTACAGGGTTCCCAAGTCCACCCCGTCGAATGGTTCTACGCTTGGTACACCCGGCCACAGTGCTCGCCCCATCAAAGCTTACCCCTCCGGTCAGTGCTAAGCACGCCCCCAGCACAATCTATAAACACCAGAAACTAGTTGCAACTTCTGGATAGAGATCAGGGTGATTAATAAGTTGAGCAGGGTCATGTTTCAGGTCCCAATGTGTGGTAGTAACTGTTCTTGGAAAACATACGCATGACTCAGTTCTTAAGGACGGTCCCAATGAGACAACCCACCATGTACTCCTACATGGCCTCTCATCGCTACCTTTACCAAATTGTGTTCACGCACTTAGCTCTCATCAGTAGAACACCATCGATTCACTCCGATCCATCACCCAGATGAACCAGGCCTGACACAACTCTAAGCATAGCAAGCATAACAGACATAGCATGGTAAAGATCACAGCAAGGGCTCAAGCAACTCCTAACCATGCTAGTGAGGTTTTTACTAATTATTGTGGCGAAGACAGGTCATGCAGAGGAAGTGGGTTCCGCTACCGCAACTAGTAACAGTTGAAACACTGTTGTCTGAATGCAGTAAAAGAGCAGGAGCGAGAGAGTGGGATTGTATCAGAATGCTCAAGGGGGGTTTGCTTGCCTAGAATACCAACATGGTAGCACTGCTCCTCAGATAGATACCTGGTGCCACTCGCAAGAGCAGAACCAATCAAGAAGAACAGTGTCGAAGACAATCAATACACAACATATGCAACAATATGATGCATGAATATGACATGGCAAGAATGCTACGGAGTGTGCTAATGCATCTAGCAACAATTTAAACGAGGTCCATCTGAACCAAGGGTTCAAATGCAAACTCCCATATTAAGCACTTTAAATGCCAATTAGTGTTTTCACTTATACAGTAGGTATAAGTTAGTTAAACATGCATTAAAGAAGCATAAATGGATAGATTGGATTCTTCTGACAATTTTTCATATATAAATTATTTCATTTCGAGCTACAGTTTATTTTCTATGATTTTTTGAAGTTTAAACACTTTTCTAGAATTTCTTAATCATTTCTAAAATTGAAATAATCCATAAATGGTTTATTGCGTCGGCACTAGGTTAACGGTCAACTGGGTCAAACCTGACCAGTGGGGCCCACTGGTCAGTGAATGAGGGGCTAATCCCGCGTTGACTCACGCTTTGACAAGCTGCGGGGCCCGCTGTCAGTGTCTATGAGTGGTCCAGCTGGCGGGGATTAGCGCTAATGATCCCGCCACATCGGCCCTCACCGGATTTCTGCCGGTGGCGACCAAAGCTACGGTGGAAGCTTGCCAGGGCTGCGTGATGTCTACTACGCAACTTTATTCTTGTAGACACGTGTTGGGCCTCCAAGCGCAGAGTTTTGTAGGACAGTAGCAATTTTCCCTCAAGTGGATGACCTAAGGTTTATCAATCCGTGAGAGGTGTAGGATGAAGATGGTCTCTCTCAAACGACCCTGCAACCAAATAGAAGAAATCTCTTGTGTCCCCAACACACCCAATACAATGGCAAATTGTATAGGTGCACTAGTTCGGCGAAGAGATGATGATAAAAGTGTAATATTGATATTAGAAAAATATTTTTATAATCTAAATAAATAAAACAACAAGGTAGCAATTAGTAAACGGGCGCAAAAACGGTGTTGCAAGGCTTGAAAACAAGGCCTAGGGCCCGTACTTTTGCTAGTGCAATCTCTCAACAGTGCTAACATAGTTGGATCATATGATTATCCCTCAAAGTGTAACAAAGAATCACTCCCGAGTTCCTATTAGCGGAGAACAAAAGATATGAATTGTTTGTAGGGTGCGAAACACCTCAAAGCTATTATTTCCGTTCGATCTATTCAAGAGTCCGTACTAAAATAACACAAAGCTATTTTTTCTGTTCGATCTATCCTAGAGTTCGTACTAAGATAACACCAAAGCAAGTTCATATTCATAATACTCAATCACACAAAGAACTATAAAGAGACCCCAAAGTTTGTACCGGAGAAAAACGTGCATCAACCACTATGCATAGATTTCCCCAATATCACTGCAGGAATCCGCGAGTTGAATGCCAAGATACATATCAAGTGAATCAATATGATACCCCAATTGTCACCTCAAGTATTCATACCGCAAGATATATATCATGTGTTCTCATCTCTGAATATTCAATCCGACAAGACAAAACTTCAAAGGGTAAAGATTCAATTCATCATAACAAGAGTATAGAGGGTAGAAACATCATATGATCTGACTATATTATCAAAGCCCATGATAGAGATCACGAGAGAGAGAGAGAGAGAGAGAGAGAGAGAGAGAGAGAGATTAGACACATAGCTACTGGTACAAACCCTCAGCCCCGAGGGTGGACTACTCCCTCCTCATCTTGGTGGCCGCTGGGATGATGAAGATGGCCACCGGAGATGATTCCCCCCTCCGGAAGGGTGCCGGAACGGGGTCTAGATTGGTTTCCGCGGATACAGAGACCTTGCGGCAGTGGAAATTCTGATCTAGGTTAACCCCGATGGGTTTCGGAATATTTGGAAATTTATTGTGCAAAGAGGGGTGCGAGAGGCCACCGAGGTGGGCACAACCCACCTGGGCGCGCCAGGGGGGGCTGGCGCACCCTGGTGGGTTGTGCCCCCCTCGGGGCACCCCCTAGGTGCAGCTCTGGCCCATTGGGTTCCTTCTGGTCCATAAAAAATCCCCATGGAGTTTCATTGCGTTTGGACTCTGTTTGATATTGATTTCCTGCGATGTAAAAAAGAGGCAAAAACAGCAACTGGCAATGGGCACTGGGTCAATAGGCTAGTCCCAAAAAATGACATAAAGTTGCTATAAAATTATTGTAAAACATCCAAGAATGGTAAAATAATAGCATTAATACTTCATAAATTATAGATACGTTGGAGACGTATCAGCATCCCCAAGCTTAATTCCTACTTGTCCTCGAGTAGGTAAATGATAAAAGAAATAATTTATGAAGTGTGAATGCTAGCAAAGTGCATAAGTTTGATCAATGATAATTTCAATCACTTTTCCTAGCATCATAACATCAATTCTTTGTGATAAAACTTCTCATGTTACAATAGCAACCAATTCACATGTTAAGGTTCAAACAATGAACTCTCTTGAAACTCAACAACCTATGTTCTTAGTCACCAAGCAATTGCAATTCAACTTATTCAACAGAGTTTAAGTAAGAGCTCCACATACTCAACCATCTACTTGTGCATCCAAAAACCCTTAAACCCAAATTTTATTTTCAAGAGTCCACCATACCTACCTAAGGATTGAGCAAGATCCTTCAAGTAAGCTGTCATCGATGCAATAAGGCAATACAAATTTCTTCTAAAAGTGTTAGATCATTTAGTGCAAGAGAAAATTGAACGTTGTACGAACTTATGATGGCAAAGCAATAAAAGCGATGGACTGCCTAATAAAGGTTGCTATCATAAGGGGCAATATAACGTGACGTTCTTTTGTACTAAGGGGTTGAGCATACAAACAAATAAGCGCATGGCAACCTCTGCTTCCCTCTGCGAAGGGCCTATCTTTTAATTTTCAGTATTTATTTTATGCAAAGAGTCAAAGTTATTATCTCTAGTCCTTTTTATTTTTCTCGTTTGGCAAGCATCATGTGGTGAGGAAAGATCTAGGCACATATGTCCAGTAGAATATGGGTAGCATGAGTTATTATTGTTGACATCACCCCTGAGGTGAATACGTTGGGAGGCAAAACAATAAGCCCCTATCTTTCTATTTGTTTGGTTGAAAAGTTTTGCTCATGTGTATGTGGTGAGTGCTAGCAATCATAGAAGACTATTAGTATCTCTACTTGGTGCAGAATTTTTGGCTAGCAAAGATGGGGGGCAAGCACCACATGTTGAAGGATCTATGACAATATAACTTCTATGTGAATATGAGCAAACATAAATCATTATGTTGTCTTCCTTGTCCAATGTCAACAATTTTTTTGCATATAATATTTTGATAGGGGCTCACAATCACAAAAGATTTCCATCATAGTGTATTTGAATGTGAAAGTTCTCTTCCTTATACTAATTATTCGTGAATTGCTTGTATGACCAATATTGTGATTGTCAAGCCTCAAAATATTTCACTTTCTAAACCTAATGTGAAGCTACCACTAGGGATGATATAATTTGAACTTCATGACATTCAATTTATTCAGCAATTTACTCATAGGATACAAGTGAAGAACAAGAGCAATTCCATAGAAAAGAGCTTCGTTGACGGGATGTGAATGCCGCTTACTTAGCCTCCTTGGCAACTATTTGAGAACTCTATTTTATTTAAAAACTTCCAAATCTAAGTACTTTATTAACACAACAAGCAAAACAAAATAAAATGACATTCTAAGAATAGCACAACTCATGTGAAGAAGCAAAAACTTAGGCTCAACCGATATTAACCGATAATTGTTGAAGAAGAAAGGTGGGATTCCTACCGGGGCATCCCCAAGTGTAGATGCTTGAGAATTCTTGAATATTATCTTGGGATTCCTTGGGAATCCTCAAGCTTGAGCTTTGGTGTCTCCTTAATTCTTCTCATATCACAGTTTTCCTAAATCTCAAAAGCTTCATCCACACAAAACTCAACAAGAACTCGTGAGATAAGTTAGTATAAACTAATGCAAAAACCTTATCAACCTCTACTGTATAAAATCACTAAAATTATTATTCAACATTGCATACTAAATGCCTCTGCATATTTAATAATCCTATGCTCAAATAGATTCATTAAACAAGCAAACATATGCAAACAATGCAAAGATAACAGCAATCTGCCAAAACAGTACAGTCTGTAAAGAATGCAAGAGTATCAATACTTCTCTAACTCCAATAATTATGAAATTATACCACACTGTATAAAATTTATCATAGCTTATTATTTAATAAGTTTCAACATTTTATCACATTCTGACTTTTCTAGGGAATTTTTGCAACAGCGGTAAACTTTATGTTTCCAAACAGCAACATGTAGACTTGCAAAATAAGCATGGTAAAGGCTATCCTTGACATTTTTATTGAAATAAAAGATGCAAAATATTATTTTAAATAACATAAATCAAATCCTAATAAAATAAATTGATGCTCCAAGGAAAACACATATCATGTGACAAATGAAAACATAGCTCCAAGTGAGGTTACCGATAATGTTGGATACGAAAGAGGGGATGTCTTCCGGGGCATCCCCAAGCTTAGTTGCTTGGATCTTCCTTGGATATTAACTTGGGGTGCCTTGGGAATCCCCAATATTATGGTCTTGTCACTCCTTATTCTCCTCATATCGTCATCTCACCCAAAACTTGAAAACTTCAATCACACAAAACTTAACGAAACTTTGTGAGATAGGTTAGTATGATAGAGAGCAAACCATTTCACTTTGGTACTGTCAAAGACAAGATTAATAATTGTTCTCACACAATGCCTACTGCAGCATATCATTTTCACAATTTATATTTAGCAATATAAGCCATATAAACTAGAAAGCAAGCAAAGTATGCATTGAAAATAGAATCTGTCAAAAACAGAACAGTCTGTAATGATCTGGATAACTACCATACTAGCACTAATCCAAAAATTATGAAACAATTATTACCACGTGAAAATTTTGTATATTAAACTTCTGCAAAAAGAATCAACTCAATATCACTCTTCTGTTAAAAATTAGACCTATTTTCGTGAGTGCAAAAGTTTCTGTTTTTCAGCAGGGTCAAACCAACTATCACCCAACATGGTCCCAAAGGCTTTACTTGGCACTTTATTGGAACAAAACCTATAAAACATTATCAATACAGTAGCATAATCATGTGAAAACACAAAAACAGTAATTAAAAGTGTTGGGTTGTCTCCCAACAAGCGCTTTTCTTTAGTGCCTTTTAGCTAGGCATGATGATTTCAATGATGCTCGCATAAAAGATAATAATTGAAACATAAGGAGAACATCATGCATCATAAGTTCCTCTCTCATACTAATTTTCAGTAGCATCATGAATAGATTCATCAATATAACCATTACATAAAGCATTCTTTTCATGATCCACAAGCATAGAAAATTTATTACTCTCTATGTGTGACGCCCCGAGACCGATGCTCGAGAAGACTTCCATGTGTTCCGGGTTTCGCCGTGTGTTTCACTTGTGCCCACCCTTTTTTTTGTGCATTGCATCATGTCATCATGTCATAAGTCTTTTGTATCTCACTAAATAAATTGCATGGATCTTCGGTCCATTTAAATCGAGGGAATTCACATGGTGATTCTCTTTATAACATATCCTCCCAATATTAGGGAGCTAAATAAAAACATTCCATTCGTTTGGATTTACCGTAACACTCGTGCAAATAATTCCTCATGTCTATTCCTCTTCGAGTTTGACCTTCAAACCTTGCCAATATCTCTCATCTCTTTTATCGAGGCTCCTCCAAAAACCTCAACATTTTTGGACACTTCTGAAACAAAGCCCTAGTTCAAACTCATTTGAATTAAATTTAAATGAATTTGAATTAAGCTCTTCTATTTCGCATGAAACTTATTTTCTTGAACTAAGTATAATTCTTAGACTCAGAAGGAGAAGTTTCAGCATTTTCTAAAACCCCCTAGCTATTTCTTTCCTTCCTTTTTCCTTCTGTCTACTTTTCTGTAAATGGGAAATAGAAAAGGTTGGCCTTTTGATCCGAAGCGGCAACTGGCCGGCCCATCTGCAGGTCCAGCCGACCCCCTCCTAATCCCTCTCTAAGGCCCTGGCCTTTTGCCTCTCCACTGGGCCGGCCCAAGGCTAAAGCCCACCCGAACCATTTCTAACCCTAGCCGCCGGAGAGGCCTATGCTCGATCCCCTCTTCGTTCCTCCTCCATCCGCATCCTCACCCTCTCGCTCGATCCCATCCGCCCGCAGCCTCTCCTTCCCTCGACCCCCACTCTCTCCTCTTGTCTCGCTGCTCGCGCCGCCAGGAAGGAACGTGCGCGCCCGATCCATTTCTCTCCCTCTCCATCGCTTGGGCCGCCGAGCTCCACCAGGAAGACCAACCCCGCACCGACGACCCTGCAAGCTACTGCTGCACGCCAAGTCCTACGCCGCTGTCGTCTTCACGACCTGTTTCGATCCCTGCCGCGCCCCTACATCGAGCAGCCAGAGCCGCTCGTCGTCGGACCCTGTCTGCTGCTGCCTGGATCCGCGCGTTCGCCACCGTCGGCTACCTCGAGGAGCGCCGCCGCCCTGCAGCATATCCTGCTCTCTCTCTGACCTTGGACAGGGACCCTGACGACCCCATGGATGGCCGGCTCTGCCAGGCATCCTGCTGCTTCATCACAGCCTTGCCTCTCCTCTCGTGCCCGACGCCGCAGGCGCACCAAGGGCGCCTCCCGTGGCTGCCGTTGCCCGCTGCTGCGCTTCTCCTTCTCCCAGGTGCAGTCGCCGTCCAAGACTAGCAGGCAACCGCAACGCCTTTTGCCTCCTCATCCGCGCTCTGCTCGTCCCAGACCTCCCCTGCAAGCACGTGCCACCGTGCCGAGTCCCTGCTCGCCTCCTCTTCTTCGCTTCAGCACGAGGATGAGCCCCTGCCTCTGCCTCCCGCCAAGTTCGGGTGGTCCCTGTTCAAGCCGCCTATGACCCGTGCTTCTCCGTGGCTTCGTGTTGGACTGTCAAGACCGTCAAGACCACATGCGCCCGAACGACTACAAAATTTTGCGTCAAGTACCTCTACTATCATCATCGGAATCCCATGAACGCCAAGTACCCCGACGCCCGACGCCAGGAACCACTACCATCGTCGAAGACCCGTGTAACACATGCGTTAAGTACCTCTTCGGAAGACCCAAACGTCTTCGAACCGTGTACGACTACCGTCGACGGAGACCGCGAGTACAACTACTTCCCAATACGGCGCCAAGTTCCACCACCGACGCGCGTGTTGGATTCACCAAGTACCGCACCGGAACGCCAAGTACATGGATATGCCAAGTTCCCCTCCGAACATGTACGAATAAGCCAGGTGATGCGACAAGTACCCCGATAACGTGTACAACTACTCCGGCAAGATCAGACCGACAAGCATCCCGATGTCGTGTGAACCACTACCGTCACCTCGAAGACATTGGAGTCATTTAGTACCTCTCCGAACGAACGTGAACCACTACTTCCGCTACTATCGAACCCAATCCGCTTCGAAAAAGGCACGCTTCGAAAGGTATAACCATTGACACGACCGTCCGTGGACCGAATGCATGTTATGTGATACGAGATGAACCCTGTGTTTGCAGCGTGCCCGTTTGTTACGTGCACGACCCTCGATTGCCATGCCGCCGACACATGGGACACCCGGTATCCGGGAGCGCCCCACCATCTTTTGCGCGCTCCCGCCACACTTCTCTTTTGTATCGGTATCTCAATCGAGTTACTGGGAACCGGAACGTTGCCGCGGCACCGTTTCGTTATCGTCGCTGTGGCACCCCTTTTGTTTCCTCCACGATGACAAATGCTTCATAATATGCTCATGTCAACATTTTTTTCTTAAACTTGCATAAAACTTGTTCATGTCATCCGCATCATGGTAACAACAATTAAAATGTTTAATATTGTTGTTTGCTTTAAATTACTAATGCATATGGGGATTTACCGGGTTTGTTGTTTATTATATCCGGCCCCATTTAAATTGTTTAGATGGTATAATTTTGTTATGTTTCACCTCTTGACATGCTTAACAACATTTAATATTGGTGAGTTCATAACCAGGAGAGAACTAAATAATTGTCGTGGTGTTTCGTCAATATGCAACGGAGTTGCATATTGAGCTCCACTTAATTTGTAGTATTGTTTGTGCACTTTACCATGCCATGGATATTTAAAACCGGACATGCATCATACTTGGTTGTGCATCATGCCATGTTATGTGTTGGTTGTTTACTATGTTGTTTGCTTCTTTCCGGTGTTGCTTCTTCGGGTTAGTTCCGATAACGTCACGTTTGTGAGGATTCATTCGACTACGTCTGTTTGTCTTCTTCTTGGACTCGTTCTTCTTCCTTGCGGGATCTGAGGCAACATGACCATACCCTCGAAATCACTTCTATCTTTGCTTGCTAGTTGCTCGCTCTTTTGCTATGCCTATGCTGCGATACCTACCACTTGCTTACCATGCCTCCCATATTGTTGAACCAAGCCTCTAACCCACCTTGTCCTAGAAAACTGTTGTTTGGCTATGTTACCGCTTTGCTCAGCCCCTCTTATAGCATTGTTAGTTGCAGGTGAAGATTGAAGTTTGTTCCTTGTTGGAACATGGAGATGTTGTTCCTTGTTGGAACATGTTTACTTGTTGGGTTATCACAATATCACTTATCTAATTAATGCATCTATATACTTGGTAAAGGGTGGAAGGCTCGGCCTTATGCCTGGTGTTTTGTTCCACTCTTGCCGCCCTAGTTTCCGTCATATCGATGTTATGTTCCCGGATTTTGCGTTCCTTACGCGGCTGGGTTATAATGGGAACCCCTTGACAGTTCGCCTTGAATAAAGCTCCTCCAGCAATGCCCAACATTGGTTTTACCATTCGCCACCTAGCCTTTTCTTTCCCTTGGGTAGGCCTGCCCAAGGGTCATCTTTATTTTAACCCCCCTGGGCCAGTGCTCCTCTGAGTGTTGGTCCGACCGAGTAGACCGCGGGGCCACCTCGGGGTAACTTGAGGGTTGGTTTTACTCGTAGGATGTCTCATCTGAGTGTGCCCTGAGAACGAGATATGTGCAGCTCCTATCGGGATTTATCGGCACATTCGGGCGGTGTTGCTGGACTTGTTTTACCATTGTCGAGGATGTCTTGTAACCGGGATTCCGAGTCTGATCGGGTCTTCCCGCTAGAAGGAATATCCTTCGTTGACCGTGAGAGCTTGTGATGGGCTAAGTTGGGACACCCCTGCAGGGATTTGAACTTTCGAAAGCCGTGCCCGCGGTTATGGGCAGATGGGAATTTGTTAATGTCCGGTTGTAGAAAACCTAAAGTTGACCTTAATTAAAATGCACCAACCGCGTGTGTAACTGTGATGGTCTCTTTCCGGCGGAGTCCGGGAAGTGAACATGGTGTTGGAGTTATGCTTGACGTAGGTTGTTTTAGGATCACTTCTTGATCATAGTTGTCCGAGCGTGCTTTTGCCTTCTCTTCTCGCTCTCTTTTGCGAATAAGTTAGCCACCATATATGCTAGTCGCTTGCTGCAGCTCCACATCATACCTTTTACCTTACCCATAAGCTTAAATAGTCTTGATCGTGAGGGTGTGAGATTTCTGACTCCCTGTGACTCACAAATAGTTCAAAAACCAGCTTGCAGGTGCCGTTGAGCCGAGCAGGTGACGCAACCAAGCTCAAGGAGGAGCTCGATGAAGATCTTGTTCTTTGTGTTGTTCCATTTCCAGTTGATCAGTAGTGGACCCCAGTCGGGACGATCGGGGATCTGTTTAGCACTTGCGGTAGTCTTCTTTTATTTTGGTTCCATAGTCGGACCTTGTGTGTATCTGAATGATGTAGTGCTTTATTCATGTAATTGTGTGAAGTGGTGATTGAAGCCAACTATGTATCTCTTTCCCTTATGTATTACATGGGTTGTGTGAAGATTACCTCACTTGCGACATTGCTTTCAATGCGGTTATGCCTCTAAGTCGTGCTTCGACACGTGGGAGATATAGCCGCATCGAGGGCGTTACAAGTTGGTAATCAGAGCCTTCCCCGACCTTAGGAGCCCCCTGCTTGATCGAATCGCTGGCGTTATTGAGTCTAGAAATGTTTTTAGTCATTTAGGAATTATATATATCGGAGAGTTAGTACTTCTTATTACTCCTCAGTCCCTTCATCGCTCTAGCAAGGCATCCTGACATAGAGTTTTGACTCTTCTCTTCTCAAATTTCACTAAAAAAAATTTAGATCACGCAGGTATCTTGGAATCGTTCCGATGGTTTTGTGATGAGAACATTGTTCTTGGTGCCTCCTGTCATTTAGAGGTTGTGGCAGTGTCCCGGGGAGTTGAGCTTCGAGGTGTTGTCGTCACAATTTTATCGTTGCAGTTCTGGAATACCTGAGATAGTTTCACCGACATTGAAAATCTCTTTTATGTAGTTGTTGGTGAGATAACCTCGACACCACCCAGTACTGGGGCGGGAGTTTGGGAGTATTGCCATAACTCGTATAACAGATGCTTTTCAAAGGTTGAGGTAAACGATTTCCGAAGGTTTCTTGGTTATGTGTTGAAGGATGGATACAACTGGATGTAGGATTTGCTAGCTTTGGGTGAGATATTATGCTTCCCCTGTATCCCCAACACCTGATTGCATAACCGGAAAGTTTTGGGAGTTCATAAGTGGGAATTCAATTAGATCTTAGGATATCTTCCCGACAGATGTATGATATGAAATTGGGGTTCAACGTCTAGTGGTCCGCCTATTCACGGTTGGTTTTACAGTGGTCTCGTTGTGTCTTAAAGAGTCCTTGGCTATGCCGACTCGGGGATGCTTCGTATGTCATGTGCACTGCCTTGTACATGATGGTGCTGTACGATCGAGCCCGTGTAGGCCCCACCACGAAAACTTTGGACGAGATCTCTATCATATGTTTGTTCCGGCTTATTCCGCAAGCCAATCCTTTGTTTTTGTTTTTGAGTTGTGGTATTCGAGTTGCTTCGAAGTCAAATGTTGATTCCATACCTGTTCCTAAGCGGTGTTCTCATACTCCTATGTGAATACCAATCCTTCATGATAATCGAGATTGTCATGCCAATTTCTTTTCAACCGGCGTGTTTCTCTTCAAGTGGATCCGATCATTTCAACTTCCGCAAGATCAATTATCACTTCTTCTCAATGGTGTTTGTTTCATCCGTCTCCAAGTTGCCTTTGTTTTTCCCGCCCACCCACCCTTTTTCCTCAAGGACTCGGATTTCTTAATCAAGCATCCTTTTATTCTTGTTAAGTCTCTTCATTCTTTTCTTTCAATGTTCTACCCGGTGGTTCACATGAAGATGCTCTTCTAGTTCGTCATTTCTCACTCATTTTCCTTCTCCGGTGGATTCAATTCGAGTTTTCAGTGTTGATCATATTCTTTTCTTTGTTTCTAATGCTATTCACATGTCGGTGCACCTCATAATCATTCCCCGTTTGCTATTCAATTGTTCCGGAGTGTTCAACCTATTTAGGGGTTGTTATCTCATTCAAGCCATTTAATTCAACCGGCGCTATCTCTCTTTTCAAGCAATCGTTCTACGGTGTTTCTTTTGAATGGGCCCTAACCCACAGGTCTTTTCCCAGGATCTTACCTAACTCTTCTTAATTTTCACCGAAGCTATTCTCAAATCTTTTAAAGTTTGATGTAAGAATGAATTGTCATTAGTCATATGTCTTCCTCCAAGATCTTTCAAATTCTTTTCATCGTTGGTTCAACCTTGCTAATTTTCATCCCGGAGTATCTCAACTATTTGGTGGTGTTCCTCGTCGTCATTCTCTGCATTTGAAGACCGAAGAAGAATTTTCCTCCATATCTTGCTCCATTCTCTTCAAGATTCATGGCTCTAGTTTGTTGCCATCATCTCATAATTATTTTGATAATGAGAATTCTTTTCGCCCATCTGAAGCAATTCAAGAGTCTTCTCAGATTGATTATCCGGAGTCCAACAATTCAGAATTATTCATTCCAGCTTTCAACTATCATTCTCCAAATCTTACCAGTGCGTCATTCAACTATGCTCTCTAATCAGCTCGTGATCTCTTCGTTCTCATGGATCTACATTCTCTCAAACATCTTCGTTCATTTGCTAATTCTTACCGGTGATTCACCCCTTTACTTCGTTCATTTCCAATTCTTACGGTGGCTATTCAGGTTTTTTCTACCTTGCTATAACATCTAGTTATTCATTGTCAATCCTAACGGTGGTTCGTACAAGAGTTCTCGTCATTCGTTATCGTATATATTCATTCGTTCTTCTCAATCCTACCGGTAACTTGTTGAAGACGTTCCCAAGTTTGCTCCATATCTATCTTAATCCTTTTTCAACGAGAATAAGTAGTATGCCAAATCCGTTGCTTGTCATCAATTAAATTGGTGAAGGTTAAGCATAATATAATTCTTATTCTTGTTTCATCCATATGTTAATCTTTTCTTCCGGAGTTTGTTCACGATGATTAAATTCTTGGTTTCAAGTGCTCGTCTTTCTTTCCCGGAGTTCCTCACGGAGATCCATCTAAATCATTACAAGGTTTCACCTTGTGTTTCCAACTTCTTTTTTATTTTCGTTATTCTTTTGGTTAACGGAGTTCTTCATGGAGGCTCTACATGATGGTTCATAAAGGATTTAATTCCTTCTCGAAGTTTTCATCGAGATTCTTTTTTAAGGAGCTCAAGTATTCTTCATCTTGCAATCCGGAGTGCAATTCTTTTTACCTTATCATCGGAGGTGGTATTATGTCATTCTTGATAATTTGAGTTCATCCTTCATGATTCACATATTGTTAACAATGAGGTATTTTAAATCCATCAATCTCTGCATAGGAGTTATATTGGGTTATATTTCACCTAAAGCCTTCCCTGAGGATTGTTGCTATCATGGTGGTTATAATTGACCCAAGTTCTTCTTTATCCTCCCGGTGAAATAAGTTTCTTGTCTCCTTGTTCATACCAATCCAATTCTTTTCCCGTGAGTGGCAGGTTGTCACCTCATAATTTGAGATGTATTCCATAAGACCATATCAAGAGTATTCTTTTCGTTGTTGGTGTTCCAACAACTCCGCTCGACCCGTCTCCTAAGGATGCCTTCTCAAGCTCTTTTGTGACATAAGATGGCATCATCTTCTCCATTTTTTTATTTCAATTATCTATCTTCTATTCTTTTGTTCCGGAGCCATTGTGATGTTGCTCTTTTCTCTCATCATCTTGGATCGTGTTCTTTTCGTGCTTATCCATTTAACCGGAGTGTGTGCCCGCTGCTCAAGTTCTTTCATTTTATCAAGTCTCTCATCTCCTTTCAACCGGAGTGCTGTCCGAATTCGTTCTTCCTTGTTCCTCTTTTCTAATGGAGTGTTTTCAACTTCGTTCATCTCCGTTGTATTCTTTTCTCGAAATGGCTAAACCTTTTCAAGGTTCTTTGGTTTCACGCATTTGTCAAAGAAGCAATTAGTTTTACCTCTCCTCTTCCTCTTCCGTTTTCCCTCCGGTGCCATCCTAGATCTCGGGACGAGATCCTCTCATAGTGGTGGAGTGTTGTGACGCCCCGAGACCGATGCTCGAGAAGACTTCCATGTGTTCCGGGTTTCGCCTTGTGTTTCATTTGTGCCCGCCCTTTTATTTGTGCATTGCATCATGTCATCATGTCATAAGTCTTTTGTATCTCACTAAATAAATTGCATGGATCTTCGGTCCATTTAAATCGAGGGAATTCACATGGTGATTCTCTTTATAACATATCCTCCCAATATTAGGGAGCTAAATAAAAACATTCCATTCGTTTGGATTTACCGTAACACTCGTGCAAACAATTCCTCATGTCTATTCCTCTTCGAGTTTGACCTTCAAACCTTGCCAATATCTCTCATCTCTTTTATCGAGGCTCCTCCAAAAACCTCAACATTTTTGGACACTTCTGAAACAAAGCCCTAGTTCAAACTCATTTGAATTAAATTTAAATGAGTTTGAATTAAGCTCTTCTATTTCGCATGAAACTTCTTTTCTTGAACTAAGTATAATTCTTAGACTCAGAAGGAGAAGTTTCAGCATTTTCTAAAACCCCCTAGCTATTTCTTTCCTTCCTTTTTCCTTCTGTGTACTTTTCTGTAAATGGGAAATAGCAAAGGTTGGCCTTTTGATCCGAAGCGGCAACTGGCCAGCCCATCTGCAGGTCCAGCCGACCCCCCTACTAATCCCTCTCTAAGGCCCTGGCCTTTTGCCTCTCCACTTGGCCGGCCCAAGGCTAAAGGCCACCCGAACCATTTCTAACCCTAGCCGCCGGAGAGGCCTATGCTTGATCCCCTCTTCGTTCCTCCTCCAGCGCCTCCTCACCCTCTCGCTCGATCCCATCCGCCCGCAGCCTCTCCTTCCCTCGACCCCACTCTCTCCTCTTGTCTCGCTGCTCGCGCCGCCAGGAAGGAACGTGCGCGCCTGATCCTTTTCTCTCCCTCTCCATCGCTTGGGCCGCCGAGCTCCACCAGGAAGACCAACCCCGCAGCGACGACCCTACAAGCTGCTGCCGCATGCCAAGTCCCGCGCTGCTGTCGTCTTCACGACCTGCTTTGGTCCCTGCCACGCCCCTGCATCGAGCAGCCAGAGCCGCTCGTCGCCGGACCCCGTCCGCTGCTGCCTGGATCCGCGCGTTCGCCACCGTCGGCTACCTCGAGGAGCACCGCCGCCCCGCAGCATATCCTGCTCTCTCTCTCTCTGACCTTGGACAGGGACCCTGACGACCCCATGGATGGCCGGCTCCGCCAAGCATCCCGCTGCTTCATCACGGTGTTGCCTCTCCTCTCGTGCCCGACGCCGCAGGTGCACCAAGGGCGCCTCCCGTGGCTGCCGTTGCCCGCTGCTGCGCTTCTCCTTCTCCCAGGTGCCGTCGCCGTCCAAGACTAGCAGGCAACTGCAACGCCTTTTGCCTCCTCATCCGCGCTCTGCTCGTCCCAGACCTCCCCTGCAAGCGCGTGCCACCGTGCCGAGTCCCTGCTCGCCTCCTCTGCTTCGCTTCAGCACGAGGATGAGCCCCTGCCTCTGCCTCCCGCCGAGTTCGGGTGGTCCCTGTTCAAGCCGCCTATGACCCGTGCTTCTCCGTGGCTTCGTGTTGGACTGTCAAGACCGTCAAGACCACATGCGCCCGAACGACTACAAAGTTTTGCGTCAAGTACCTCTACTGTCATCATCGGAATCCCATGAACGCCAAGTACCCCGACGCCCGACGCCAAGTACCACTACCATCGTCGAAGACCCGTGTAACGCATGCGTCAAGTACCTCTTCGGAAGACCCGAACGTCTACGAACCGTGTATGACTACCGTCGACGGAGACCGCGAGTACAACTACTTCCCAATACGGCGCCAAGTTCCACCACCGACGCGCGTGTTGGATCCACCAAGTACCGCACCGGAACGCCAAGTACATGGATATGCCAAGTTCCCCTCCGAACATGTATGAATACGCCCGGTGATGCGACAAGTACCCCGATAACGTGTACAACTACTCCGGCAAGATCGGACCGACAAGCATCCCAATGTCGTGTGAACCACTACCGTCACCTCGAAGACATTGGAGTCATTTAGTACCTCTCCGAACGAACATGAACCACTACTTCCGCTACTATCGAACCCAATCCGCTTCAAAAAAGGCACGCTTCGAAAGGTATACCATTGACACGACTGTCCGTGGACCGAATGCATGTTATGTGATACGAGATGAACCCCGTGTTTGTAGCGTGCCCGTTTGTTACGTGCATGACCCTCGGTTGCCATGCCGCTGACACATGGGACACCCGGTATCCGGGAGCGCCCCACCATCTTTTGCGCGCTCCCGCCACACTTCTCTTTTGCATCGGTATCTTAATCGAGTTATTGGGAACCAGAACATTGCCGTGGCACCATTTCATTATCGTCACCGTGGCACCCCTTTTGTTTCCGCCACGATGACAAATGCTTCATAATACGCTCATGTCAACATTTTTTTCTTAAACTTGCATAAAACTTGTTCATGTCATCCGCATCATGGTAACAACAATTAAAATGTTTAATATTGTTGTTTGCTTTAAATTACTAATGCATATGGGGATTTACCGGGTTTGTTGTTTATTATATCCGACCCCATTTAAATTGTTTAGATGATATAATTTTGTTATGTTTCACCTCTTGACATGCTTAACAACATTTAATATTGGTGAGTTCATAACCAGGAGAGAACTAAATAATTGTCGTGGTGTTTCGTCAATATGCAACGGAGTTGCATATTGAGCTTCACTTAATTTGTAGTATTGTTTGTGCACTTTACCATGCCATGCATATTTAAAACCGGACATGCATCATACTTGGTTGTGCATCATGCCATGTTATGTGTTGGTTGTTTACTATGTTGTTTGCTTCTTTCCGGTGTTGCTTCTTCGGGTTAGTTCCGATAACGTCGCGTTTGTGAGGATTCGTTCGACTACATCCGTTTGTCTTCTTCTTGGACTCGTTCTTCTTCCTTGCGGGATCTCAGGCAACATGACCATACCCTCGAAATCACTTCTATCTTTGCTCGCTAGTTGCTCGCTCTTTTGCTATGCCTATGCTGCGATACCTACCACTTGCTTACCATGCCTCCCATATTGTTGAACCAAGCCTCTAACCCACCTTGTCCTAGCAAACTGTTGTTTGGCTATGTTACCGCTTTGCTCAGCCGCTCTTATAGCATTGTTAGTTGCAGGTGAAGATTGAAGTTTGTTCCTTGTTGGAACATGGAGATGTTGTTCCTTGTTGGAACATGTTTACTTGTTGGGATATCACAATATCTCTTATCTAATTAATGCATCTATATACTTGGTAAAGGGTGGAAGGCTCGGCCTTATGCCTGGTGTTTTGTTCCACTCTTGCCGCCCTAGTTTCCGTCATATCGATGTTATGTTCCCGGATTTTGCGTTCCTTATGTGGCTGGGTTACAATGGGAACCCCTTGATAGTTCGCCTTGAATAAAACTCCTCCAGCAATGCCCAACATTGGTTTTACCATTCGCCACCTAGCCTTTTCTTTCCCTTGGGTAGGCCCGCCCAAGGGTCATCTTTATTTTAACCCCCCTGGGCCAGTGCTCCTCTGAGTGTTGGTCCGACTGAGTAGACTGTGGGGCCACCTCGGGGCAACTTGAGGGTTGGTTTTACTCGTAGGATGTCTCATCTGAGTGTGCCCTGAGAACGAGATATGTGCAGCTCCTATCGGGATTTGTCGGCACATTCGGGCGGTGTTGCTGGACTTGTTTTACCATTGTCGAGGATGTCTTGTAACCGGGATTCCGAGTCTGATCGGGTCTTCCCGCTAGAAGGAATATCCTTCGTTGACCGTGAGAGCTTGTGATGGGCTAAGTTGGGACACCCCTACAGGGATTTGAACTTTCGAAAGCCGTGCCCGCGGTTATGGGCAGATGGGAATTTGTTAATGTCCGGTTGTAGAAAACCTGAAGTTTACCTTAATTAAAATGCACCAACCGCGTGTGTAACCGTGATGGTCTCTTTCCGGCGGAGCCCGGGAAGTGACCACGATGTTGGAGTTATGCTTGACGTAGGTTGTTTTAGGATCACTTCTTGATCATAGTTGTCCGAGCGTGCTTTTGCCTTCTCTTCTCGCTCTTTTTGCGAATAAGTTAGCCACCATATATGCTAGTCGCTTGCTGCAGCTCCACATCATACCTTTTACCTTACCCATAAGCTTAAATAGTCTTGATCGCGAGGGTGTGAGATTGCTGAGTCCCTATGATTCAAAAATAATTCAAAAACCAGCTTGCAGGTGCCGTTGAACTGAGCAGGTGACGCAACCAAGCTCAAGGAGGAGGTCGATGAAGATCTTGTTCTTTGTGTTGTTCCGTTTCCTGTTGATCAGTAGTGGAGCCCAGTCGGGACGATCTAGGATCTGTTTAGCACTTGGGGTAGTCTTCTTTTATTTTGGTTCCGTAGTCGGACCTTGTGTGTATCTGAATGATGTAATGCTTTATTCATGTAATTGTGTGAAGTGGTGATTGAAGCCAACTATGTATCTCTTTCCCTTATGTATTACATGGGTTGTGTGAAGATTACCTCACTTGCGACATTGCTTTCAATGCGGTTATGCCTCTAAGTCGTGCTTCGACACGTGGGAGATATAGCCGCATCGAGGGCGTTACACTATGGCATACATGTCATCATAATAATCATCATAGGAAGCAACTTTATTGCCATAGTCAGTTGAAACCTCTCCCAAAATAGTGGATGTATCACTAAATAAAGTCATGACCTCTCCAAATCCACTTTCATCAATATTTTAATGAGATTCAACACCCTCCAAAATAGTGGGATCACTACTACCTAGAGTTGACACTCTTCCAAACACACTTTTATCAATGTAATCATCATAAATGGGATGCATGCTATCATCAAGATAAGTTTGATCAATCAGACTAGGGGTCTAAAAAGATCATCTTCACTAAACATAGCCTCCCCAAGCTTGGGACAAACATTAATTGCAGAAAATAAATTCTCAAACATGTCATCCTCATCAAGCATAGCATCCCCAAGCTTGTGGCTTGGCATATCATAAGCATAATCACTGTCATCATTAATAGTATGAATAGCACCAACGGTATAACAATTGCTATCATCATAATTTCCCAAGTTGGTGCCAAAAAGATATCCAATATTATAAGAAGTGTCATTATCTTCCCAATCCTAATCATCATAACAAGCAATAGGTATAGCAAAATCATCATCAAGTGCATCATCTTCCACAATTATTTTTTATTCATTTTCATGAGGCACAACAATAATAGGAGCAACATTATTTGGGAGAGATACATTTTTACCTCTCTTCTTTCTTCTTTTCTTCTTCTTCTTCACCAAATCATGTGTGGGTTTAATTAATCTTTTCAAGCTTCTTATTAATGAGATTGGTTGGATAGGAAGCTCATCCTCGTTACCTGATTCATCATAATAAACACTAGGAGGGTTTTCGGAAATATTTTCCCTTTCATTAGTACTCTCTTCATATTCTATTTGTTCTCTTGACTTTAGATAGTTGGCAATATAAGGATTCTCAATGCAATTTACCGCACAAAACATATAAATTTCTTCTAGATCAAAATCAAGAAACCTCTTGGGGTTTGGAAAACCCTTAGTTATACGTTTCATTTCTTCATACCCCAAAACAAGACTAAGCTCTTTATGATGCTCAAGGGTAATCAAGTTATCACAATTTTTGGACATGATTTGATCATGAAATAATTTGCATTGGAGATTTAAATGACCATACTCATTGCGAAGTTCACAAGGATGGCAAAAAATTACATCTTTCACCACAATCATCTAGCCTCTCTTGCAACTTTTTCATTTCTAAATATGTATGCTTCTTACTAAATCTATCTTCCCTTTTTGGTGTGCAAAGGCACTCCCAATTCACTCTGCAAAAAGTGACGTGCTTATAAGAAACATTTTTCTCATGACTTGTGCAATCATCATTAGCATTTTGGATATTCAAAGAATTCATACTAACAACATTGCAATCATGCTCATCATTCAAATATTTTGTGCCAAGCATTTTATTGACTTCTTCTTCTAACAATTGATAACAATTTTCCGCACCATCATTTTCAAGAAAGATATTATAAAGATGATAAATAACATGATGCAACCTAAATTCCATTTTTATGTAGTTTTCTTTTATAGACCAAACTAGTGATAAACAGGAAACTAAAAGATTTGATTGCAAGATCTAAAAAATATACCTTCAAGCACTCACCTCCCCGGCAATGGCGCCAGAAAAGAGATTGATGTCTACTATGCAAATTTATTCTTGTAGACACGTGTTGGGCCTCCAAACGCAGAATTTTGTAGGACAATAGCAATTTTCCCTCAAGTGGATGACCTAAGGTTTAACAATCCGTGAGAGGTGTAGGATGAAGATGGTCTCTCTCAAACGACCCTGCAACCAAATACAAGAAATCTCTTGTGTCCCCAACACACCCAATACAATGGCAAATTGTATAGGTGCACTAGTTCGGCGAAGAGATGATGATAAAACTGTAATATTGATGGTAGCAATATATTTTTATAATCTGAATAAATAAAAAAAGCAAGGTCGCAATTAGTAAACGGGCACAAAAACGGAGTTGCAAGGCTTGAAAACAAGGCCTAGGGTCCGTACTTTCGCTAGTGCAATCTCTCAACAGTGCTAACATAGTTGGATCATATGATTATCCCTCAAAGTGTAACAAAGAATCACTCCCGAGTTTCGATTAGCGGAGAACAAAAGATAGGAATTGTTTGTAGGGTGCGAAAGGCCTCAAAGCTATTTTTTTCGTTTGATCTATTCAAGAGTCCATACTAAAATAACACAAAGCTATTTTTTCCGTTCGATCTATCCTAGAGTCCGTACTAAGATAACACCAAAGCAAGTTCATATTCATAATACTCAATCCACACAAAGAACAATAAAGAGACCCCAAAGTTTCTACCGGAGAAAAATGTGCATCAACCCCTATGCATAGATTACCCCAATATCACCACGGGAATCCGCGAGTTGAATGCCAAGATACATATCAAGTGAATCAATATGATACCCCAATTTTCATCTCATGTATTCATACCGCAAGATATATATCATGTGTTCTCATCTCTGAATATTCAATTCGACAAGACAAAACTTCAAAGGGCAAAGATTCAATTCATCATAACAAGAGTATAGAGGGTAGAAACATCATATGACCCGACTATATTAACAAAGCCCATGATAGAGATCATGAGAGAGAGATATTAAACACATAGATAGTAGTACAAACCCTCAGCCCCGAGGGTGTACTACTCCCTCCTCCTCTTGGTGGCCGCCGAGATGATGAAGATAGCCACTGGAGATGATTCCCCCCTTCGGCAGGGTGCTGGAACGGGGTCTAGACTGGTTTTCACGGATACAGAGACCTTGCGGCGGCGGAACTCCTGATATAGGCTAACCCCGATGGGTTTCGAAATATTTGGGAATTTATAGTGCAAAGAGGGGGTACGAGAGGCCACCGAGGTGGGCACAACTCACCTGGGCGTGCAAGGGGGGCCTGGTGTGCCCTGGTGGGTTGTGCCCCCCTCGGGGCACCCCCTAGGTGCAGCTCTGGCCCATTGGGTTCCTTCTGGTCCATAAAAAATCCCCATGGAGTTTCGTTGCGTTTGGACTCCGTTTGATTTTGATTTCCTGCAATGTAAAAAAAAGCAAAAATAACAACTGGCACTGGGCACTGGGTCAATAGGTTAGTCCCAAAAAATGATATAAAGTTGCTATAAAATGATTGTAAAACATCCAAGATTGGTAAAATAACAGCATGCATACTTCATAAATTATAGATATGTTGGAGACGTATCACTGCGCTACAGGCGGCGGCTGGACGCGCGAAGACCACCAGAAGGTAGCCCGCACACGCCCGCAGCTAGCTAGCCGCACGGGAGGCCGCGGGGTCGCCGGAAACGACGGCGGCGACCACAGAGGTGGCTATTGGAATTCGGCCAATGAAGGGTTGGGCGCTACGGGGCACGACATGAGCAACATGTGAGGGTTTTGGGGTCCTGGTGTTGCGCTGAGCACGGTGGTTTGCTCGGTCGTGCCCTAGGTGACAGTGGCCACGACGGCGACATGAACGGCGGCGATGAGCTCTCAGCTCCAATGGCTAGCATGATTAGGGGACGACAACAATCTCGAGGAGTAGGGGAGAAGACGGCGGAGCTCACAGCAAAGTCAAGGTGAAGCTTAGCGGGCTCGAGGAAGTCCAGACGATGGCGTAACTGTGATGGCGATCCAGCGGCCGTGCGCAGAGAAGACGGGTCGATGGCGAGGTGACAGGGCGTCCGGTGATGTGTGGCTCATCGAGGACGAAGAGGTCGTAGAGGAGCTCCCGAACTCGATGATGGAGCGAGGGGTGGCCGCAGAGGGTGGTGGCGACGGCATGCTTGGGTCCGAGAGAGAGAGAGAGAGAGAGAGCAGAGGAGGGGGAAGGCATGAGGAAGAGAGAGGGCGAACCAAACGACTCTAGGCGGCTGAGTGGCGTCTTCAGGGGAGGCCAGGGACAAGCAGGGTGGTAGGAGGTGGCCGAGCATGTGTGCGCGCGCGGCGACCACGCTCCCCTGTCCTTCTGGCGGGAGGTGCACGACGACTGGCACTGGCCAGCGGGCTGGGCCGCAAAGTGCCAGGCCAAGTAAGCATCAGGTAAGATTTTTTTTCTATTTGTTTTACTCTGTTATGGTTTAGTTTAGGCACCAACATTTTGTATAAATTCTGAGAATTATTGTGAATACTAACTGAATTATTCTAGAGGTCCACAAATAACTTCAGAATATTTGGACCATTTAAAAATATATATGGAATTTAAATGGCTCCAATTCAAATACTTCTATGTTAAATCAAAAATCCAAAAGTGACCTAGAAATATATTCATCATTTTTGGCAGAGCTTTCCACCTTAACCAGAAATCATGAACTTTTCTTAGGGACATTTTGGGTTCATTGAAAATATTTTAAATTGATCCTAAGAGGATTAATGAGGTGTTAGAGTTTGGTCATTCCTCATTTCAAGTTTAATTGAAATTTAAACATGACGCAACACCAAATGCTAGCACTATGCATTACCATACCTAGGGATGTGACAATGTATCTATGTACTTTACATCAAACATTCTCCATCCGTACTATAAATGTTGTCTTAACCGACCATCGACTTCCGCCTCCCCAGCTAGTGGTCGGGGAGTGTTCCGTACTATGTGACCGAGGGAACAAAAAATCACTTCAGGAACCAGGCAATCCGGCCATGTGGTGTGAACAAACAAAACGCGTGTGGGAGTTATGTTATATTACTTTTTAATGTAAGAAACATCTGCCGAAGAAAATAGATCCTCCATGGGTTCCTTTCTTCGGGCTATCATGTTGACCATAGACATTTTAGCCGGATACCTGCAATATGCGGGTGTTGGTTACTTTGGGAAAAGAACCCCAGTGTTTCGGTGGTGAGCACCAAATTATTTTCACTTCCCTAGTGGCCGACCAATTATTTTCTTAAGAATGCTAACTTTTGGCTTCACTCGTCTGAGATACGTACGCGGCTGAACCGGTCATAACAATCACAGAGGTGCTCCCTTTACCTCCTAGCCGAACAATCATGAACGTAGGGAGTAAGCATAGGAGCGAGGCAACCTAGCTTGGAAAAACCTTAAGTCAAACTGGTACATATAATGGATTAAAAATGATACTGGGAAGGTGTAGACACGACAGAGGCGAATGGGTGCACAAAAACTATATTGATCGGCTTTGTTAAAGAAGCCCCAGGTAGATCCAGGTAGTACATTTTAAGATGTATACCTAAAGAAATGAACATAGTTCGTTTGAAACGAACACAACCTGGGAGGTTCTAACCACCCGGAAGAGTAAAAAAAGGGAAAACTATAACAAGGGAAAGGCTAGTTGGAGTGGAAAACACTGGGCTAGCCATAGAAGCGCTAAAGCCGAGATGTGTTCCGTGGGTTTGGTTTGAGGTGATTGTCCGCTGGGTTGCGAAGACGATATGCTCCTCCTGCTAGCACTTCATCATTCTGAAGGGACCCTCCCATTTGGGCGAGACCTTGTTATTTTGCTTCTCAGGGAACGTAGGACAAGTTTGCTTACATTGTATGCCTTCGGTCAAACTTCCCTACTCTGGTAGCGTCAGGCCTGCTATTGATGAAACAAAGAGCGGGCCTGAGCTATGTCACATTCTCCTTCCAGGGCGTCCAGGGCGTCTTGTCGATCTAACTCGGCATCCTTTTCTTCGTATAGGCACACTCTAGGTGTGATAACCCACAAGTATAGGGGATCGTTTGTAGCCTTCTTCGATAAATAAGAGTGTCGAACCCAACGAGGAGCTAAAGGTATAACAAATATTCCCTCAAGTTCTGTCAACCAACGATACAAGTCTACGCACACTTGACGTTTGATTTACCTAAAACAAGTATGAAACTATTTTGCAAGAATAAAACTATGAGTACTTTGCGAGAATAAAACTACGAATAAATTGCAAGGTAATATAAGTGGATAGCTTTTGTCAACAAGAAAGTCATTTGTCCCTAGGCAATCGATAACAAGTACCGGTAATCATTCTTGCAATTCTATATGAGGGAGAGGCATGACCTAACATACTTTCTCTACTTGGATCATATTCACTTATGATTGGACCCCTAGCAAGAATCCACAACTACTAAAGATCATTAAGGTCGTGAAACCAAACCATAGCATTAAATATCAAGTCCTCTTTATCCCATACGCAACAACCCACCTACTCGGGTTTAAGCTTCTATCACTCTCGCAACCCACCATAAGAAAATTATAAACTTATTGCAACACCCTACAATGGGGACCCCTCACATTTGCGCGAGATGGAGGGCACCATACGACAACACCATAAATAAAATATACAATTGTACCAACCAAGATCACGATTAACTCACAGGACAAAACAGATCTACTCAAACATCATAGGATAGCCAAATATCATTGGGAAATAATATATGGGGTTGAGCACCATGTTTAAGAAGAGATTACAGCGGGGAGAAGGGATGTTACATTACTGCATAGAGGGGGAGAGAGTTGGTGATGACGGTAGAAAGATTGTTGATGTAGATTGCCATCCTGATCCTTGCCCAGGCAGCGCTCCAGCGCCACCGGGAGAGAGGGGGAGAGAGCCCACCTCTTTGTTCTTCTTCATTGGCCTCCCCCTAGATGGGAGGAGAGTTCCCGCACTGGTCCATGGCCTCCATGGCGGTGGAGGGGTGGGAGCCCCTACGAGATTGGATCTCCTTCTCTGTTCTCTTCAGTTTCACGTTCCCCATATCTGGCGAAAACCTTTTCTTATAATCCGGGAGATACGTAACTCCGATTGCGCCGAAATTTTAACACGATTTTTTCCGGATATAAGCTTCCTCGCGCCTGAAGTGGATCTCCAACCGATGTTTGGGGAGGGCAAAACCCACCATAATGCACTAGGGGCCTGGGGCACACCCTAGTGTTTTGTGGTCATTGTGGGCCTTTGTTTGCGTTGATTCCACCTCCCAAAAATCACATATATTCCAAAATAATTCTCCATAAATTTTTATCGCATTTGGAATTCATTTCATATGGATTTTCTACGAAACAAAAAACATGCAAAAAACAGGAACTGGCACTAGGGACTGGGCACTGGATCAATAGGTTGGTCCAATAAATCATATAAAATGTTGCGAAAAGTAAGTGAAGGTTGTATAATATTGGCATGAAACAATCAAAAATTATAGATATGATGGAGACATATCAGCATCCCTAAGCTTAATTCCTGCTCGTCCTAGAGTAGGTAAATGATAAAAAAGACAATTTTTGATGTGGAATGCTACCTAGCATAAACTTGATCATATTTCTACTCATGGCATGAATATTAAGACATAAGTGATTCAAAGCAATAGTCTATAATTTGACATAAAGACATCAATACTCAGGCATCCCAATAAACAATCATGTCTTTCAAAATATCAACGCTAAAGAAATTTATCCCTACAAAATCATAGTCTTTTCATGCTTTGTCTTCTTAACACAAAGTATTTATCATGCACAACCCCGATGACAAGTCGAGCAATTGGTTCATACTTTTCAACGCGCTTCAGGTTTTTCAACCCTCACGCAATACATGAGCGCGGGCCATGGATATAGCACTATGGGTGGAATACAATATGATGATAGGGGTAAATATAGAGAATACAAAAAAGTAAGGAAGTCTCACATCGATGCGGCTAACCAATGGGCTATGGAGATGCCCATCAATTGATATCAATGTGAGGAGTAGGGATTGCCATGCAACGGATGCACTAAGGGCTATAAGTGTATGAAAGCTCAATATGAAAACTAAGTGGGTGTGCATCCAACTTGCTTGCTGATGAAGACCTCGGGCATTTGAGGAAGCCCGTCATCGGAATATACAAGCCAAGTTCTATAATGAAAATTCCCACTAGTATATGAAAGTCACAACATAGGAGACTCTCCATATGAAAAACATGGTGCTACTTTGAAGCACAAGTGTGGAACTAGCATGCCCCTTCTCTCTTTATTTCTTTTTTTATATTCTTTTTCTCATTGTCTAGAGTCTCATCCCGACTTGTGGGGGAATCATAGTTTCCATTATCCTTTTCTCACTGGGACAATGCTCTAATAATGAACAATGATGATGTTCACACTTCTATTTACTTATAACTCAATATTACAACTCGATACCTATGACAAAATATGACTCTATATGAATGCCTCTGGCAATACTAGGACGTGCAATGATCTAGCGTAACATGTATAAAAATGATGAATGGTGGCTGAGCCACAACTACTATGTCAGCTATATGATCATGAAAAGCAATATTACAATGAATGCTCAAGTCATGAAACCAGAAGCGGTGGAAGTTGCATGGCTATATATCTCGGCATGGCTATGGAAGGGCCATAATAAGTAGGTATGGTGGCTGTTTTGAGGAAGATATAATAAGGCTTATGTGTGATAGAGCGTATCGTATCACGGGGTATGGATGCACCTGCGAAGTTTGCACCACATCTCGAGGTGAGAAAGGGCAATGCACGGTACCGTAGAGGCTAGCAAATTGCGGAAAGGTAAGAGCGCGTATAATCCATGGACTCACATTAGTCATAAAGAACTCATATAATTATTGGAAAAGTTTATTAGCTCTCAAAGCAAAGTACTACTACGCATGCCCCTTGGAGGATTGATTGGTAGGAAAAGACCATCGCTCGTCCCCGACCGCCACTCATAAGGAAGACTATCAATAATAAATCATGCTCCAACTTCATAGGATAACGAGAGACTATACGTGCATGCTTCGGGAATCACAAACTTTAACACCAATATTCTTAATAACCACAACCGTTTACTAGTACCTCCCACATATTCCATTTCTATATTGCAAAACTATTGCAAGGAATCAGACATATCATATTCAGTGATCCATACGTTTTACGTAGGATTTTATGACTAACCATGCAACTGACCAATTCTTCTTGACTCTCTAAATAGATGTAAGTGAAGCATGAGAGTTTAAATCTTTCTACAAAAGACCAAGCTCTAGGAAATATAAGTGAAGCAAAAAAGCATTCTACAAACAATGGTTTTTTATATGAAGAGAAACATGCAATCCAAACTTCAAATGATATAAGTGAAGCACATGAAGCATTCTATAAAGCCACACTCAAAAGATATAAGTGAAGTGCAATGAGCATTCTATAAATCTACCATGGACTATCTCATACCAGCATGGTGCATAAAATAAAAATAAAAAATAAACACAAAAAAGACGCTCCAAGATTCACATATATCACATGAAGAAACGAGAACGAAAACATACCGATACTTGTTGAAGAAAGATGGGATGCCTTCCGGGGCATCCCCAAGCTTAGACGCTCGAGTCTCCTTGAATATTTACTTGGGGTGCCTTAGGCATCCCCAAGATTGATCTCTTGCCTCTCTTCCTTCTCCTCATATCGAGACCTCCTGGATCTTTGATCACTTCATCCACACAAAACTCAACAAAAAGCTCGGTAAGATCCGTTAGTATAATAAAGCAAATCACTACTCTAAGTACTGTTGCAAAACAATTCATATTTTTTGCAGTGTAGCTACTATAATATAACTTTTCCATGGCTTATACCACCGATAAAAATTGATAGTTTCATCAAAACAAGCAAACAAAGCATCAAAAATAGAATCTGTCTTAAACATGATAGTCTGTAGCAATCCGAACATCTACCATACTTCTGGTACTCCAAAAATTCTGAAAAATTAGTACAAAATGAACAATTTGTATAGAAAGACTGTGCAAAAAGTTTCATAAGCTTTTGAAGTTCTAGTAAAAAAAATGTAAAATCACGCACTACAGCCAAAGTTTCTGTTTCTGCACCGCACATACCAACAAGCAATCTACTCATCCTAAAGGCAAATCTTGGCATGATAATTTTACAATACAAAGGATTTGTACAAGGGAAAAATTATTTTTGTTGAAAAGTTTCTATAATTAAGACTTACAAAGTTTCAATGGGCATGAACAAAGTTCAAGGCTAGCTCCCACTTTCACAACGCTCATCCCTCTCACTTTCACTTTTCTTTTTGTGAAGTTTTAAGTTCCCCTCTATATTTTTTTGTTTTTAAACTTTATAAAAGCACTCAACAGAAATAAATGACTCTCTAAAACCTCTGGGTTTTCTCCCTGGCAACGCTTTCTTTAAAGCCATTAAGCTAGGCATAAAGTGCTCAAGTAATGAATCCACCTAGATCCCAAGGTATATCAAAGTCAATTTAAATTAACAATGATTTGCAATTTAGTAGGGAGCACAAAGCAACATATATCATGCAATGACAAAGTCTAACTCTCTTCCTATGCATCGGCATGTCATACGAGAACAATTCATGCACATCAAGTAAAGGCCAATACATAGCATAAGCAGTTTCTTGCAATTTTATCGTGTTGGAAGCATAAAGAGGTGGAGATATAGTTCCTCTCTAATAATAATTGCAAGTAGGAGCAGCAAACACATTCATATTATATTCATGAAAACCATCATGTGCAACGGTAAAAGGCAACCCATCATTCTAATCCTTAATAAGTGCCAACTTCTCCGATATAGTGTAGTTTGGAGAATTCAAAAAGATGATAGGACTATCATGTGTGGGTGCAATAGCAACAATTTCATTCTCAACATAAGGAACTATAGCAAGTTCATCTCCATAAGCACAATTCAAATTGGTATCTTGGCCACAAGCATAGCAAGCATCATATTCATCAAAAAGGGATATTTCAAATGAATCAACAGGATCATAGCAATTATCATAGCATTCATCCTTCAGGAAGAATGAAGGAACATTAAATAATGTATGAGTTGCAGGGTTACTCTCATCAAAAGGTGGGCACGGGTAGCTAATCCGCTCTTCCTCCTTTTGTTCTTCAGTCTCGTCACCATCTTTTTCATCCAATGAGCTGACAGTTTCATCAATTCCATCTTCCATAGACTCCTGTAAAATATTAGTCTCTTCTCGGACAGCGGAGATTTTCTCAATAAATTCATCAATATCTGAGTTATATTTATAATTATCATAGCAATATTTAAGGATGGCAATATTTTCAGGTCTATATACATCATCATCAAAAGCTTCATACTTTAAAAACAAAGATTCAATTTCCTAAGCACCTTAAAAGCAACAAATTCTTCTATTCGTTCCACATCATAATAATCATATCTACCATTGGCATAAGAAGCCAAGGTTTCATTATCATTAAATTTGCATGAAAAGGGAAGGTGTGGAGCTTTCATCCTAGAGCAACAAGTATAATCATATCTCTAGCATAAATTCCAAGCATACCAATGCAACATATCAATTTGATCCCATAATAGTTTCCCTTTTTGTGTCAAGCGATAATCCATAAAGTATTCACGTTGATCCAACGGTAGTCCCATTATCAAGTTGAATGGGGTTTTCTCAGGATTATCAAAGTAGTGATTAATATTTTTCACATAACGAGCATCGAGTGTTTTAGGAGTTTCCCCATCTCCATGAGTAGCAAGTAAAACTATTGTTTTTGGTGTTTCGTGTTCCATATCCATAACTAAAGATAGAGAACAACTTAGAATAGGAAATAAAAACTATTTAGTGATAAAGAAAACAAGCACACACGAGAATATTCAACCCACGCTATTGCTCCCCGGCAACGGCGCCAGAAAAAGGTCTTGATAACCCACAAGTATAGGGGATCGTTTGTGGCCTTCTTCGATAAATAAGAGTGTCGAACCCAACGAGGATCTAAAGTTGAACAAATATTCCCTCAAGTTCTATGGACCACCGATACAACTCTACGCACACTTGACATTTGCTTTACCTAAAACAAGTATGAAACTATTTTGCAAGAATAAAACTACGAGTAATTTGCGAGAATAAAACTACGAATAAATTGCAAGGTAATAGAAGTGGATAGCTATTGTCAACAAGAAAGTCATTTGTCCCTAGGCAATCAATAACAAGTACCGGTAATCATTCTTGCAATTCTATATGAGGGAGAGGCATCAGCTAACATACTTTCTCTACTTGGATCATATGCACTTATGATTGGACCCCTAGCAAGCATCCGCAACTACTAAAGATCATTAAGGTTGTGAAACCCAACCATAGCTTTAAGTATCAAGTCCTCTTTATCCCATATGCAACAACCCACCTACTCAGGTTTAAGCTTCTCTCACTCTCGCAACCCACCATAAGCAAATTATGAACGTATTGCAACACCCTACAATGGGGACCCCTCACGTTTGCGCGAAACATAGGGCACCGTGGGACATCACCATAAATAAAATATTTTTTACAATCATACCAACAAAGATCACGATTAACCCACAGGACAAAATGGATCTACTAAAACATCATAGGATAGCCAAATGTCATTGGGAAATAATATATTGGGTTGAGCACCATGTTTAAGTAGAGATTAATGTGGGGAGAAGGGATGTTACACCACTGCATAGAGGGGGAGAGAGTCGGTTATGACAGTAGCAAGATCGTTGATGTAGATCGCCGTCCCAATCCTTGCCCAGGCGGCGCTTCGATGCCATAGGGAGAGAGGGGGAGAGAGCCCCCTCCTTCTTCTTTTTCCTTGGCCTCCCCCTAGATGGGAGGAGAGTTCTCCCTCTGGTCCATGGCCTCCATGGCGGCGGAGGGGCGGGAGCCTCTCCAAGATTGGATCCCCCTCTCTGTTCTCTTCTGTTTCATGTTCCCCAGATCTGACCAAAAACCGTTTCTTATATTCCAGGAGATCTGTAACTCCGATTGCGCTGATGTTTTAACACAACTTTTTCCGGATATAAGCTTCCTTGCACCCGAAGTAGAGCTCCAACCGACGTTCGAGGAGGGCACAACCCACCACCACGCGCTAGGGGCCTGGGGCGCGCCCTGGTGTCTTGTGGTTACTGCGGGCCTCCGTTTGTGCTGATTCCATGTCCCAAAAATCACATATATTCCAAAATAATTATCCGTAAATTTTTATCGCGTTTGGACTTCGTTTGATATGGATTTTTCGCGAAACAAAAAACATGCAAAAAAAAGAATTGGCATTGGGCACTGGATCAATAGGTTAGTCCAATAAATCATATAAAATGTTGCCATAAGTATGTGAAGGTTGTATAATATTGCGATGAAACAATAAAAAAATTTATAGATACGACGGAGACGTATCAAGGTGCGTCATGAATGAGGTTGCCGGGAGTACTGCTTCTGCGCCCTACACCATGAAGAAAAATGTGTATCTCGTTGACTGGTTGGGGGTGGTGCATAGTCCCCATAATACGGAGTCAAGCTCCTCCACCCATCGATAATCGGATTCTTTCCAAGAACGGACCAGACGAGGCTTTATGATGCTCATGATTACTCCGTTGGCCCGTTTGACCTGTCCGTTAGTGTGTGGGTGATATACCGAAGCATAATCGAGCTTGATGCCCATGTTAGCGCATGAGTCCTTTACCTCCTGGGTTGTGAAATTGGATCTATTGTTTGTTATTATATTTGTGGGGGACACCATAACATTGGACCATGCCAGATATAAAGTCGATGACTGATGATGACCCACAAGTATAGGGGATCTATCATAGTCCTTTTGATAAGTAAGGGTGTCGAACCCAACGAGGAGCAGAAGGAAATGACAAGCGGTTTTCAGCAAAGTATTCTCTGCAAGCACTAAAATTATCGGTGACACATAGTTGTGTGATAAGATAATTCGTAACGGGTAGCAAGTAAAAAAAGTAACTAAGATGCAGCAAGGTGGCCCAATCCTTTTTGTATCAAAGTACAAGCTTGAACGAACTCTTATATAAAGCAAAGTGCTCCCGAGGACACAAGGGAATTACTGTCAAGTTAGTTTTCATCATGCTCATATGATTCGTGTTTGTTACTTTGATAATTCGATATGTGGGTGGACCGGTGCTTGGGTGCTGCCTGTCCTTGGACAAGCCTCCCAATTATGATTAACCCCTCTCTCAAGCATCCACAACTACAAAAGAAGAATTAAGGTAAACCTAACCATAGCATGAAACATATGGATCCAAATAAGCCCCTTACGAAGCAACACATAAACTAGGGTCTAAGCTTTTGTCACTCTAGCAACCCATCATCTACTTATTACTTCCCAATGCCTTCCCCTAGGCCCAAATCATGGTGAAGTGTCATGTAGTTGATGTTCACATAACACCACTAGAGGAAAGACAACATACATCTCATCAAAATATCAAACGGATACCAAATTCACATGATTGCTTATAACAAGACTTCTCCCATGTCCTCAGGAAAAAACATAACTACTCACAAAGCATATTCATTATCAAGATCATAGGATTATTAATTGTAATTAAGGATCTGAACATATGATCTTCCACCGGATAAACCAACTAGCATCAACTACAAGGAGTAATCAACACTACTAGCAACCCACAGGTACCAATCTGAGGTTTTGAGACAGAGATCGGATACAAGAGATTAACTAGGGTTTGAGAGGAGATGGTACTTGTGAAGATGTTTATGGAGATTGATCCCCTATCGATGAGAGAATCGTTGGTTATGACGATGGCTATGATTTCCCCCTCCCGGAGGGAAGTTTCCCCGACAGAACAGCTCCGCCGGAGCCCTAGATTGGTTCTGCCCAGGTTCCGCCTCGAGACGGCGGAGCTTCGTCCCGAAAGCTTCCTTCTTATTTTTTCAGGTCAAAACTTACCATATAGCAGAAGATGGGCGTCAGGGGCCTTCTAGGGGACCCACAAGGACGGGGGCACGCCCAGGGGGTAGGGCGTGCCCTCCACCCTTGTGGCTGGCCGATGGCCCCCCTCTGGTGCTTTCTTCGCCCAATATTTTTTATATATTACAAAAATATTCTCCATGAAGTTTCATGACTTTTGGAGTTGTGCAGAATAGGTCTCTAATATTCGCTCCTTTTCCAGTCCAGAATTCCAGCTGCCGGCATTCTCCCTCTTCATGTAAACCTTATAAAATAAGATATAAAACACTACAAAAAAAGACACACCCGTGACATTTTGGGTGGAACGAGTTTTTTCTGTCATGCTAATGACACTTCTATGATGATAATTGTGATAAAACCCGGTATTGATGTCTACTATGCAACCTTCTTCTTGTAGACATTGTTGGGCCTCCAAGTGCAGAGGTTTGTAGGACAGCAGCAAATTTCCTTCAAGTGGATGACCTAAGGTTTATAAATCTGTGGGAGGCATAGGATGAAGATGGTCTCTCCCAAACAACCCCGCAACCAAATAACAAAGAGTCTCTTGTGTCCCCTACACACCCAATACAATGGTAAATTGTATAGGTGCACTAGTTCGGCGAAGAGATGTTGATACAAGTGCAATATGGATAGTAGATATAGGTATTTGTAATCTGAAAATATAAAAACAGCAAGGTAACTAACTAACGGTAAAAGTGAGCAAAAACGGTATTGCAATGCTAGGAAATAAGGCCTACGGTTCATACTTCCACTAGTGCAAGTTCTCTCAACAATGATAACATAATTAGATCAGGTAACAATCCCTCAACATGCGACAAAAGTCACTCCAAAGTTCCTATCACGGAGAACATAAGGTGAAATTGCTTGTAGGGTACGAAACCACCTCAAACTTATTTTTTCCGATCAATCCTTTGAGCTATTCCTATAAGTGTCACAAACAGCCCTAGAGTTCGTAGTAAAATAACACCATATGACACACATCAATCAACCCTAATGTCACCTAGATACTCCAATGTCACCACAAGTATCCATGGGCCAATTATACGATATGAGTCAAACAACTTCAGATTCATAATATTCAATCCAACGCAAAGAACCTCAAAGATTGCCCCAATATTCCTACCGGATAAACAAGGATGAAAACGTGCATCAACCCCTATGCATAGATTACCCCAATGCCACCTCGGGAATCCACGAGTTGAGTGCCAAAACATACATAGAGTGAATCAATAGAATACCCCATTGTCACCACGGGCATCCCACACAAGACATACATCAAGTGTTCTCAAATCCATAATAGTATTCAATCTGATAATAGTGAAACCTCAAAGGTAAACTCAATTCATCACAAGAAGGTAGAGGGGGGGAAACACCATAAGATCCAAGTATAATAGCAAAGCTCGTGGTACATCAAGATTGTGCCAAATCAAGAACACGAGAGAAAGGAAGAGAGATCAAACACATAGCTACTGGTACATACCCTCAGCCCCGAGGGTGAACTACTCCCTCCTCGTCATGGAGAGCGCCGGGATGATGAAGATGGCTAGCGGTGATGATTTCCCCCTCCGGCGTGGTGGCGGAACAGGGTCCCGATTGGTTTTTGGTGGCTATAGAGGCTTGCGGCGGCGGAACTCCCGATCTAGGTCCTGTTCTGGAGGTTTTAGGATATATAAGAGGTGTTGGCATTGAGAACTAGTCAGGGGAGTCCATGATGGGCCCACAAGGTCGGAGGGCGCCCCCAGGGGGTAGGGCGCTCCATCCACCCTTGTGGTGGCCTCGTGGCTCTTCTGGCCCAACTCTTTTGCTTCGAGGGCTTCTTTTGGTCCAAAAATCATCGTCGTAAAGTTTCAGGCCAATTAAACTCCATTTGATATTCCTTTCTTGTGAAGCTCAAAAACAAGGAAAGAAACATGAATTGGAACTGGGCTCTAGGTTAATAGGTTAGTCCCAAAAATGAAGTAAAATAGCATATAAAACATCCAAGATAGATAATATAATAGCATGGAATAATAAAATATTATAGATACGTTGGAGACGTATCAGGTATCATCATAGATGTGGTGAGCTCCTACTTCTATGACAAAAACTCATGACAGAAAATGGGCTTTTCATCCTAGGCGGGCCGGAGACGCAGCTGCATGACATTCTTTGGGCCGTCCATGATGGAAAAAACCGTGGTAGAGGAGAGGGCGAGGAAAATATCGGGGAGTTCCCGGTTATGTTGGGTGGTCGAGGCTGAGCGATGCACGGAGGGATTGCGCGTTTCTCTCTTACACGTACGCACGTGGGTGCGAGGCATTGGGCTCTAGCTGAACCCGGGCGAGGCGTTCGCCTACTGAACACGAGCGATTGCACTGGCTACGCATTACTGAACCCAAGCAATCGATCGATCCCTGCTGATAACTGAACCCGATCGAGTGATTCCTTCGCTACTGCTGCTAACTGAAGCCAATCGAACTTGCTGCCTCTTGATGAACAGTGAGCGTTGTTGGGGTTGGATTAACAATTCCTGGTGGGGGTTGGATGAACAGGACCCTGTGGTAGTAGAGGCCGTTGCCGCTGGATAAACAGGACCCCGATCGAGCCCGTTGGGGGTGGATGAACAGGACCTCGTGGAGGGCTGGATGAATAGTAGCCGGTGGAGGGCTGGTTGAACAGTAGTCGGTGGAGGGCTGGATGAACAATAGCCCGTGGAGGGGTGGTTGAACAGGACCCCATGGAGAGGTCTGGTTGAACAGTAGCCGGTGGAGGCTGGATGAACATTAGCTGGTGGAGGCAAGAGGGAGACACCATGGATGAACAATCGCATGTGGAGGCTGGAGGGGGTCAAGGTGGATGAACAGTAACCTGTGGAGGTTGGAGCGAGGCAGTAGACGGTGGATGAATAGTAGCCCGTGGAGTCCCGTTTTGCGGTACGCCGCACCCCTCCCGATTAACAAGACCCCGTTTCGATCGTAGAAGGTCGAAGAGAAGTCCGTTTCCTCCATTTTGCGGTACGCCACACCCCTCCCGGTCAACAGGATCCCATTTCGACCATAGGAGGTCCAAGAGAAGTCTGTTTCCTCTGTTTTGTGGTACGCCAGACCCCTCGGTTGAACACAAGGCCATTTTCCTCCGTTCTGCGGTACACCAGGCCTCGTTTCGACTGTTCCGTCCAAGCCGGTTGCCTCCCATGGACAACACGCATTCCGTTGCCTCCCAATGAACACGACGCAGTTTCTCCATAATGACCTAGCCGGTTGGCTGCCGATGAACAGGACGTCGTCGCTGCTCTCCACTGACTCTCCATGTACACGAGCCTTGGTCGTATGTATTGAAGGAAATATGCCCTGTAGGCAATAATAAGGTTGTTATTTATATTTCCTTATATCATGATTAATGTTTATTATTCATGCTAGAATTGTATTAACCGGAAACTTAGTACATGTGTGAATACATAGACAAACAGAGTGTCACTAGTATGCGTGTACTTGACTAGCTCGTTAATCAAAGATGGTTAAGTTTCCTAACCATAGACATGAGTTGTCATTTGATAAACGAGATCACATCATTATAGAATGATGTGATTGACATGACCCATCCGTTAGCGTAGCACTATGATCATTTAGTTTATTGCTATTGCTTTCTTCATAACTTATACATGTTCCTATGACTATTATGTAACTCCCGAATACCGGAGGAACACTTTGTGTGCTATCAAACATCACAATGTAACTAGGTGATTATAAATATGCTCTACAGGTGTCTCCGATGCTGTTTGTTGAGTTGGCATAGATCGAGATTAGGATTTGTCACTATATTTGTTGGAGAGGTATCTCTAGGCCCTCTCGGTAATGCACATCACTATAAGCCTTGCAAGCAATGTGACTAATGAGTTAGTTGTGGGATGTTGCATTACGGAACAAGTAAAGAGACTTGCCGGTAACAAGATTGAACTAGGTATGATGATACCGACGATCGAATCTCAGGCAAGTAACATATCAATGACAAAGGGAACAACGTATGTTGTTATGTGGTTTGACCGATAAAGATCTTCGTAGAATATGTAGGAACCTATATGAGCATCCAGGTTCCGCTATTGGTTATTGACCGGAGATGAGTCTTGGTCATGTCTACATAGTTCTCGAACCCGTAGGGTCCGCACGCTTAACATCCGATGACGAGATATGTATTGTGAGTTATGTGATTTGATGTATCGAAGGTTGTTAGGAGCCCCGGATGTGATCACGGACATGACGATGAGTCTAGAAATGGTCGAGACATAAAGATTGATATATTGGAAGGTTATGTTTGGACACCGGAAAGGTTTTAGATAGGTTCGGGCATTTTCTGGAGTACTGGGGGTTACCAAAACCCCCCGGGGGTTAATGGGCCATTATGGGCTTTAGTGGAAGAGAGGAAGAGGTGGCCAAGAGGAGGGGTGCGCCCCCCCAGCCCAATCCTAATTGGGAGGGGCCCCCCTTTCCTTCTCTCCCTCTTCCCTTTCCTTCCCCTCCTAGTTGGACTAGGAAAGGGGGGAACCTACTCCTAGTAGGAGTAGGATTCCGCCCTTGGGGCGCACCCCATGAGGCCGGCCGGGCCCCTCCTCCACTCCTTTATATACGGGGGAGGGGGCACCCCATAGACACACAAGTTGATTTCTTAGCCGTGTGCGGTGCCCCCCTCCATAGATTTCCACCTCGGTCATATTGTCGTAGTGCTTAGGCGAAGCCCTGTGTCAGTAACTTCATCATCACCGTCACCACACCATCATGATGACAGAACTCTCCCTCGGCCTCAGCTGGATCTAGAGTTCGATGATGTCACCGAGCTAAACGGGTGCAGATCACGGAGGTGTCGTGCGTTCGGTACTTGATCAGTTGGATTGCGAAGATGTTCGACTGCATCAACCGCGTTACTTAACGCTTTTTCCGCTTTTAGTCTACGAGGGTATGTGGACACACTCTCCTCACTCGTCGCTATGCATCTCCTAGATAGATCTTGCGTGATCGTAGGAATTTTTTTGAAATACTGCGTTACCCAACAGTGGCATCAGAGCCAGGTCTATGCGTAGATGTTATATGCACGAGTAGAATACAAAGGAGTTGTGGGCATGGGTATATACATATTGCTTCCTGTCACTAGTTGTTTCTTGATTCGGCGGTATTGTTGGATGAAGCGGCCCGGACCTACATTACATGACCGCGTTCATGAGACTAGTTCTACCGACGTGCTTTGCACATAGGTGGCTGGCGGGTGTCAGTTTCTCCAACTTTAGTTGAATCAGATTCAATGAACAAGGTTCTTTCTGAAGATCAAAAATCAATCACTATACCATGTTGTGGTTTTTATGCCGTAGGTAGGAACGGTTCTTGCTAGAAGCTCGTAGCAGCCACGTAAAACTTGCAACAACAAAGTAGAGGACTTCGAACTTGTTTTTGCAGGGCATGTTGTGATGTGATACGGTCAAGACATGATGATGATGTATAATTTGTTGTATGAGATGATCATGTTTTGTAACAGTTATCGGCAACTGGTAGGATCCATATGGTTGTCGCTTTATTGTATGAAATGCAATAGCCATGTAATGTCTTTACTTTATCACTAAGAGGTAGCGATAGTCGTAGAAGCAATAGTTGGCGACACGACAATGATGCTTCGATGGAGATCAAGGTGTCAAGACGGTGACAATGGTGATCATGACGGTGCTTTGGAGATGGAGATCAAAGGCACAAGATGATGATGGCCATATCATATCACTTATTTGATTGCATGTGATGTTTATCCTTTATGCATCTTATTTTGCTTAGTTCGGAGGTAGCATTATAAGATGATCTCTCACTAAATTTCAAGGTACAAGTGTTCTCCTTGAGTATGCACCGTTGCTACAGTTCATCGTGCCAAGGCACCGCGTGATGGTCGGGTGTGATAAGCTCTACGTTCACATACAATGGGTGCAAGCCAGTTTTGCACATGCAGAATACTCGGGTTAGACTTGACGAGCCTAGCATATGCAGATATGGCCTCGGAACACTGAGACCGAAAGGTCGAGCGTGAATCATATACTAGATATGATCAACATAGTGATGTTCACCATTGAAAGCTACTCCATCTCACGTGATGATCGGACATGGTTTAGTTGATATGGATGACGTGATCACTTAGATGCTTAGAGGGATGTCTATCTAAGTGGGAGTTCTTAAGTAATATGATTAATTGAACTTTAATTTATCATGAACTTAGTACCTGATAGTATTTTGCATGTTTATGTTATGTAGATAAATGGCCCGTGTTGTTGTTCTGTTGAATTTTAATGCGTTCCTAGAGAAAGCTAAGTTGAAAGATGATGGCAGCAACTACACGGACTGGGTCCGTAACTTGAGGATTATCCTCATTGCTACACAGAAGAATTATGTCCTGGAAGCACCGCTAGGTGCCAAACCCGTTGCAGGAGCAACTCCAGATGTTATGAACACCTAGCAGAGCAAAGCTGATGACTACTCGAGAGTTCAGTGTGCCATGCTTTACGGCTTCGAACCGAGACTTCCACGATGTTTTGAATGTCATGGAGCATATGAGGTGTTCTAGGAGTTGAAGTTAATATTTCAAGCAAATGCCTGGATTAAGAGATATGAAGTCTCCAATAAGTTCTACAACTGCAAAATGGAGGAGAATAGTTCTGTCAGTGAGAACATACTCAGAATGTCTCGGTACCATAATCACTTGACTCAGCTGGGAGTTAATCTTCTGGTTGATAGTGTCATTGACAGATTTCTTCAATCACTGCCACCAAGCTACAAAAGCTTCATGACGAACTATAATATGCAAGGGATGGATAAGACTATTCCCGAGCTCTTCGTGATGCTAAAATCTGCAGAGGTAGAAATCAAGAAGGAGCATCAAGTGTTGATGGTCAACAAGACCACCAGTTTCAAGAAGAAGGGCAAAGGGAAGAAGGGGAACTTCAAGAATAACAGAAAGCAAGTTGCTTCTCAAGTGAAGAAGCCCAAGTCTGGACCTAAGCCTGAGACTGAGTGCTTCTACTGCAAAGGGACTGGTCACTAGAAGCGGAACCGCCCCAAGTATTTGGCGGAAAAGGACGATGGCAAAGTGAAAGCTATATTTGATATACATGTTATTGATGTGTACCTTACTAATGCTTGCAATAGCGCCTGGGTATTTGATACTAGTTTTGTTGCTAATATTTGCAACTCGAAACAGGGGCTACAGATTAAGCGAAGATTGGCTAAGGACGAGGTGATGATGCGCGTGGGAAATGGTTCCAAAGTCGGTGTGATCGCCGGCGGCATGCAGCCTCTACATCTACCTTCGGGATTAGTTTTAGACCTGAATAATTGTTATTTGGTGCCAGTGTTAAGCATGAACATTATATCTGGATCTTGTTTGATGCGAGACGGTTATTCATTTAAATCAGAGAATAATGCTTGTTCTATTTATATGAATAATATCTTTTATGGTCATGCACCCTTGATGAGTGGTCTATTTTTACTAAATCTTGATAGTATTGATACACATATTCATAGTATTGAAGCCAAAAGATATAAGTTTAATAATGATAGTGCAACTTATTTTTGGCACTGCCGTTTAGGTCATATTGGTGTAAAGCACATGAAGAAACTCCATGCTGATGGGATTTTGGAATCACTTGATTATGAATCATTTGATGCTTGCAAACCATGCCTCATGGGCAAGATGACTAAGACTCCGTTCTCGGAACAATCGAGTGAGCAACAGACTTGTTGGAAATAATACATACTGATCTATGCGGTCCAATTAGTATTGATGCTCGTAGTGGGTATCGTTATTTTTTGACCTTCACAGATGATTTGAGCAGATATGGGTACATCTACTTGATGAAACATAAGTATGAAACATTTGAAAAGTTCAAAGAATTTCAGTGTGAAGTGGAAAATCATCGTAAATAGAAAATTAAGTTTCTACGATCTAATCGTGGAGGTGAATATTTGAGTTATGAGTTTGGTCTTCATTTGAAACAATGCGGAATAGTTTTGCAACTCACGCCACCTGGAACACCACAACGTAATGGTGTGTCTGAATGTCATAACCGCACTTTATTAGATATGGTGCGATCTATGATGTCTCTTACTGATTTACCGCTATCGTTTTGGGGTTATGCTTTAGAGACGGCTGCATTCACATTAAATAGGTCACCATCTAAATCCGTTGAGACGCCACCATATGAACTGTGGTTTGGCAAGAAACCCAAGTTGACCTTTCTTAAAGTTTGGGGCTGTGATGCTTATGTGAAAAAGCTTCAACCTGATAAGCTCGAACCCAAATCGGAGAAATGTGTCTTCATAGGATACCCAAAGGAGACTGTTGGGTACACCTTCTATCACAGATCCGAAGGAAAGATATTCTTTGCTAAGAATGGATCCTTTCTAGAGAAGGAGTTTCTCTCGAAAGAAGTGAGTGGGAGGAAAGTAGAACTTGATGAGGTAACTGTACCTACTCCCTTATTCGAAAGTAGTTCATCACAGAAATCAGTTCCTGTGATTCCAACACCAATTAGTGAGGAAGCTAATGATGATGATCGTGAAACTTCTGATCAAGTTACTACCGAACCTCGTAGGTCAACCAGAGTAAGATCCGCACTAGAGTGGTACGGTAATCCTGTTCTAGAGGTCATGTTACTTGACCATGACGAACCTACAAACTATGAGGAAGCGATGATGAGCCCATGTATGAGAACAAATTGTGGACTTTGGTTGACTTGCTCGATGATTGGCAAGCCATAAAGAATAAATGGATCTTCAAGAAGAAGACTGACGCTGACGGTAATGTTACTGTCTACAAAGCTTGACTTGTTGCGAAAGGTTTTGGACAAGTTTAAGGAGTTGACTACGATGAGACCTTCTCACCTGTAGCAATGCTTAAGTCTGTCCGAATCATGTTAGCAATTGCCGCATTTTATGATTATGAAATTTGGCAAATGGATGTCAAAATTACATTCCTTAATGGATATCTTAAAGAAGAGTTGTATATGATGCAACTAGAAGGTTTTGTCGATCCAAAATGTGCTAACAAAGTGTGCAAGCTCCAGCGATTTATTTATGGACTGGTGCAAGCATCTCGGAGTTGGACTATACATTTTGATAGTGTTATCAAAGCATATGGTTTTATACAGACTTTTGGAGAAGCCTGTATTTACAAGAAAGTGAGTGGGAGCTCTGTAGCATTTCTGATATTATATGTAGATGACATATTGTTGATTGGAAATGATACTGAATTTCTGAATAGCATAAAAGGATACTTGAATAAGATTTTTTCAATGAAAGACCTTGGTGAAGCTGCTTATATATTAGGCATCAAGATCTATAGAGATAGATCAAGATGCTCAATTGGACTTTCACAAAGCACATACCTTGATAAGTTTTGAAGAAGTTCAAAATGGATCAAGCAAAGAAAGGGTTCTCGACTGTGTTACAATGTGTGAAGTTGAGTCAAACTCAATGCCCGACCATTGCAGAAGATAGAGAGAAAATGAAAGTAATTCCCTATGCTTCGGCCATAGGTTCTATGATGTATGCAATGTTGTGTACCAGACCTGATGCGTGCATTATTATTAGTTTTGCAGGGAGGTACCAAAGTAATCCAGGAGTGGATCATGGGACAGCGGTCAAGAACATCCTGAAATACCTGAAAGGACTAAGGATATGTTTCTCGTTTATGGAGGTGACAAAGAGCTTGTCGTAAATGGTTATGTCGATGTAAGTTTTGACACTGATCCGGATGACTCTAAGTCACAGATCGGATATGTATTTTTATTAAATGGAGGAGCTGTAAGTTGGTGCAGTTCCAAGCACGGCGTCATGGCAGGATCTACATGTGAAGCGGAGTACATAGCTTCTTCGGAAGCAACAAATGAAGGAGTATGGATGAAGTAGTTCATATCCGATCTAGGTGTCATACCTAGTGCATCGGGTCCAATGAAAATCTTTTGTGACAATACTGGTGCAATTGCCTTGGCAAAGGAATCCAGATTTCACAAGAGAACCAAGCACATCAAGAGATGCTTCAGTTCCATTCACGGTCAAGTCAAGGAGGGAGACATAGACATTTGCAAGATACATACGGATCTGAATGTTGCAGACCCGTTGACTAAGCCTCTCTCACGAGCAAAACATAATCAACACCAAGACTCCATGGGTGTTAGAATCATTACAATGTAATCTAGATTATTGACTCTAGTGGGAGACTAAAGGAAATATGCCCTAGAGGCAATAATAAAGTTGTTATTTATATTTCCTTATATCATGATAAATGTTTATTATTCATGCTAGAATTGTATTAACCGGAAACTTAGTACATGTGTGAATACATAGACAAACAGAGTGTCACTAGTATGCCTCTACTTGACTAGCTCGTTAATCAAAGATGGTTAAGTTTCCTAACCATAGACATGATTTGTCATTTGATAAACGAGATCACATCATTAGAGAATGATGTGATTGACATGACCCATCCTTTAGCTTAGCACTATGATCGTTTAGTTTATTGCTATTGCTTTCTTCATAACTTATACATGTTCCTATGACTATGAGATTATGTAAAGGAACACTTTGTGTGCTATCAAACGTCACAACGTAACTGGGTGATTATAAAGATGCTCTATAGGTGTCTTCGATGGTGTTTGTTGAGTTGGCATAAATCGAGATCAGGATTTGTCACTCCGATTGTCGAGGAGGTATCTCCGGGCCCTCTCGGCAATGCACATCACTATAAGCCTTGCAAGCAATGTGACTAATGAGTTAGTAGCGGGATGTTGCATTACGGAACGAGTAAAGAGACTTGCCAGTAACGAGATTGAACTAGGTATGATGATACCGATGATCGAATCTCGAGCAAGTAACATACCGATGACAAAGGGAACAACGTATGTTGTTATGCGGTTTGACCGATAAAGATCTTCGTACAATATGTAGGAACCAATATGAGTATCCAGGTTCGCTATTGGTTATTGACTGGAGATGAGTCTCGGTCATGTCTACATAGTTCTCGAACCCATAGGGTCCGCACGCTAAACGTTCGATGACGAGATATTTATTGTGAATTATGTGATTTGATGTACTGAAGGTTGTTTGGAGTCTCGGATTTGATCACAGACATGAAGAGGAGTCTCAAAATGGTCGATACATAAAGATTGATATATTGGAATGTTATGTTTGGACACCAGAAAGGTTTTGGATAGGTTCGGGCATTTTCCGGAG
>NC_041388.1:503230233-503266327 GCF_002162155.2 Triticum dicoccoides | reverse complement strand
GGGGTTAATGGGCCTTCATGGGATTTAGTTGAAGAGAGGAGGAGGCGGCCAAGAGGAGGGGCATGCCCCCCCAAGCCCAATCCGCATTGGGAGGAGGGCCGGCCCCCCTTTCCTTCTCTCCCTCTTCCCTTTCCTTCCCCTCCTAGTTGGACTAGGAAAGGGGGAACCTACTCCTAGTAGGAGTAGGATTCCCCCCCCTTGGGGCGCACCCCATGAGGCCGGCCGGCCCCCTCCGCTACTCCTTTATATACGGGGGAGGGGGCACCCCATAGATACACAAGTTGATTTCTTAGCCGTGTGCGGTGCCCCCCTCCAGAGATTTCTACCTCGGTCATATTTTCGTAGTGCTTAGGCGAAGCCCTGCGTCGATAACTTCATTGTCACCGTCACCACGCCGTTGTGCTGACGAAACTCTCCCTCGGCCTCAGCTGGATCTAGAGTTCAAGGGATGTCACCGAGCTGAACGTGTGCAGATCGCGGTGGTGCCGTGTGTTTGGTACTTGATCGGTTAGATCCCGAAGACGTTCGACTACATCAACCGCGTTACTTAACGCTTCCGGTTTCGGTCTATGAGGGTATGTGGACACACTCTCCCCGCTCGTTGCTATGCATCTCCTAGATAGATCTTGCATTATTGTAGGAATTTTTTTGAAATACTGTGTTACCCAAGACGTATGCGCAAGTAGGCGTTGGAGACCCTGCCCGTATGTACATACGTGGCCGTATTTACTTTCTTCCACCCTGGCTGTATGTACATGTACAAGATATAGATGGGACTGCGTGACATGCTACACCCACGCCTCTACTATGACATGTGCCCTTCCTTACTCGGCCACAGTTCATCGTTGCAGCCTGCAGATAGACCGATCGACCAGTATGTACGTACACGTTCGCGACTAGACAAACCACCCTACGTACGGTTCGACAGGGTGGGTCCCAGCTGTCAGGGAGGTAAGGAGGCACTTCCTTGCGTGCGAAGATATAGCTGGTGGGTCCCAACTGTGAGGGGGAGAATCATATTTTTTGCCCGTAATATGGACGCACTTCCTTGCGTGCGAAGATGTAGCTGGTGGGTCCCAGCAGTCAGGGGGGAACATTTTTTTCAGGAAATATGGTGGCCCGTCTGGTGGGTCCCTGCTGCTAGGTGGAGGAATCATTATTTTGCGCATAATAAGGAGGCACTTCCTTGCGGCGGCCGTGGACCCAGCTGTCAGCCTCTCCATGTACAGTACTCTTACGATGGAAGTCGTTCCTTGACCACATTGACCACGCCGCGCCGAGAGCACCAAGGCGGTGGAAAATGGCTAGGCCTAGGAAGGGGACGACGCGAAGCCAGGGAAGATGTGGCAATGGATGCCCAGGTGGAGAGGAGTACGTGGGTTGACTGGTTCGGCTGCGGTGTGAGGCTGCCGTCGCCGCAGAATAACATGGGTTGTGGGTGAGTAGAGGGATGGCTCGGCCAGAGGTTGGAGCAGGGTGGGGCGGTCAGGCCTGCGCGGCAGTAGAGCTGGCCATGGGAGGCAGGAGCAGGCGGCATGACCGGCGCTAGTTTGGGCGGCTGGAGCAAGAAGACCAGAGGTTTATGAAGCACTACGGCCGTTGGATGGACATTGTACGGTCACTGCAGCTAGAATTTTTCATATTGACTAAGTTGACAAAGCCCTCCATCCGCATTAGTAGGCCCAGAAGTCAGCGTCCCACTATGGTGGGTCCCAGCTAGCAGGGGTAGTATTCATTTTTTTGTGCGTAATAAGAAGGCACTACCTTGCGTGCGAAGATATAGCTGGTGAGTCCGAGCTATCAGTGAGGGGAACATTTTTCCGTGAAATACAGAGGCCCTTCCAGTGGGTCCAAGCCGTCAGGTGGAGGAATCATTATTTTGCATGCCATAAGGAGGCATTTCCTTGCGTGCGGCCATGGACCCAGCTGTCAGCCTCTCCACGTACAGTCCTCTTCCGATGGATGTCATTCGTTGACCACATTGACCATGCCGCGTCGAGAGCACCAGGGCGGTGGACGACGGCGAGGCCTAGGAAGGGAACGACACAGAGCCAGGGAAGACTCGGCAGTTGTTTCCCACGCAGAGGGGAGCACGAGGGTTTACTGGTTCGTCTGCCATCGCTGGAGAATAACAGCAGGTGTGGGTGACTAGAGGGATGGCCATGCCAGCGATGGGAGTAGGGTGGGCCAGTGAGGCCTGCGCGGCAGCACAGCCAGCCACGGGAGGAGGGAGAAGGTAGTCCCACCGGTGCTTGTTTGAGCGGCTGGAGCAGGAAGAGCAGAGATTGAAGAAGCACGACGGCCATTTGATGGACATCCAACAGTCATTGCTCTTGTGTGTTTACTAAGTTGACACGCCGTTGTGTGTGCGTCAACTTTTTTAGGAAAGCGTACGCGTCAACCTACAGTAGGCACACAAGTCAGCCTCAAATATGTGAAAAAACAACATACAACCCATCTGCTATTACTTCTAATAATTTACAGCCCATTTCCTAATTCTTAAGGTTTTTTGGAGCCCATATTCTTTTTGTTAGCATTACAATCCATATTGTGGCCACGGCTAAAAAGTTATACTCCCTCCGTCCGGAAATACTTGTCGCATAAATGGATAAAAACGGATGCATCTAGACTAAAATATGTCTAGATACATCTATTTCGCTGACAAGTATTTCCCCACGGAGGGAGTACGAAATTTTGCATATTTCGGTGTGGTCCGAATTGTTTTTAACCCCAAAATTTTGAGTCGCATTCAAACTAATTTTAAAAATAAATTTATATCAATATAAAATCGAAAAAATTGTTCGCGCATAAAAATCAATGGAATTTAAAATCTCGAAGTGAAAAAAAGAAATTTGAAACTCTCCAATTAATTTGAAATCAATATAAACTCATTCGGCTTGTAGGTTTGATGTGTTTTAAAAATGTATAGCTCGTTTCTCATTATTGATAGCCCATTTTTTGGGTAAGCCGAATGAAGCTCTCCTCGTCTTGAAAGATTTGCAGCTAGCAGGGCTGACAAAGCAAGTAGGCCTCGGTTGGGTATTCTGCAAAAGCACAAAAAAATGGGAGAGCCATTTTCAGAAAGAAAAAAAAATACTGGGTTGGTCTTGTGGTAAACATAAGAGAAAAGGCTGGCTAGACAGGCCAGAATGCCCCACACAGCCCAGTTGACACCTTTCCTAAAAAAAGCCCAGTTGACACCCTGCTCTTGTGTCAAAAACAAAAATAACTGGGTGAACTGCTGGGTCCCTGTAGTCAGCCGCTTGTTGTGCAATTCTCTCATTTATTGACTACATTGAAAATGTCATGGGACCTAGATGTCAGAAATCCATTAGGAGGAACTATTTTTTAGGCTTGAAATAAGGAGGCACTTGCTTGCGTACTGACATGACCTTGGTGCATCCCCGCTATCATCCTCTCCACATACAATCATCTCCTGATTGTGTACGCGTCAACCTAGGAGGCCCACAAGTTAGCCTCTAAACCCGTGGCAGAAAAATACAATCCATTTAAAAAAATAACAGCCCATTCCATACGTTCAAACGGAAAGTTCAACATTCAGTGGAAAGTAACATGTCTGATCCAGATATAGAGTACTGAACTTCCATGTTGACAACCATCATAGCCAAGTTTACTAGACGATGTCGGCCTCCATCTGTGGTACACGCTAAAGCCGGCACCGACGTCCTCCGCCTCGCCTCGGACTTGCCAGAGGTGCGATAGGGTGCATTGCTCGCGCGCGTTGGCCCTTTCCATGTCGGTGTGGTCCACTGAAGCTTCGGCTTCTAAGTGGGAAACCCACTTGACGAGCTGGTAGTAAAATTCAGCGTCGCAAAAGCGTGCATGCCCGAGAGCCTCCAGGCTATTTGCCGGGTGCTGGCCTCCAAGTAGTCGACCCAGTTGCGGGCACTCTGCTCGCGACTCAGAGTGTTGGTGCACTACTGCTCCATGCCTCGCTGGCGGCGAAAATTGGTGTTACACTGCTCCTCTGCCAGGCGTTCGCACTCCAACAAGTTCTCATACTCTGCATTGCCATCTAAAGACTGATAGACTGCCTCCTCCCTCCGTCTGCCTTCCGGTGAAAAACCAAGCACTAGTTCTGGAGGTGACCGCCTCCGGCGTCGCATATTGCAGATGGGCGGGGGCATGACGGACGTGGCGAGAGCGATGATAAGTGGCGAGCGATGTCGGGCTGGTGGGGGCTTATGAGGATAGGGCGAGTTGGGTGATGGTGCCACCGGAGAACGCTACGAACTAGTAATTATAGGCGGAAGGTAGGTGAACCAACGTGTCGCAGGAAACGTGATGGTCATCGCGGTCATTGGAATTCAATGCATAAGCAAGCATGGCTTAGCACGCCAGCTTACCATGGAAACCTACAAAAACTGAAATTATGACTGTGTCGTCCCGTCAGTGGTGCATCCCGTCCGTGTTGGGTCGCACGTCGGCATGATGGTGAAACGACTGCGCTTGATTCACAGATGAGGTAGATGCGTGGGCCGCTGGTTGTAGGATCAACTCGGTCGGATAGTGTATGTGTAGGATTGCAATAGTAGATGAACATTCGCTGGGAGATAAGGCATTTGTGAACGTTTTTGCTAGCAATTTCTTCAAATTCGCATGGCATTTTCTTCAGAACAGCATGTGAGTTTCTTCAGAGGTAGGCATTTTTATTCAAAAAACTGCCACTTCGGATCTTGCATCGCAACTAAAACCGCCAGGAGCGCATTAGTAGGCTAGCTAGTGATCAATCAGTAACTTGTAAACATTGAGCGAACAGAAATAAGGAACTGTTAGTAACTTGTAAACACCAAGAACACAGAAATAAGGATCATGCTGTCCACAGTAGTAAGAGTCGATTCGTCCGAAATGTTCACATGAGACTCACAGGCATGGCATTGTAATATGTTCACATTAGTAGCCCAAATTCACAACCAGCTAGTATGATTCCCGTACATAAGATCAACATGTTAATGCATCTCAATGATTCACATATCATATACAAATATGTAGCTCCAAAAGCAAAGATCTAGAAAAAACATTTGTTCTTCCTACTAATATGGTTGCTTCTCTGGGCCAACATTCAGTACAGAGTGAAAGACAAATTTGTTTGTGAAGTCCACAATTCCTCTTGCAAATGTAAGTGGTTTCACCAACAGCTGGAACCATGAGAATGAACCACACATGATGGAGGAACATCCACTGCAATGTGATTTGGTCTTCTCTCGATCACACGGCGAGACTATTTTCAGAATACAAACTTTAACTTATGCAAAATAATGCCCATTGTATAATCAGACCAAAGCAATAAAGCACCTAGTGTTGGCCAATAAATAGTACATTACTACTTTTGTGCAGTCCATGAAGTGACTATCCAATCTTTCTATGTCTAGTTTCAAATGGCACTGCATGCAGTGACTATACTATTCTCTTGTGCAGTTCCACCAAAATTGCGGTCACTTTGTTTGTTTGCCAAATAGAAATGGTCAGACATCTGTCTACACAAATATCAAGCAGCTAGTAAACATATACCCCACCTTGTATTTTCGGTTTAAACACATCTCTTCCGCTTAGCATCTATCATGTTTTGCATTGGACAATTTGATACTGTCATGTTTTGCCCTGGACAATTTTTTACTGAATTGATTTGCTGGTACAGAGCAGAAATATAGTGCCTATTCTTCATCAAACCAAGGACATCCATGTTCACAGTGATGGAAGAGGTGAAATCGATACAACCGAAATTGAGCATCCAATCGTTGAATCATGTCCTGCACCTCCAATGTAGGTCCACCCTGCCAATAAATTCACATGCAAACCACTAATATTACTATCTAATGACAGTACAAAAAGAGTAGCAAGATAGTAGAAAACCATGTACCTTCGTAATTAACAGCTCATAGTGCCACCAATTGGATATAAAAGTTTTGGAAGAAAACATGCTCCTAATGTTGAACCATTTGAACTTTTTCTGCAGTTCCACTAAAATCGAGCATCCCTGTTTGCATAGATATTGAAAGTGTGATTACTATAAAAGTGGCACTAGTTGAAGCATAGACTCACAAATATAAGCATTCCAATTTCTTAATGGGAAAAGGTAGCAAGACTGTTTCTAACCACCTGTTTGAAGGAATAAATAAGGCAACATCAGCTGATGTCAAGAAGGCATACATAGTATTTTCTTAAAAACTGAACCATTCCTGACCTTTCCTCTTCTTTTAAGCATATTTTGTGCAGTTCAACTAAAATAAAATGCCATCTCCGCCTTGACAATTCAGTGACACTGTACAAAAAGAAATGACTTAACATTACATCATGATGTCAGGTATGTATTCGACGGGCATTAGATACAGACATACAGACCTCCTCCGATAACATAATGAACATTTATTTTAACAAATGTGTGATTAGCTTTACCGGGATAATTTGAGTGAACTCTACACCCTCTGTTCCTTAATATAAGACATTTTCGCAGTTCAATTTAAAGTATCCAAACGTCTAGTATTTAGAAAAATAGGTAGTAGTTTTCTTGAGCACATGTCTGGGAAAACTTGCCACACTTTATATATGTCCATATGCTAATGCAACACCATTCGAATAGTACATATACACACTAATCTAGTGGCTAGTGCAACAATAGAGTAGTTTTTTATTACGGGGTACAGTACAATGGTTTTACTGAACAGATTTCCATAAGCTAGCACTGGAAGATTTTTATAAGCATTAACAATACAAAATTTAAAGGTAACAAGTTTCAGCATTGGTATACTAAGTGTGCAACAACATTAAACCAAATACAAAAGTCTAAAGGTAACTAGCATTATTAACTAATGACAGTATAAAAAAATTGCAAACGAGGGGACATCAAAATGTTGTCCCAATCTTGATAATCGATCAAGCATAAAAACTTGATTCAACGAATCAAGAGAACAACCGGAGGAGGAGCTGCCCACTCTTGACCTTTCCTCTTGTCTTCGTAAATTTTTGTGCAGTTAAACCAAAATAAAATGACATCAGTGCCTTGGAATTTTGGTGACACTGTACAAAAAATTTGACTTATCTCATGAAAGTGAGGTATGTAATCTATAAGCATTAACAGTGCAAAAATCTGAAGGTAGTAACAAGTTTCATCATTGGTATACTAGTTATGCAACAACATTAGATTGCCTTAGATGAAAAATATTTAATACATCCATAATCAACAGCTAACTCTGAAATAATCAAGTGACATTAAATGGCACTGCTTAAATTTATCGGTCGCATTAGACTGAGTGCGGCATTAGTTAAATGTGGCATCACTTTAGCAGTAGCATTGCTTGACTTTATTGCTGGTGTTATACTAACAGCAAAAAAAGTGGCAATAAGAGCATGGGAAGCCCATTCGGACAGTGGGCGCACCAATACGATGTACCTCCACGGACACATAGAGTGGTGAGGGAGGTATGGTTGCCCAGAGCAACAATATCCAGGCAGCATATGTGGATTACGTCCCATTTTTGTTCTCTTTAGCCTCATTTTTCCTATGTGAGGACAACAAACCGATCGACCTAGTCATTCTCTATTGCGTTGCTATGCGTTTCTACCCTTTTTCACCCTTTTTCAACCAAGAGACATGTCGTGGAATTGTCACGGCAGATGTCCTAGTGAAAGGACTTAATCGTGGAGCCATCGCAACTAGGAAGCTTAAGGGGGTTAAACGGGACAAAGGACACGAGGAGTTATACTGGTTCGGCCCCTTGCGGTGAAGGTAAAGGCCTAGTCCAGTTTGAGGTGATATTGCTAGGGTTTCGATGACCAGTGAGCTAATACACTTAACCTAGCTCTCGATCTGTTGTTTCTTGCCCTAAGCCAGTGTCGGGTCATTCCCTTATATACATGGGTTGACGCCCTGCGGCTTACAGAGTCCCGGCCGGCTCATACAACGTGTCCAGCTCGGTGACGTATCTTACATGCCTTACACTACAAGTCTATTCATACGTGGAGGTTTATACTTACGGGCCTTAAGCCGCCTTTGGGCTTGGGCCTATTATAAGCCTAACTGTGAACCGCCATCTTGTATACTCTTGGGCTTCATACAGGTAAAACCGCCATTGTGGTTGACCCGGCCCCTCCTGGGCGGGTCATATCTGGTAGTCATATCCCCAACATTAGGCCCCAGGTTGATTTGAACTTTGTTCATGTCAATCTTCAATACTTAGAAAAAATTCATCTGCAACTGCTGTGAAAACCTTGTAACCCGACATGACGTCATCTCCAAGAATTTTGGAAACCCGCCACGACGTCACCTTAAAAGATCTTTATCTTAAATGCCTTTCCGAAAATCAAGGCATCCAATTAGCTGGATAATAATCTTTTTGGCCTCCTCGTCTTTTGCGCCTGCCTATCGCCCCTTTCCTTATAAATAGGATCCGAAAGCCATCTCATAGTTTTGTCCTTCTTCCTTCTCTCGCAACCCCTCTGCCGCTCGAGCTCCACCGCCATCGCAGAGCACTTCGTCTTCCTCAACCTCGGCCGCTGCATCAACCTGAGTCGATCCAGATAACGACAGCGACCCTCCACAGCAGATCGGTAGCTGTAAGTTTCTGCCTTTTCATACCTTAGATCTGCACTAGGGTTTGCGAGCTCTTCCGTGTTCTTCATAGTTCGTCGTGGTTCATCGTAGTTCATCTTCCAGGCTGTACTGTGAGCTTCTTTGATCTGAAAATGACGTTAAGTCAATGCGGTAGTTGTTTTATTTCCACTTTCAGTATTAGTAGATCCCTTCCTGAAAGAAAAATCTTGTGCAAGCTTATGAACTCATCTATACTGGTTTTTAGTTCTAGATTTATTTTTTCATTCCTGAACAACCTTTGATCCAAAATAATAGCTGTACTCTGTGAAACTTGTTATCTCAGTACTTAGCCAACATTTTGTTGCTGGCAACTCTTGAATATCTTTAATCATGGCGGCTTACCGTGCCGGCTTATTTTTCCTTCATATACCATTAGCCCTTATTTAAGCCGCCATTACACAACTGTACTGCAATCACTAGCTTGTGATTCCACCAATTAATTTGAGCCGGCAAATTACTTCCTTTTAGATTGTCTTTTCACCATGTCGCCGAAGACGACAACAGTTTGCAACTGGGTCCCTTCGACAGTCACTGAGGACACTCTAAGGGATTTTGTCACTATCGGATACTTACCAGAGAATAGAGTTATGTCTTACCGCACCCCTGACCCGGCCAAAAGAAAGACCTCAACCAAAGGATAGTGAAATCATCGTCTTCACTTATCATATGAACCGGGGCTTTTCGCCGCGTGGCTCAAAATTCTTTAGAGATGTTCTGCACTTTTTCAAGCTTCATCCGCAAGATATTGGACCAAATTCCATATCAAACATCTATAACTTCCAAGTTTTCTGCGAGGTTTATCTTCAAGAAGAGCCTACTGTTGAACTCTTCAGAGAATACTTCTATTTGGACCGCCAGAATGAGTATACCAACGACCCCAGTTTAGAACTTGGCGGGATTTCGATTCAGCGCAGACGGGATGTTGTCTTTCCTCTAGTAATCTTGCCAAGCCATCCCAAGGACTGGAACCAAACCTGGTTCTATTGCAAAGATACGTCGCCGGCTAATGAGAAACCAATGTCGGGTTATCGTGCTGAGCGTCTTGACACTAAATATTCACTCCTTGATAAACTTTCTGCCGCTAAACACAAGAAACTTCATCCAACAATCAAAAGGGTTCAAGCCTTGCTGGGAAACGGCTTAACTGGACTTGATTTGATTCGCTGTTGGATAGCACGGTGGATCATCCCTCTGAGTCGCCAATCTGATTTGATGTGCAACTATACCGTAGGAACAGACGATCCATTACGTCATAGCTCCCTTCGTCTGACCGAAGAAGCCATTGTTGAAATGGCGACCACCCTCGTCAACAGCAAATACGAAGACTACAACAAAGTAGGGTTGAATCCTTTCTGCAAGCTTAACCCGGCACCAGAGGTAAACCTCTTGACTCTTTTTTTTCTTTTTCTTCAGCAGTTAAATATTTGCCTGAGTTTCAACATGCTATCTCTCTACATGCTAAATCTGACTTTTGGAAAGCCAAATATGATCATGAGGCTGCCAAAAAGGCTAGAGCCGCTGCAATAGCCGCTAAGAAGACCGCCAGAAAATCTAGGAAGAAACCAACTGCTTCTGATTTACTCAAGTTGGATGATATCTCTGAGTCGGAGGTAGCTCTTGACTCTCTTGGCCTGCTTTTTAACAACCTTATTCACACTGACTATTATCAGGAGGACACGGGGGCCAGCCAGGTAGTTGAAGAAGAGGTAACTATTATTTCCTCCGACTCAGAACCTTTACCAAGGGAGAAACCTCGGCGGGTAACCCAGAAAGTAAGGTTTTCACAGCCCATGGCTTATTTAGACCCTCATTTTCTTTTGAAAAAACAGCAACATGAGAGCCGCCGTCAGACCCGGAGCAGTGGAGATGATGAGTTACCCTCTGGTTTACTGAAAACTCCTCAGAAACGCCAAAACGAGGTTCTTTTACATCTTAACTCTGATGAACGAGTCACTTTTATAAGTCACCCAACTATAATTCCATTTTTGCAGGAGATTGCTCGTTCCTCCTCTAGCGATTCTTTACAAACTCAGCTGCCGGCTTTTAAGACCGCCCCCGGGTAAAGATAATTATCCTTCTTCTGCATCTTTATGTCCGTATCGTTATACTGGCTCATCAAATTCTTCTTAGTGGTCAAGCAAAGCCCAAGAAGGCCAAGGTGGCCAAACGGCTGAAGACCCGAAAGCCGCTGAACTAGCACAGCCGACTCTTGCCCCGGAACAACCTGAAGCACCGGAAGACCCCGCTGTCAAAGTTCAATCAGATCTTCCTGAGCCGTCTATTGACAAAACCGTTCTCAATCCATCCACTGCTCAGCTAACCCGCCGAAGACTTACGACAATGATGTTTTAATCACTGGTAGCAGATTCGTTGCACCGGGTAATCCAACTGTGCTGGCAAGACACTCCGCCAAGCAAGAGGTCATGGAGAGGCAGAAAGTGAGGTTTGATGTCTCCCACTACACCCATCTGAGTATTGGTGAAGTACTATCTGGCTATCTTAGCCAAGTCAACTCCAGCCGTGACTCAGAGATTGAAATGGTCAAACAGATGTATCAGAAATATGAGGTATGTTCTCTGGTTCATATAAGTTACATACCCTGGCAGCCCCCAAGTCTGCGGAATATAATAAGAGTGAATGATCCATAGACTTTTAATAAACTTATAAGCTTTTACCTTAAACTCCATTCGATCCCCGGTTTACAACCAAACCGGACGCTGATAGTTTTTCAATGTGCATGTGTAGTCCCCAAGGGCCGGTTTAATCAGTATGAATGAGCCGGTTCTTAATTAAGAGAAAACAACAATATGCATGAGCCCCCAAGTGCCAAGTGGTCTTGCTTGAAAAGCACTTGGGACTTTTGGAAAAAATACAATTCCTTTGACAATAAAATTGCGCCGACAGACATTAGCCCCCAAGTGCCAAGTGTTGTTGCTTGCAAAAGCACTTGGGACTTGCTTTTATAATCCATAATGAAACTAACAACCGTATTCTGTATACAGGCTGCAACCGCAGAACTGGAATCCCAATTGACTAAAGCCAAGACCTGGCTGTCGACTCAGGAGACCGAAACAAAGAAAATTGAATCCAAACTCCAGTTGAGCATGTCTGAAGCAAAGAAACTGAAAACCAGTTTTAATGTAGAGAAAAAGTCTTGGGCTGATGAGAAGACTGCCCTGAAGCAGCGTGCTAAAACAATCGAGGCGGCTCTGAAAGAATTTACCGCTGAACTCACCGGTTTAAAGAACCATGTGTCTCAGATGGTTTCTGCAATCTTCGGTGAGTCACCTTATTATTTACTTAAAGTCTATATTTGTCACCATAATGTAAGCCACCTGCTTAACTTATTGGAAATACCTCACAGGTCCCCGGAGCAGCAATCTGAGTCAAGATAGTGTGATAAAGCTCAAGGTGGTTTACACTCTTGTGGAGCAATTGTACACTGGAGCTCAGCGGGCTCTTGCCATTATCTCCCCAGCGAACGAAGGACCAAACTTATTGAGTGATGTCTTGAATAAGTTTTCCATCTTACCCGCCAGGTTTCAGGAAGTCAAGTGTTCCTGTGCGAGAGCCAGAGCCGTAACTGCTTTGAGCCGCTCCAAAGCCTGGGTACCGGAGTTAGACCCGGCGGACGTAGCCAAGGGGTACCCTAGCTTTAAGGAAGATGGAAGTCCCTTTGATCAAGAAGATTTTGCTGCCTGTGTGAAAGAGATTCATCCTCATGCCACCATCATTGCTGAAGAAACCAATCTCACCAAGTATCAGCCAGGTTTTGATGCAGAAAATAAGAAGATGGCCACTCCTTCATATAAAGTGACTGACTTAATCCCGCCGTTTTGGCCGCACACTTTTGCCCCAGAAATTGACTCGTCTGGTCTGATTGATGATGAGGCTGAGTTCGTCGCCCTTCATGGCTTTAACTGGTCCAAACCCCACTTCTAGACGGTGGAGGAGGACGAACCGGCAAGGGATGAGTCGCAACCATCCAGTCAACCCGGCCAGGATTCATGAACCGGCACCAGTCTATCATCTGCTATGTGTGAGACTAACAAAACAGAATTATCTTCTTTGGGCTCCAGGCGCCTTGTAATAGGCTAGCTTAAAACTTCATGTTTTGCTTATGCCATCGTGCATATTGTGCTGCATACAGCACTTTTGTCCGTCATATGAAGATATGCTTTACATCCCTTACAATATCAGTAGTGTTGGATCTGTTCCTGTATGCAATACATAAAATTATCCTGGCGGTTTATCACCGGACGGGTCATAACGCCCAACACACAACCATGGAAACCAACATAACTATATAATTAAGGCTGGATGCAAGCACAATTAAGGCTGGAAAACCTCTGATTGAAGAGACACAGATAAGCCTGTTATGAATTCTAACTTTGAAACACAACGACAATATCATACCTGTGATCTTGAATTTGAACTGCCGGTTGATGTGACACGAACAGTAAGGGTGATAACCCAATCTTTAGGAGCCAACACTTCCATATGTATGATGACTGTCATACACTGGCGATTTATCGTCAAAAACCAAGCCGAGTTAAATAGAAACCATACTTATACTTAAATGTAGACGAAAAGCCGCAGAATAAAAAACAAAGATTGTCTTTGAAAAATGTAAGTCAAATAAAAGAGAATGTGGAGGCTTCCGATTCAAATACAATCAGTAAACCGGACCAAAGGGGTTAAGCTAGGATTCAGATACGATCATGTAGCCCCCAGTGGCTTTGGCGTTGCGTCGATCAAGAGGGTACCGACAGCTATGTTCTCTTTGGTTCGAATATGACCTATGTTTGAACAGGAAGCCCCCAAATGACCTTGAGAATTTTTTAACGACTATGATTCAAATACGATCAAAGTCGGACCCAAAAGTGGTTAAGCTATGATTTGAATATGATCAAGAAGCCCCCTAGTGGGTTTGGCATTGCACCGATCAAGAGGGTACCGACAACTATGTTCTCTTTGGTTCAAATACGACCTATGTTTGAACAGGAAGCCCCCTAGTAATCATATGGTTTAACGGCTAGATTCGAATACGATCATGAGCCGGACCAAAGGGTTAAGCTAGATTTGAACACAATCAGCCCCCAATTGGTCATTTTGAAATTATAATGATGAAGACACACTACAAAAAAGACACATCCGTGACATTTTGGGCCGAACGAATTTTTTTCTATCATACATATAACACTTCTATGACGATAATTGTGACAAAACCCGGTATCATCATAGATGTGGTGGGCTCCTACTTCTATGACAAAAAATCATGACAGAAAATGGGCTTTTCATCCTGGGCAGGCCGGAGACGCAGCTGCATGACATTCTTTGGGCCGTCCATGACGGAAAACACCGTGGTAGAAGCGAGGGCGATGAAAATTTCGGGGAGTTCCCGGTTACGGTGGGAGGTCGGGGGCCGAGCGATGCGCGTTTCTCTCGTACACGTACGCGCGTGTGGGCGAGGCGTTGGCTCTAACTGAACCCGAGCGAGGCATTGGGCTCTAACTGAACCCGAGCGATTGCACTGCAGGCTACGTGTTACTGAACCCGAGCGATCGATCGATGGTTGTTAACCGAACCCGATCGAGCGATTCCTTCCCTGCTGCTGCTAACTGAAGCCGATGAACAGTATCCCGTGGAGTCCCGTTTTGCGGTACGCCACACCCCTCCCGATGAACAGGACCCCCATTTCGACCGTAGGAGGTCCGTTTCGTCCATTTTGCGGTACGCCACACCCCTCCCGATCAACAGGACCCCCGTTTCGACCGTAGGAGGTCCGTTTCGTCCGTTTTGCGGTACGCCACACCCCTCCTGATCAATAGGACCCCCGTTTCAACAGTAGGAGGTCCGTTTCCTCCATTTTGCGGTACGCCAGACCCCTCCCGATCAACAGGACCCCGTTCCGAACGTCGGAGGTCTGTTTCCTCCGTTGTGTGGTACGCCAGGCCTCATTTCCATCACCTGTTCCGTCCAAGCCCTCTCGATGAACACGACCACGCATTCCGTTCTGACCCAGCTGGTTGGCTACCACGCGTTTCGTTGCCTCCCGATGAACACGACGCATTCCGTTGCCTCCCCATGAACACGACGCATTCCGTTGCCTCCCCATGAACACGACGACAACGATGTTTCTCCGTTCTGACCCAGCCATGTACACGAGCCCTGGCCATACGTATGCGCGAGTAGGCGTCCGAGACCCCGCCCGTATGTACACATACCTGGCCGTATTTTCTTTCTTGTACCCTGGTCGTTGTACGTACGTGTACATGCTACGTGCGCGCCTGTACTACGACACGTATGCGCCTCTACTACGACACGTGCGCGCCTCTACATCCACCAGTATAAATGTATGTACACGTTTGCGACCAGAATGACAACGCTATGTACGCTTCGACCAGGTGGGTCCCAACTGTCAGGCACTTCCTTGCGTGCGAAGATATAGCTGGTGGGTCCCAGCAGTCAGGGGGGAAACATTTTTTTCGCGAAATACGGTGGCCCGTCTGGTGGGTCCCCATTGTCAGGTGGAGGAATAATTATTTTGCATGTATTAAGGAGGCACTTCCTTGCTGCGGCCGTGGACCCAGCTGTCAGCCTCTCCATGTATAGTCCATGTCCGATGGAAGATGTTCCTTGACCACGTTGACCACGCCGCGCCGAGAGCACCAGGGCGGTGGACGACGGCGGGGCCTAGGAAGGGGACGACGCGGAGCCGGGGAAGACGCGGTAGTGGATGCCCACGCGTAGAGGAGTACGGGGGTTCACTGGTTCGCTGCGGTGTGAGGCTACCGTCGCCGCAGAATAACAAGGGGTGTGGGTGAGTAGAGGGATGGCCTGGCCAGTGGTGGGAGTAGTAGGGGCGGTGAGGCCTCCGTCGCATCGCAGCCGGCCACGGGAGGCAGGAGCACGAGGCACGACCGACGCTGGTTTGGGCGGCTGGAGCAAGAAGACCAGAGGTTGAAGAAGCACTGTGGCTGTTGGATGGACATCGTACGGTCACTGGAGCTAGAATCGTGCATATTGACTAAGTTGACAAATCCCTCCGTCCCCGTCAACTTAGTAGGCCCACAAGTCAGCCCGCCACTATACTGGGTCCCAGCTAACAGGAGGAGTATTCATTTTTTTGTGCGTAATAAGGAGGCACTTCCTTGCGTGCGAAGATATAGCTGATGAGTCCGAGCTGTCAGCGGCGGTAACGTTTTTTTCATGAAATACAGAGGCCCTTTTGGTGGGTCCTTGATGTCAGGTGGAGGAATCATTATTTTGCGCATAATAAGGAGGCATTTCCTTGCGTGCGGCCATGGACCCAGCTGTCGGCCTCTCCACGTACAGTCCACTTTAGATGCATGTCAGTTGTTGACCATGTTGACCAGGCCACGCCGAGAGCACCAGGGCGGTGGATGACGGCGAGGCCTAGGAAGGGAACGACACGGAGGCAGGGAAGACTCGGCAGTTGTTTCCCACGCGGAGGGGAGTACGACTGTACGAGGGTTTACTGGTTCGTCTGCCGTCGCCGGAGAATAACAACAGGTGTGGGTGAGTAGAGGGATGGCAAGGCCAGCGATGGGAGTACGGTGGGGCGGTGAGGCCTGCGCGGCAGCAGAGCCGGCCGCGGGGAGGAGGGAGCAGGCAGTCCCGCCGGCCCTTGTTTGAGTGGCTGGAGCAGGAAGAGCAGAGATTGAAGAAGCACGACAGCCGTTGGATGGACATCATACGGTCACTGGAGCTAGAATCGTTCATATTGACTAAGTTGACAAAGCCCTCCATCCCCGTCAACTTAGTAGGCCCACAAGTCAGCCTCCCACCATGGTGGGTCCCAGCTAGCAGGGGGTATTCATTTTTCTGTGCGTAATAAGGAGGCACTTCCGATGGGTCTGAGCTGACAGCGGGGGGAACGTTTTTTTCATGAAATACGGTGGTCGGTCTGGTGGGTCCCAGCAGTCAGGGGCAAACCTTTTTTTTGCGAAATACGGTGGCCCGTTCGGTGGGTCCCAGCAGTCAAGGGGACAACATTTTTTCCATGAAATACCGGTGGCCCGTCCGGTGGGTCCCTGCTGTCAGGTGGAGGAATAATTATTTTGCGCGTAATAAGGAGGCACTTCCTTGTGGCTGTCATGGACCCAGCTGTCAGCCTCTCCACGTACAGTACTCTTCCGATGGAAGTCGGTCGTTGACCACATTGACCACGCCACGCCGAGAGCACCGCGGTGGTGGACGACGGCGAGGCCTAGGAAGGGGACGTCGCGGAGCCGGGGAAGACGCGGCAGTGGATGCCCACGCGGAGAGGAGTATGAGGGTTCACCGGTTCGGCTGCGGTGTGAGGCTGCCGTCGCCGCAGAATAATAGGGGGAGTGGGTGAGTGGAGGGATGGCCTGGCCAGCGGTGGGAGTAGTATGGGACGGTGAGGCCTCCGCGGCAGCACAACAGGCCACGGGAGGCAGGAGCATGCGGCACGACCGGCGTTGCTTTGGGCGGCTGGGGCAAGAAGACCAGAGGTTGAAGAAGCACTACGGCCGTTGGATGGACATCGTTGACCACGCCGCGCCGAGAGCACTAGGGCGGTGGACGACGGCGAGGCCTATGAAGGGAACGACACGGAGCCGGGGAAGACACGACAGTGGCTGACCACGCGGTGGAGAGTACGAAGGTTGACTGGTTCGGCTGCCGTCACCGAAAAATAACAGGAGGTGTGGGTGAGTAGAGGGATAGACAGGCCAGGGATGCGAGTATGATGGGGCCGTGAGGCCTGCCCGGCAGCACTGCCGGCCACGGGAGGCGGGAGCAGGCGGTTCCGACGGTGCTGGTTTGGGCGGCTGGGGCGGGAAGATCAGAGACTGAAGAAGCACGATTGTCGTTAGATTGACATCTAACAGTCTGACGCTGGTAGAGTCGATTGTCGACTAAGTTTCTTTTTTGAGAAACCTTGTGTACGCATGAACTTAGTAGGCCCACAAGTCAGCCTCCAAATCTGTGGCAGACAACATAAAGCCCATTTGCTATTTTTTATAATTTGCAGCCCATTTACTAATTCTTAAGTAATTTATTATAGCCCATTTTCTGCCCAGGACCACAGTCAAAAAGTTCAACCTTATTTTGCATATTTCGATGGAGTACGAACTGTTCCTGAAATGATAAACATTTTAAGAACTTATTGATTTGCCAAAAAAATCATTTTGTTTTTGTAAGCAAATAAGACGTGGGACAATTGAGTTGGTTTAAGGGGAAACCAGTGGTAAAAAATCAGCGCTAGGTGGGAAAAAACAACAAAAATAAGGATGTAAATATGAAAAGGGAATTTTATGTGTTTTCAATATAATGATACATGTATATGGACTAGTAAAACTATAGGTAGAGATTAGAAAACGGATGTAGGACATGCGTTTCAAGAGGAAAATAGAACTGGGTTGTGTGTTTGATTCAGTAAAAAATTGCCTGCGGATGTTGTAAGACAAAATATAACTAATACTGGCGGGCCAGAGGCCAGTAGATACCTGCTGGATCTTTGTGCCCCATTGTCGTCATGGGTTGGGCCCGTTAAAAACAAAACCAACCCTGGGCAGTCTACAGCCCAGTTGAAACTTGCTCGACCTGAAAAAACAATATACGTGCTCAATAAACGAGAGAATTCTGCAAGTAAAGACTGATAACTGGGATGCAGCACGGATTTTGTTTTTTATCGTGATAATAAGTGCATGCACTTGTTTCGAAAAAATTGGAGAACTGGGAATTCGAACGGCGGGTGCTTATGCTACCCATCAAATAAAAATCAGGTGCCTGAAAATTCATTTCGAAACAAATGATTCAGCTTTATATCCATGTCGACCCTCGGCATGATGGTTGGAAGCAAATGCAAGTTCATACCAAAAGATCGTTAACAACAATACCAACTTGCGGACGACAAGGTAGTACAACTACCAATACCAAACTAACTTATAATCTTTTTACTCCTGGCCCTAGTGTTCGTCTGGTAGAAAATCTTGCAGAGGACCAGCTCCCGCTCCTTCTCTTGCTCCAGGTCCCCGAGGTGGTACTGATGCATCACCCAGTTGGTCCTCTGCTGGTCGAAGTCCTTGTTGGTGTGCAGCACCAGAACCTTTTTTGTTGTCCGTCTGCCGGCCGTTGACCATCACCGGCAAGGTATTGCCGGTCTTGTGCCACATTGCGTGCATGCCGCACTCCGACTGTATCTTGCGACGCGTCCACGTTCCCCTTTTGAACGCCCTGGAATTGCACTGGAAGAAATGCTTCCTTAGGCCACTCAGTGTGATACCTGCAGTATTGTGGAATACAGGTTTTAGTGTACCTAGTTGGCATTTTCATAACATCTTTGGCATGTTGCAGTCACTTGTTTCACTTTTTATTAACTATCAAATTGTAATTGCTTCACCAGGTCTGCGTCTAAAAAGAAAAACAGAGCTATAAACAAAGGAATATGTTTGTGCAAGTAGACGGCCGATCGGTGTCTTACCTGGAAGTTTCTCAGGTTGGGTGTAGCATATGCCGTGCTCGCTGTCCATGGTTGGTATGAACAAATCGATGAGAGACTGAAATCTCGCGCTATCAGCACTCACTTTGGCTTCAAGGTGCTCGATCAGCTCCTGATCCGTGGGATCGAACTTGATGCCAGCCGGCAGCACCGGCCAATCCTTCTTCGACTTGCATCGGTAATTCCAGTTATATGGTACTCAATGTATGATCAATCGACTGTTTTAAGTGAATGATGAAAGATTTCGACAGATAAGTGGTACTCCAAATCTGAAGTCCAGAATACCCGAACACACCGCCGGGATTCTTGTGTCACCTCACGCGCAGCGTGTTGTCACGTCAATTCAATGTGTGGGCATGATGAATAATTTGACCGGCGTATACTAGTACTGCTATTGTACTACTCACTAGTTGTATTTGGTGTCACAATTTATACATAGGTTTAACTAACAAGTACGCACTTGAAGCCTAACTGATATGTGTGTGTGTGTGTGTGTATATGGCTTCTGCACAGCATCTCCATCATCATTATCAGTACATCCTACGCAGGTGAGTTAGGATGCACTTGATCCCAGGAAGGTATCTATCCTTCAAACCAGAGGAGTGCTTCAAACTAACAACAGTACATAATATCCAACAAAAGAGGGTCGTGCTACAGCAGCAGAATACATGGCTCAGTCTAGATATCAACATGAATCAAGTTGTGCATATTTGTTGTTGGCATGAACCACATCGCCGCATGTCGGGTTTGCAAAAGCCATCCATCGCATGGAAGCTTGATTCCTTTCACACACTGAAGATTAGCTGGCAACAAGATGTGTCAACGAATCTCTGGATATCGTGATTCATGAAATCCATGGTATGATGTGTAAACACAGCCACCCCTCGCGAATGGAAGTTGAATAGCACAGTAATCATCGCCGGTGATATGATTGATGATTGGTTGGATGATCGGATAATTGAGCCCGAGGAACAAGGAGTGGTTGCTGAGGCTGTAAACCCGCCTCCAGTTGAATACGCCTGGCCTAACGGAGCTGGGATCTTTCTCGAACACGAAGCAGCCATAGCCATCAATGTCACGAACGCCCCATGCATTGTACTGCATGTGGTTTGATGTAATGGTTTTCTCAATTTGGTACGTGCGAATGAGCATCAAATGACCACCGTCAGCTGAACGAGAGATAAACCACCACCGAAGGCCAGCGCATTTGCGTCTGCTGCAACAATTCAAATTGGAGACCAAAAGGACAAAAATAAACAATCATGTTCAGAGTATGTGTGGAATTAAGATTATTATAATAGTGACACATAGCATAGACAGAGAATTGCAATGCCGTGGTCATAATCATACCCCAAGTTAAAAAAAATAAGCCAATGGCTTTCATATTCTAGCAATATGTCATGGTTCAAACATCATGTAACAATGAGAGGAAAACAGCTATGACAGCGCCTACTCATATTCTACCATAGCACTTACTACTACTATTCTCATATCAACTCTAAGCAATAACATGTGTTGTCATAAAAATCTTGTAAACGAGAGTAACATATAGCAATCATGATGTTATGCTCATAATATGTATTCTAACAATCATTAGATGCCAATTGTTCTCATATCAACTCTAACAATAACATGTGTGGTCATAAAAATCTAGGAAATGAGAGGACCATATAGCAATGATGTGGTTATAGACATGCTATGCATTCTAAATTTGTAACAAATGAACATGCAGTCGTATTCATAAGGTAAAGATGAGATGAGATAGAACAATTACACGACGATAGATTCCACCAGTATAGGCAGCCAATCTGTGCGTCGACCGCGTAAACGATTCCATCGTGCACTATAGCATCGGACAGAAGTGTTGCTTCAACAGGATTGATGATGAGCCATAACCATGTATGGCGACCGGATTCCAGATAGACCAATACCATGTTGAACAAGGCAATGAGCTTGTAATCCATGTAGTCTTCTGATGGTGTGGGAACTTCGCAGATTACAACTTTCTGCAAACAGAGGTCGAGCCAAAAGCTTGACGCGTCTCGTGCGTAGTAGGCAGGAGTGTCCGGCGGACCGCGAGGCTCGATGGCGGCGGTATCCAACGATGGAAGGTGTAGATATCCACGAGACGCCACGAACTAGCGGTGTGGTGGATGAGGACGATCCAGTTGGCCTTCATGCCTGCCCAGTAGTGGTCGCGCATGATGGACAGGTGGACGGGTAGTGGTAGCATGTCGAGGGGCACCACGGCAACCTCCGTAGGATCGTCAAGTCGGTGTCTGGGCCACCTGCGAGGATCGGGCATCAGAAAGCATGGTGTCTTGAAAAGAGCCGGCCAGTTGCAGACGAGTAGACGGTACAAAGACACCGAGCCTGCGACCAGACGGACGGTGCTGAGTAGGTCCATACGACTACAGATCTGCTGCAAGAGAACATCGGGGAGGGAATTCCAATCGCGGCTTTGCGTGTCAGTCGGTTCTGCCATTGGGGTTTTCGGTGCCTGCGAGCCAGCGGGGAAGTGGATTCGGGCGGGCGAGCGAAGAAGCTTCTCCTCGTGTGGCCGAGAAGTGAGCGGGGGGATATGGTATGCGCAAGCTACCAAGGAAGATGGCGCGGGCGGGCGAGCAGTGAGCGGGGGTAAATGGTGTGCGGCCGACAATGGGGAAGAGAGGAGGAAGAAGAAGAGATGGCAGTACTAGGTAAGGCTGATTTAGTAACACCAACACGCCGGTTCAGCTTATTAATTACGTGTCCCATCTGCTGCAGCGTGTATTGTCACTTCACTCCGAAGACTAGTTGAATAGTTCTCTCTGACCGAGATGGGGAATAATGGATCGCGAGGACTTCCTTTCTACAGTATCCCTATGCCTCTACGCTTACTTCACTCGTTTTGCTCCGTACCTAGTCACTTGTTGAAATCTGTAGAAAGACAAATACTCCGTATTTGGGAACAGAGGGAGGCTTTTACTCCATACTATTTGGGAACAAAGGGAGTATCACCATATGGAGGGATCAGAGGAAGCTTGAAATATGAACATGTCAATGGGAGGGAGTAAGCCCCATGCATGCATGCATGCATGCAACATGCAACACTCACACGTACACATGGACGGACGCAACGCTCACGCACCCATGCGACACACAGCACACGATGCAACACACACGCTCACACTTAAGAGCTCAACCTACTCCCTACGTCCATGAAAGACTGTACATTTAGATATTTACACATTAACCAGGGCATAATTAACGCCCAAAAGTAGCAGACTTATGTGTGCATGCGACCATTGAGATAACAAGATTAAATGAAGGCTGTTGCATGCTGTAATTAAGGATAGACATGTAGCCTATATCTATAGCACAAGTTGGTGCATTAGTCAATCAATATTGATTTAGATTAAAGGCTAAATGCATTGGAAGTGTAGATGTACATCATGTACTACACTCTTTGTTTTATAGTCGATGTACACTCTTTGTTGGAAGACCGAGGGAGGACACATGCATGCACTCACATACACAGCCAGGGCGGTTCGCGCGCAAGGGTTGGACTCGTGTCGCGCCTGCGTAAAGTTTTGTTTAACTGATTTCTCTGCTCTGCCAACTGACAGGTGGGACCCAGAAACCAGGTGACAATTTAACCAGTCAACAAAGTGCCACATCGACTATGTGGCCGGTCAGTAGGGTGCAATACGGTGCTCTACGATGAGCTAGTGATCGTTTAATCAGAGCAAAACTATATATAGTGACCGTAAAGAGCGTATTGTTACATGCGTTGACCGCCAGTGTATTTTTCTCATTTCAAATTAAGCCATATTAATCGGAAAGGACGCAGTATGGACTACTACTACTAGTACTAGTATTGCTTTGATGTGTCTTGTCAACTCGCCGAACGAGGAGAAGCTTGCTTACTACGCCTCTCCCTCGCCCACGCGCGTGGTGGCTCGCGGGACGAGGAGAGGGTTTTGAGTACAGCACCCTCTCCCTCTCCCTCGCCCTCGCCCTCGCCCTCACGGTGGACGTGCAGCAGTTCAATCGGTGTCAGATTGCCAGAAGCATATTGTATTGTAGTATCATCATTGTTGGACCTTCCGAAGAGGCGAAGAGCCAAGTGCAAGGTTCACACGAGTACGAACTGTTGAACCTCCTGAAGAGGCAAAGAGCCAAGCGCAAGGTTTTATAGGATTTGTCGTCCTAGTACGAGTGTACTACAACTATAGCGAACGATGCTACTGTATGATGCCACCACGTCACGTATATCCAAAGCTGTGCCACCTTTTTTTTTCTCAAAGAACGTGTTGGAGCCCGTGCAACAACCACACAAGTTGCACGTACACATAACACATTTACTAGTAATAAATTCTAAAGGACAAATGTCAGTATGCCACACAAGTTCATCTCCAATTCATGTGATAAATTTGTGCACGACTAGTCTACATATATTTACAGTGCTACCGTTCACAATTACCGTACTCCACTTACACGTTATAGATGGGCTACATGTCCTCTTCCATGTTCCAGTCCCAGGTGTTCTTCATGGATTGCACGATCCATAGCGGTGGGCAATGGGAATCATTGTCGCAGCTTTCTAGTCCGGTTCCACATGATGGAGACTCATCCAAGCTGAAGCGGCATAAATCAGGGATAGCGTGTCCCAGCATGTCATTCATCCGGCGGTGCGCACTGAAGACACAACCATGCTTCATGAATGGCAGGCCTTCCGTGTCGTGCACGGAAGGTGGCATCCACTTCACAATGGGGTAGCTGTCCCCGATGAAAAGCGAGTACTCTCCAAGAGTGTTCCTCGGCACCCACGTAGCATCACGGGGGTCGAACTCGGCGTCGTTCATCTGGTACACGCGGCATCCTAGATCTGGACACATGGTGACGTACATAGTCAAGGTCCATGCATAATAATGTTGTGCTCAAATATGGCGGTCAGTAATATTGTGCAACAAATAGTACTACTCCGGTATAGAGGAAGTAAAATAACCGGCTTATTATATATAGCCACTCTTGGCTACATGGATGAGATAGTAAGACATGGAAAAACAAAAATGGTGGCAGCTAGTGGGTTCAAGTCTTCAAGGGCCTAGCTAGCTATACACGTCCTCCAAGGTAAAAAGTAATCCTACTAGTACCACAAAGTATACTACTAGTACAACAATGAAAGAGAAGGCGAGAGGGTTAAAAATGGAATACCTTGGTAGATGGTGACGGTCCGATCGTGGTAGATTGTGTGACCATGCTGCACATCAGTGGTACCATGGGTAACGACTGCTAAGATAGTTGATCCCAATATGCCAAAGTCAGCTACAAGGTTCCAGGTTAGACCGAATCGCGGATGCAAATGCACATCCAGGATCGGCGATCTTATTTTGATCGGGGGATGACTGGTCCCTACAAAATAATGGAGTATCGTTAGGGATGCAAATGATGGTTTGTGCATTCTGTTTGTAATCTCCCGTACCGCAGGATGGCAACCAGATGAAACAAGTCCCCTGGCTTGTCACTCGAAGATGCGGCCTAGATGGCGCACGGCGTCTTCGAACGTGTAGGGGTACAAATCTGCCGCCGCCAACATGCACCAGCCTCTGCCATTACTGCCTCTTGCATTGATGGCAATCCTTATGTCCAACACCGTGATGAGATAGTAATCGTTGTAGCCGCGTCGCTTTGTCGGTGGGTCCGCAATTGCTATCTTCTTCAATCTCATGTAGGCATCATCATACGTATTCAAGCCCAGCCAGTCCGGAAGGCCGATCCCAATGGTGGAGAAGGGGTCTACCAGAACGGCCGCACTGCTGTGGATGTTGTGCAAAATGATAGTGGTATCCGGCCGGAGGTATGCAAGCCAATCTTCATTGGCACCGACCCAGACCTATATATAAGACGGTGGGCAGCGGAGAAATTACGGGATGGACATGGAATAACTAAGTACTACATGATCAAACTCCATTAATGACCTGCTCATCGGACAAAATACGACTACCTCTCAACGTCGGCAACTCTAGCGGAGTCAACGTGCAACCATGGCCAGGGAGCGGTGGACTGTTCGAAGGATTGTCCCATAGAAGAACCTTCTCCTCGAGGACGCATGGAATACCAACAAGCATGGCCTTTTCCCAAACCTGTTTAAGCAGCGTCTTGAAAAAGTTGGTGCAGGAAGCAGCAAGTCTTGCGGCGGTGAGGACGTCGGAGCGGCGTGCAATTTCTCCCACAGGATCGTCGTCCAAGGTCTCCCAGCCCCGACGAGGAGGAGAACCGCCTGGCGAATCCATGGGAGCAGCGACGAACTGCCTTCTCTTCGGGGGGAGGGGAACTGGCGAGGAGGAGATAAGAGCGTAGTAATCGCAGGGCCTCGTCCCTTCCAACTATAAATCGTTCCTCAGCGAAGGGGTGAGGCTATTATTTACTACTATTACTCCCTCCGATTCTTTTTAGTCTGCGCATAAGAGCAGACCCAGATACCAAGGCAGGGGCTCGCTGCATGCTTTCTGGATGGAAATACCCCTGGCGCATGGATGGGATGAGCTAGCAGCTATAAATGCCCCATGCAGCCCATTGGCTGTCCGCCCGCATTCTCCTCTCTCTGCATGCTGCATGGATGTCTCCCTCTCTCTCACATGACTGCATGCGGTGGCGTTGGCCTATGAGAAGCTCGCGTGGAGATAGCAATCTTCTCTCCAGAAGAGATTTTTTTGAAAGAAAGGGATTATGGAACGTTATGGGGTTGCATTATACTGTAAATAATAGCACTAGTAATAAATTTTTGGCACTAGGTAGTAGTTTTTGGCGTGGATTAAGAAATTTTGGGTATGTTTTCGACATTTTTTGTACACGCCAACTAGTGTCAAAAAACGTCTTACATTATGTGACGGAGGAGTACGTACTCATACTGTAGCAGTACTAGTACTACTTTTGTCAACTAGTAGTGCGATGTACTTTACTTCTAGTCTAGTCTAGAATAGTGCACCAGTTTTGAACTCTTGAATCTCAGGGCCAAGGAGCTACAGTTGGAAGTGGAGGGTACTACTGTTCTCTAGAACCATCGCTGTACTATCAATGTGAGGGAAGTACACCTGCGTAGTGGCCTAGTGGGTACTCTCGGTGCTCTATTCAGCCGCTCCTCTCACGTAGCTGGCCTACTCAGCCGCTCCTGTCACGCACACACTAGCAGCCTGTTTTATCAATGACGGTTACTGCGGGGGCAGAACATTTGAGTTATTTGATACAATGAGACTAGGCTTTTCGCTTCCATTTGTGGAGGCGTAATGGATCTCGTCGAACTTTGTTAGTAGTTCCTTCTTTATGAATGAGATGAAGCAAAGCTTTTGCCTCCGTTTCAAAAAAACACGTCAAGAGGAATTTCTTTTATAGTAGAGCCGATAATGGAGTGAAGTCCATGCGTGCAACGCCACAAGCTACGGAGTAGTAGTAGAGCACTTTACGTACAGAGCCATATTGCACAGTTCCCAATGCCTGCCAGGCTTTTCCGGCTCCTCGGGCTTAATTGGGAGGCGCTAGTTTAAATATGCTACTAGCTGATGAGGAAGCTGCAAGCGAGGTCCGGCTAGGGCAAGCACGCGAGCCACGGGATGCTGGGAAGGAAAACCCGTTCACGTGGCTAGGCTGTCCAGTGCACCCAGATTGTGGGGTCGCACATCCGTTTGACTTCAAAACTCAAACTACCCGTGTAAAATATTGGCTCGCAGCGAAGTGTAGTAGTACTATTTTTTTAAAAAGGCCGCCGTGCGTTCAGCCGGGATCGAACCCACAAAACGAGGTATACACTCCCGCGACCACTAGTAGTACTCGTTGGAGTACAACGCAACCTAGAATCGCCTTTTGTCGCTAGTAGTACGTACATTGTTCCTTACAAGAAACCCCTAAAATGCCAAGAAACTACTACCACTTGCATACGTGGTAGACTTAAGATAAGACTACCTTATCAACCATTGTACATGCTCTTACCAACAAAAATCCTCGAGTGACCTCCTACCTCCGGCCCGTCCACCTAGTCATCCTCGGCCATGGGACGCAGCTACCGCCGCCGGTAGAAGGCGAGGTCAAAACCGCCGGTGGTGCGGAGCCCATGTTGTGGCAGCCCGGATGCCAGCTCTGTCCGGCGCTCGCGGCCGCTAGCTAGCCAAGATAGCTCCGTCCAGCTGCTTGTCTGCAAGGTTTGCTAGCTAGATTGGCACGACAGCGCGGTGTCTTTCTCGCGCATGCCGCGCTAAGGCCAGCCATCTGGCTCGAGTGAAGGCCAGCGCGGTGGCTTGCTTGCTCGTGAGTCACGCTCGGGCCAGCCTGCCAACCCGTGCGGAGGCCAGCACGGCGTCCGGCCCGTCCGGCGGAGCGGCGGCCAACTCGCTCATCACCGGCGCCACCGAAAAACATGCATCAGTACTATTTGAAGTAATGTTCAGGAAAAATAATGATTTGAGGGGGGTATAACAGGATAGAAGGTCAGATGTGGGTCCCTCATGTCAATGGTCAAACAAAATGTGTTGGTTTAAGCTGCCTCGTCAGCACGGACGTGTGGGCCAACCCTGTCATAAATGGGTTTAAACGAACCTAATCGGTAGGAGTACTAGGTAGTTTTTGGCGTGGATTAAGAAATTTTGGGTATGTTTTTTCTATTTTTTGTACAATAGATTCTTCCTAGAGCTGGTTGAAAGTGGTAGTTTTTTGTTAAATACTCTACATATTGTAAGTAGGAGTGAAAGTTAAGCTTTGGAAGCCAATAAGCAAGGCTAGTTACATAGTGCATATGTGTACATGATTGAAAGTAAATATCAACCATGAGTGACTAATATCTTGATGGAAAACTCTAAACTATGGAATACTATGAAAAAATGCATGGTTGGAAATACTAGCAATGTTCATGTCCGTTGCAATGAATCATAATTAGAATAATTCTTATTCACAAACTTGGTACAAAACACTCTAATTTTGATATACATATGTCACTGTTTCAATTAGAATATATTCCTTGGGCTGTTTTGGTGAGGTCAGGGAGGGATGTGGTTGGTTTTAAGATACTAATTATGGGTTTTCTACAAATTGGTAGACAAGTGGGATGTTGGTGAGAAAAGGCAACAAATTACCTCACAATCGTTAGATGTAGATCTAATGGTCAGAAACGACGGATGGCAGACACACCAGCATCAGCAACTTAGTCTTGTGTAGGAGTACTAGCAAGATCCGTGCATTGCACGGAACATCAAGATGCATTTTTTATAAAACACTTGTTGTGATTGACCCTTGCGGGAGTAATCCCATGTGTAAAAACTAATGACATCTCGAGAAATATGAGATAAGGTGAAGAGGAGTGGGGTGTGGTGGTGGTTGGTGGTCGGACTGAGCGGAGGCATGGGGATTGATGACGCCGGCAGCGGCCACCAGGCCAGTTTGTTCCAGAGGCTTCCTTTCTTAATTGCTCAACAATGAGGTTTGTTGGTGAGGGAGTCCTGGATTAGGGGGTGTTCGGATAGCCAGACTATACCTTCAGCCGGACTCCTGGACTATGAAGACACAAGATTGAAGACTCCGTCCCGTGTCCGGAAGGGACTTTCCTTGGCGTGGAAGGCAAGCTTGGCGATACGGATATTTAGATCTCCTACCATTGTAACCGACTCTATGTAACCCTAACCCTATCTGGTGTCTATATAAACCGGAGGGTTTTAGTCCGTAGGACAAATACACATCAACAATCATACCATAGGCTAGCTTCTAGGGTTTAGCCTCCTCGATCTCGTGGTAGATCTACTCTTGTACTACCTCCATCGAGCAGGACGTAGGGTTTTACCTCCATCGAGAGGGCCCGAACCTGGGTAAAACTTTGTGTCCCTTGCCTCTTGTTACCATCCGGCCTAGACGCATAGTTCGGGACCCCCTACCCGAGATCCGCCAGTTTTAACACCGACATTGGTGCTTTCATTGAGAGTTCCTTTGTGTCGTCGCCGTCAGGCTCGATGGCTCCAATGATCATAAATAGCGATGCAGTCCAGGGTGAGACCTTCCTCCCCGGATAGATCTTCGTCTTCGGCGGTTTCGCACTGCGGGCCAATTCACTTGGCCATCTGGAGCAGATCGAAAGCTACGCCCCTGGCCGTCAGGTCAAATTTGGAAGTTTAAACTACACGGCTGACATTCGCGGGGACTTGATCTTCGACGGATTCGAGCCACTGCCGAGCGCGCCGCACTGTCCCGACGAGCATGATCTAGCTCTGCCGCCGAACAGTGCCCTGGAGGCCGCACCCGCATCGGCTTCGACCCTTAATTCGGAGCCAACTGCGCCGATCGAGGATGGGCGACTGGACGCCGCCTCGGGGGCTGCGATCCCCATGGTGATTGAGCCGAACACCAGGCCTGCACTCCGCGAGACTCGTGACTCCAAGGAGCCGGACTCCTCTCCGGACTCCGAACCCTCCGCGCCCCTGCCAATCGAATCCGATTGGGCGCCGATCATGGAGTTCACTGTCGCGGACATCTTTCAGCACTCGCCTTTCGGCGATATTCTGAAGACACTAAAGTCTCTCTCTTTGTCAGCAAGGTTGGGGTACGGACGATGAAGAAATTCAAAGCCCACCCACCACCCACTTTGTAGCCACGGTCGACGATTTAGCCGATGTACTCGACCTCGACTCCGAAGACATCGACGGTATGGACGCCGATGAAGGAGACGCTGAAGAACCAGCGCCTATTGGGCCCTGGAACGCCACCTCGTCATATGACATATGTATGGTGGACGCACCAAAAGATGACAACGAGGAGCGGAAGGACGCACCAAAGGCTTGTTCCCTCGAAAAGTAGTCAAAGCGGCGCCAAAAGTGCCGCCCCAAATCCCGCCTCGACAGAAATAGCGATCACACAGACCCAGCGCTGGAGCAGGGCGAACCGCTACCGGACAATGGCAATCCGGATAATCAAACCAGACAAACAAATCCTATCAAGGATAATGGTCCGGACGACATAACGCCGGACAAACACCCCGAGCAGCAGACTGCCCGTAAAAGGCTTGTTGCCACCGCGAGGAGCCTGAAAAAGCAGAAGCAAAGGCTCAAGGCCGCGCAAGACACACTCCAATTCAGATGGAATAAAATACTCAGCACTGTAGCAAGGTATGGTGACAATCGCCCCTCCAAGAGCTACCCAAAGCGGAAGCTGCTGCCCGAATTCGATGAGGAGGCCTCAGAACCCCCACAACCAAATATCAAAGCAGCCACCTGGTCGGATAGACGACCCCTCTACCAACACAGAGCGGCACACAATGCCGCTCACAATACAATATGCGACCCATGTGAGGGCTCGCACCCAAAGGACGGTGCAACCAGATCCATCTATGGACCACGCAAGTGCGCCCGAGCATACAATGCAACACAACAAACATCCGAACAACACGGTACACCCAGCTACAGGGGTGCCGCACACCCCCTATGTTTCACCGATGAGGTACTGTACCACGAATTTCTAGAGGGATTCAAGCCCGTAAACATAGAGGCATACGACAGAACAACAGACCCTGGGGTGTGGATTGAGGACTACATCCATATATACTCAACGGCGATAGTACCGCCCGGAGTCCACCGGTAGTACCGGACGTAGGTTACCATGGGTTTGAGCGGTGGAACCGCCCAAACACTGAATGGAGTCCCATTGGGACGGCACAACCAGGTACCAGCGGTGGAACCGCCCGTGATCCCGGTAGTACCGCCCGACCACCTATGCCCAAGCCAAGATCAAATGAGTGCAATCCGAGGGGGGGGGGAGAAAGAGCATGGAACAGGAGAGAAGCAACACCCTAGGGGAACCCAACGCAAAGAGCAAAGAAGGAACGAGAGAAAACAACACGAGAACAAAAAGGCTAACTCCAACCTCCCGAAGAGAGGACGGTGGCCGAGGCCACCTATGTTTGAGTCAATTGGTATGGCACCGCGAAGAATTATCCTTGGGTCCGTGACCAAAACTCATCTTTGAAGCACAAGTACCATCAAACATGGCTAATGTGAAAGACTTGATCAATTTATGCATAATGGGGGGAGGGAGAGTTCATTGAGAGAACATCACTCCCCCTATGTTCATGCCTACATCTAAACAAGACAACATGTTGAGTACGGTGGGGTGTGCAAGAGTTCAAACAACATTGCTCGAATCAATGACATTTAGCTCATGCCTTAACTCGCGAAATCTTGCTTCATCCAAGGGCTTCGTGAAGATATCTGCAAGGTTATCATGAGTGTTGACATAGTTGAGCTCGATCTCTCCTTGCCTAATGTGATCCCGGATGAAGTGATACTAGATCTCAATATGCTTCGTCTTGAAGTGTTGCACCGGTTGAGAGAGATCTTGATGGCACTTTCATTATCACACCAAAGAGGCACTTTGTCACAAATGACACCGTAATCCTTTAAAGTTTGCCTCATCCATAAGAGTTGTGCACAACAACTCCCGGCTGCAACATACTCCGCCTCGGTGGACGAGAGAGACACACAACTTTGCTTTTTGGAAGACCAACTTACCAAAGAGCAACCAAGGAATTGGCACCCTCCGGAAGTGGACTTCCTATCCACTTTGTCTCCCGCCCAATCGGAATCCGAGTACCCTACAAGCTTGAAGTTTGATCCTCTTGCGTACCATAACCCAAAGTTTGGGGTATGAGCCAAATATTGGAAGATTCGTTTGACCGCCACATAGTGACTTTCCTTAGGTGCGGCTTGAAACCATGCACAAATTCCCACACTCAACATGATATCCGGTCTAGATGCACAAAGGTAAAGCAAGGAACCAACATGGAGCGATATACCTTTTGATCCGCCACTTTACCATTGGGATCTAAGTCAAGTTGGCACTTGGTGGGCATTGGAGTGGAAGCCGGCTTGACGTCACTTAGTTTGAATCTCTTGAGCATGTCTTGAGTGTATTTGGATTGATTGATGAAGGTTCCTTCTCTTCTTTGCTTCACTTTGTACCCTAGAAAGAACTTCAACTCTCCCATGGAGGACATCTCGAACTTTGAGGTCATGAGAGCGGCAAATTCCTCATTGAAAGCTTTGTTAGGAGAACCAAAGATAATGTCATCAACATATAATTGGCACACAAACAACTCCCCTTTGACTTTCTTAGTAAAAAGAGTGGGGTCGATTAGCCCAACTTCAAAACCACGATCTTGTAACAACTCGGTAAGGTGGTCATACCATGCACGTGGGGCTTGTTTAAGGCCATAGAGTGCCTTATCGAGTTGATACACATGATCGGGAAGGTAGGGATCCTCGAACTCGGGGGGTTGCTTGACATAAACCAATTCATTAATAGGACCATTAAGAAAAGCACTCTTCACATCCATTTGTTGTAACTTAAAGTTATGATGTGAAGCATATGCAATCAACATGCGAATGGATTCAAGACGAGCAACGGGAGCAAAGGTTTCACCGTAGTCGATACCCTCGACTTGGGAGTAGCCTTGTGCTACCAAACGAGCCTTGTTGCGAATGATAATCCCATGGACATCTTGCTTGTTCTTAAATATCCACTTGGTTCCTATGACATTGTGATTCCCGGTCGGTCTTGGCACCAATCTCCACACTTTGTTGCGCTCGAAGTTGTTGAGTTCTTCATGCATGGCATTGAGCCAATCTGGATCTTCTAGCGCCTCATAGACCTTATGGGGTTCCACACAAGAGACAAACGCGTGATGCTCACAGTAATTTGCTAATTGTCTACGAGTGCTTACCCCCTTTCTTAAGCTTCCAAGCACATTCTTCATGAGATGATCCTTGGTGGAGAGCTTGGAAGCAACCTTGGCGGCACGACGCTCTAATTCCTCCTCGAGGGTGAGACGAGAAGTGGTCACTTGATCATCTTGAGCGTCGTCTTGGGCTTGTTCTTGTTCTTGAACTTACTCGGAGGAGAGAACTTGACCTTGGGCATCACTTGATGGGTCAACACCGTCTTGAGCGTGATCTTGCCATTGGTCATGTTCTTGAGGATGAGGGCCTTCATGTTGTTCTTCGGAAGCGTGTGGGCCTTGGGTTGGTGATGGCTCCACTTGAGTGGAGCTTTGTCCTTCTCCTTCGGCCACAAGGGGTTCCTCAATGGGTAGGATAAAGCCAACACCCATTCTTCTTATGGCTTGGGGAGGAATTTCATCACCTACATCACAAGTGCCACTTTGCTCCACTTGGGAGCCATTATTCTCATCAAACTCCACATTACACGTCTCCTTAATAAGTCCCGTGGATTTATTGAGGACACGGTAAGCATGAGAGTTTGTAGCATAACCAACAAATATGCCCTCATAAGCTCTAGCCTCAAATTTAGACAACCGAACACCTTTCTTGAGAATGAAACACTTACACCCGAATACCCGGAAGTACTTGAGGTTGGGCTTGTTACTGGTGAGTATCTCATATGGAGTCTTGTTCAAGCCCTTACGGAGGTAGAGCCGATTGGATGCATGACATGCGGTGTTGATGGCTTCGGCCCAAAAGTTGTACGGAGACTTGAACTCCGCCATCATGGTCCTTTCCGCATCCATCAACGTCCGGTTCTTCCTCTCCACAACACCGTTTTGTTGAGGGGTGTAGGGTGCGGAATATTGATGCTTGATTCCCTCATCACTAAGAAACTCATCCAAGGTGTAGTTCTTGAACTCGGTGCCATTGTCACTTCTTATTGTCAAGATCTTTGCATTGCGTTGATGTTGTGCTTCATTTGCAAAGTCAATGACAATTTTTTGGGTCTCGCTCTTCCTCTTGAAGAAATACACGCACGTGTACCTTGAGTAGTCATCCACAATCACTAAGAAATACTTCCTACCTCCAAGACTATCGAAGGATGGAGGCCCAAAGAGATCCATGTGAAGGAGCTCCAAAGGCCTCTTTGAATAAATGATAGTCGTGGGAGGGTGAGCCTTCTCATGTAGCTTTCCTTTGATACAAGCACTGCAAGCACGCTCTTTAGCAAAACTAACATTCGTTAGTCCACGGACATGGTCCCCCTGGAGGAGACTTTGAAAAGATCTCATATTGACATGGGCTAAACGGCGATGCCAAAGCCATCCCACATCAACTTTAGCCATTAGGCACGTCACGGTCTTAGTGGGTCGCTCCGAAAAGTTAATCACATATAGACCATTCTCGACATGCCCAACAAAGGCTACTTTAAGAGTCTTGCTCCACAAGAGGGCCACGGTATCGATATCAAAGAAAGTGGCAAAGCCCATGACTGCAAGTTGACGAACGGAAAGTAAATTGTATGCAAGGGACTCAACAAGCATGACCTTCTCGATCGTGAGATCATGAGAGATGACCACCTTGCCAAGTCCCAATACCTTAGAAGATGAGGCGTCACCCCACTCGACATTTGTGGGCATAGATGGAACCTTGTGCACGTCCACCACCAAGTCCTTGCTTCCGGTCATATGATTTGTAGCTCCGCTATCGAGCAACCATGATCCCCCACCGGAAGCAAACACCTACAAGAGATCAATGCTTGGTTTTAGGTACCCATTTTGTAATGGGTCCTTTGATGTTAGTAACAAGGGTCTTTGGAACCCAAATAGACCATTCAATGTATTCATGAAGACAACCAACAAATTTGGCATAAACATGCCCATCACTAGCATGGCATAACACATAAGAAGGATTAAAATCGCCGGCTTTGTTGGGAGGGGTGGCATTGCCCTTCTTGACATTGCCGCCCTTTGCAATGTTCTTCTTCTTCTCCTCGGAGACACTCTCTCCCTCCTTCACAAAGGTTTGCATGAGAGGAGGAGGTCGTTTGGTCTTGTCATTCTTCTTCTTGTTCTTGGAGTCGGGCACGTACCCAACCCCTTCCTTGGCCACAACTCCCTTTTGGTTGATCAAGAGATCGTTGAGGTTCTTCTTGCCTTGTATGCAAGTCGCAATACCTCTCTCAAGTTGCCCCTTTAGCTTAGCGTTCTCCTCAACGAGATGCACATGCTCACAACACAGGTGTAACACCCTCGATGCGACTATATCTCCCACATGTCGAGGCACGACTTAGAGGCATAATCGCATTGAAGGTATAAGTCGCAAGTTAGGCAATCTTCACAACATCCCAAGTAATATGATAGTAAAAGGGGAGATAACATAGTTGGCTTACACTCGCCACGTCAATCAAGTACATAAATAACATTACATCATCCAAACACTTATGGCCCGACTACGGCGCCAAAATAAAAGAGAACCCAACATGCGACACGGTCCCGATCACCCCCAACTGGGCACCACTACTGATCATCAGGAAAAGAAACATAGTAACGTTGGGAGTCTTCGTCGAACTCCCACTTGAGCTCAAACGCGTCACCTGGAGCGGAATCATCAGGCCCTGCATCTGGTGTAATAGTAATCTGTGAGCCACAGGGACTCAGCAATCTCGCACCCTCGCGATCAAGACTATTTAAGCTTATAGGTATGGCAAGGTAAATATATGTGGAGCTGCAGCAAGCGACTAGCAAATATGGTAGCTATCCTGTTCGCAAAAGAGAGCGATAACAGGAGGCAAAGTGCGAGCGAGAAACTAGAGAACAACCTGCGCAAGCATTACTCCAACACCGTGGCCACTTCCCGGACTACGCCGAGAAGAGGCCATCACGGTAGCACACTCAGTTGATTCATTTTAATTAAGTTAAGGTTCAAGTTATCTACAACCGGACATTAACAAATTCCCATCTGCCCATAACCGCGGGCACGGCTTTCGAAAGTTCAAATCCCTGTAGGGGAATAGACCTCCTCCCAAGACGTTTCGATCAGACTTGGTATCTCGGTTCTTCAAGACACTTCGACAGGTTAAAACAAGACCAGCAACACCGCCCGAATGTGCCGACAAATCCCGATAGGAGCTTCACATATCTCTTTCTCAGGGCACACTTAGATGAGCGCTCCATAAAACTAAAACCAAACCTCGAGTTTCCCCGAGGGGGCGCTGCAGAGGACTCTAGTCTGGACCAACACTCAGAGGAGCACTGG
>NC_041388.1:503227980-503230223 GCF_002162155.2 Triticum dicoccoides | reverse complement strand
GGAAAAGCTTTAATCAAGGCGAACTATCAAGGGGTTCCCATTATAACCCAACCGCGTAAGGAACGCAAAATCCGGGAACATAACACCGATATGACGGAAACTAGGGCGGCAAGAGTGGAACAAAACACTAGGCGAGAGGCCAAGCCTTCCACCCTTTACCAAGTGTATAGATGCATAAAGATAACAGATAATATAATGATATCCCAACAAGTAAATAAATGTTCCAACAAGGAACGGCCTCCAATCTTCACCTGCAACTAGCAACGCTATAAGAGGGGCTGAGCAAAGCGGTAACATAGCCAATCAACGGTTTGCTAGGACATGGAGGGTTAGAGGTTTGACATGGCAATTTGGGAGGCTTGAAAGCAAAAGGTAGGCATCGTAGCATTGGCATAGCAAAAGAGCGAGCAATCTAGCATAGCAAAGATAGTAGTGATTTCGAGGGTATGATCATCTTGCCTGCACAGTTGTCAGAGTTGACTGGATCCTCGAAAGCAAACTCAACGGGATCCTCGTTAGCGAACTCGTCTCCCGGCTCTACCCAAACAAGACAAACAAGCAACAAGGACACAATCAACCACGTGCAAGGATCAAACAAGATGATGCAATGATGATATGCTATGCGGGATGCGATGCAGGATGCATATGCAAGATATGACAGGAAATGCAAGAACCTGGCCTCAACTTGAAAATCCAAGTGTGCCACTGGAAAGATGAGATGAAATCGCTTGAAAACAATATAAAGATCGCCGGAATCGGAGTTACGGTTTGGAAATGGCAAGCGATTCAAATATGGCACCGGTCTGCGATTTACAGCAAGTAGCCATCTAAATACAATGAGATGCACATGCTACAGCACCCAAACATGACAACAAAATACATGGCAGGGATGCATTCAAGATGCTTAACAAAAGTCTAGCACTGATCTACGGCCAATTCATCCATTAACAGGTTCAAACAAGCATGGCAAAAATGCATATGGCAAACAGATCTCAGACTTAGTGAAACACTTGTCTGGAATTTCAGATCAGGTAGCACTCTTCGGAGCAACAAAACTATATGCTACAGGACCTGAACATGGCAAATTAAAGCATGGCATGGAGCTACTCAAAGAGATTAACAAAATTCCCTTTGTGACATTGAGCCAAAAGGGATCAGAAAATACAATTGCAAGCATGTGAACATAGCAAAAACATAATCAGTTTTTAGACTTGGTGAAAACTGGAGCATGCTGAAAACAGATATCAAGTAGGCATGTTTACGAGCTCGATGCACTCAATACGGAGCAAGTCATGACCAACTAAGCATACATCTATCAAGATCACACAAAATGCAAGCTAGACATGGCAAGAACTATACCATAGCATGCACGGATCAACTACAACATCATCGGCAAAATTGCAAACAAGTTGACAATCTGCCCAGATTCACAAAGTAGCAAAAGTAGAGCTCGATTGACTCAAGCTAGGGTGCTACATAATTGCAAACAAAGACATGGATGGATAGATCACTACAAGATTAACAAAACATCCTTACTGATCATCCTCAAAAGAGGCACGGATCACTAGGAAACAACATGAACATATGGCCATATGAAATAAACAGCTCAAGGACTTAGTGGAAATGCTAAGTCCCTGAAATCAGAATTACCAAGTGCACCACTTTGCAAGCTTGTGCTAGTCACCGCACACATCACAAAAATACATGGGTTGCACCTCTGGAAAGATGACAAAGCCCTTAACAAAACATATGTAGAGCTCATGGGCATATCATGCACACATTAATTATGGCAAAAATGACAAAAAGCTAAACAGAGTAGCAGATCTGACAATTATCTCAAGTAACCCTCTTCTAACAGCATTTCGGGCATCAAGATGAACTCAAATGAAAATGATGCAATGGAAATGATGTACTCTCTGAGATGAACATTTTGATACGAGGCTATGAACATGAATCGGAGCTACGGATCCAAAGTTACGAGGCTATGAACATGAGCACATGGATCTGCGATTTCGGGACTTAGAAAAAAACACCTCTGAGATCTAGGGTTTACTGTTCACGGCACGCGAACCGAGGCGGCAGCGCGCGCACTCTGGCGAACCGGTGGTGGCCGGGGCCGGCGAGGAGAGGGCCGGGGAGGTCGGGCGGCGGCGGATCCGGTCGCTCCTCGACCGGATCTGGCCGGAGGAGGGCGGCGAGGCCGAGGCGGCGGCGTGGTCAGCGAGGCGCGGCCAGGCGGTGGA
>NC_041388.1:503217822-503227369 GCF_002162155.2 Triticum dicoccoides | reverse complement strand
AGGAGGCGGCGGCGGCTGCTACGGGCCGTGGGGGCCGGCGCTGGGCCTGGCGGGCCCGCGTGGGTGGCGGCGCGGCGAAGTGGTGCGCTGCCACGTGGCGGCTCCCGGTTGGGGCGGCGGCGACGTCCGGCGCGGGGCGGACAATGTCCGGCCGCACGGAGACGATTTTTAGGGTTTCGGGGAGGGGAAACCGAGATTTTCGAGGAGGACCTATTTATAGGCATAGAGGGAGCTAGGAGAGTCCAAATGAGGTGTGGTTTTCGGCCACGCGATCGTGATAGAACGCTCTAGATGATGGAGAAGGCTTAGGTGGGTTTTGGGCCAAATTGGAGGGGTGTTGGGCTGCAACACACACGAGGCCTTTTCGGTCCCTCGGTTAACCGTTGGAGTATCAAACGAAGTCCAAATGGTATGAAACTTGACATGTGGTCTACCGGTAGTAAACCAAGGCCGCTTGGCAAGTCTCGGTCCAATCCGGAAATGTTTAATCCCCACACACGAAAGAAAGGTAGAAATGACCACCGGAGGAGAACGAAGCGCCGGAATGCAAACGGACAACGGAGAAAATGCTCGAATGCATGAGACGAACACGTATGCAAATGCAATGCACATGATGACATGATATGAGATGCATGACAACGACAACAACACACGGATACAAAAACCCGAACCCAAGAAAATAAATTACTTAACGCCGGAAACGGCAAGAGTTGGAGTACAAATTGGGAAAGTTACATCCGGGGTGTTACAACACTCCACCACTACGAAAGGATCTCGTCCCGAGATCTAGGACTGAAAGAACGCCGGGTACTCAGAACGGAGGTGATCCTCGCGTTCCCAGGTAGCTTCACGGTCGGAATGGTGTGACCACTTGACTTTGAGAAATTTGATTGACTTGTTGCGAGTCTTGCGTTCAGTCTCTTCAAGAATAGCAACTGGGTGCTCACGATAAGAGAGATCTTCTTGGAGCTCAATGCCCTCGAATTTGACGGTGCGGTCAGGAGTCTTGAAGCACTTTCGAAGCTGAGAGACATGGAACACATCATGAACATTTGCAAAGTTTGAAGGAAGCTCGAGTTGATAGGCGAGGTCGCCTCTCTTGCTGACAATCTTGAAAGGTCCCACGTATCTGGGGGCAAGCTTCCCTTTGATACCGAAGCGATGAGTACCTTTCATAGGAGAGACGCGGAGGTAAACATGATCTCCGATCTCGAAAGCCAAATCACGGTGCTTACTATCATAGTAGCTCTTCTGACGGGATTGGGCTGCTTTGAGGTTATCATGAATGACTTTGCACATCTCCTCTGCCTCTGTGATTAAGTCATTACCCAAAATCTGACGTTCACCGGTTTCAGACCAGTTGAGAGGGGTACGACACTTCCTGCCATACAGAATTTCAAATGGGGCCTTGCCCGAACTTGCTTGAAAGCTGTTGTTGTAGGAGAATTCAGCATAAGGAAGACAATCCTCCCACTTCATGCCGAAGGAGATCACACAAGCCCTGAGCATATCTTCAAGAATCTGGTTGACACGCTCGACTTGACCGCTAGTTTGAGGATGGAAAGCTGTGCTGAAGCGGATGTTGGTGCCCATGGCCTTCTGAAAAGAATCCCAAAACTTCGAGGTAAAGATGCTGCCACGGTCTGAAGAGATCACTTGTGGAATACCGTGCAGAGAGGCAATACGAGAGGTATAGAGTTCCGCCAATTGAGCTGCAGTGATCGACTCTTTGATAGGCAGAAAATGAGCCACTTTAGTGAGTTTGTCGATGACAACGAATATAGCATCATTGCCACGCTTGGACTTTGCAAACCCAGTCACGAAGTCCATCTCAATGTGGTCAAACTTCCATTCTGGAATGGCAAGAGGTTGGAGGAGACCTGCTGGCCTTTGGTGTTCTGCCTTCACTCTTCTGCAGACATCACATTCATTCACGAATTGAGCAATCTCGCGCTTCATTCGAGTCCACCAATAAGCTTGCTTGAGGTCCTGATACATCTTTGTGCTCCCAGGGTGGATGGAGAGGAGAGAATTGTGAGCCTCGTTCATGATCACTTTACGAAGGTCAACTTTGGGTACAACAATATGATCCTCGAAGAAAAGAGTATCCTTGTCATCAAGGCGGTAGCACTTGTACTTGGGTTGACTCTTGGAAATCCCAATCTTCACCTTTTTCACCATAGCATCAGGAAGCCGGGCTTGGCGAATCTGGTCTTCCAAGGTAGGAGAGACTTGAAGGTTGGCGAGGAAACCTTGAGGAACAACTTGCAGATTAAGTTTGCGGAAAGCTTCACAAAGCTCGGGTTGATAAGGCTTGAGAATAAGACTGTTGCAATAAGCCTTCCTGCTCAATGCGTCAGCAATCACATTGGCCCTGCCTGGAGTATACTCGATACTCGGATTATACTCTTGAATCATTTCGACCCATCGAGTTTGCCTGAGGTTGAGATTAGGCTCAGTGAAGATGTACTTGAGATTCTTGTGATCAGTGAAAATGTCCACTTTTCTTCCCAATAGAAGATGTCTCCAAGTCAAAAGAGCATGCACAACTGCCGCCAACTCGAGATCATGAGTGGGGTAGTTCTTCTCATTAGGCTTCAACTGGCGAGAGGTATAAGCAACAACTTTCTTCTCTTGCATCAATACTGCGCCAAGACCTTGGAGAGAGGCATCACAAAAGACCTCGTATGGTTTGGATTCATCAGGCGGAGTCAGAACTGGAGCAGTGATCAATTTCTCTCTCAAAGTGTTGAAAGCAATGTCACACTCCGGAGACCAAACGTACTTGACGTGCTTCTGGAGAAGATTAGAGAGAGGCTTCGCGATCTTAGAAAATTTTTCAACGAATCTTCGGCAATAGCTTGCGAGACCGAGGAAGCTACGGAGTTGCTTCACGTTCTGAGGAGGTTCCCAATTCACAATTGCAGACACCTTCTCAGGATTCACAGCAATGCCCTTGGCAGAGATGATATGACCAAGATAAAGAACCTCATCGAGCCAAAATTCACACTTGGAGAACTTGGCGTAGAACTGGTGTTCCCTGACCTTATCAAGAACCAAACGCAAGTTCTTGGCATGATCTTCCTTGTTCTTCGAGAAAACCAGAATGTCGTCGAGATAGACCAAAACGAAGTCATTGGTGTAGGCGTTGAAGATGAAGTTCATCATGCGAGAGAACGTCGGAGGAGCGTTGACGAGACCAAAAGACATGACTGTGTATTCATATGAACCATAGCTTGTCCTGAAAGCCGTCTTGGGAATATCTTGCTCATAGATTCGAATCTGATGATAACCCATACGGAGATCAAGCTTGGAGAATACTTGGGCACCTTTGAGTTGTTCGAACAGCTCGTTGATGTTGGGAAGTGGGTATTTGTTCTTGATTGTCTTCTTGTTCAATGGACGGTAATCAACACAAAGTCGGTCCGTTCCATCCTTCTTCTTCACAAAAGGAACACCACAACCCCACGGAGAAGAACTAGGCTGGATGAGACCCATTTTCTCTTGAATATCGAGTTGCTTCTTCAGCTCCTTCAACTCTTCAGGTCCGAGCTTGTAAGGACACTTGCACACAGGTTCCGTGCCAGGCTCAAGATCAATAACGAATTCACTGGCCGGTGCGGAGGCATTCCTGGAAGCTCTTCTGGAAAGATGTCTTGATATTCGCAAACGACTGGAATTTGAGAGATGGCATCGAGTTCACCCTTCTCATTTAGAGAAAATAGACGGATGGTATTATCCCGAGCAGCAAAGACAATTACATCCTTAAATGAATGAGTCAATTGAATCTGCCTGGCAGCACAATCAAGATGTGCCTTGTGCTTAGAAAGCCAATCCATTCCGAGAATAAGATCAATATCCGAGTTACCAAGAACAATTGGGGAAGAAAGGAACTTGTAATCGCCCAATGTGATAGTAACCTCCGGGACGCAGGTGTTAGCTGTCATCTGCTTGCCCGGTGACACAATTTGCAAGGAACTTTGCAGATACTGATAATCGCACTCATACTTTGATGCAAAAGGTTTGGAAATGAAACAATGCGATGCACCTGTGTCAAAAAGAACTTTTACAGGAATATCGTTAACTGGAAGGTTACCCATGATGACATCTGACGAGTCCTCTGCCTGAGCTGCATTCATCAAATTGACCTTGGCGTGCTTGGGGTTAGCTTGACCACAGCTGTACTTGCCGATCTGACAGGAGGAGGAGGAGGAAGACGCCTCTGATTGAGACACTTGTTGGCATAGTGAACCTTCTGTTGGCACTTGTTGCACGTGACCTCTGAAAGCGGACGGTGATACGGAGCACTCGATCTTGGAGCTGGAGACGAAGTCTTGTTCTGAAAGCCAGGGTTGGGTTGATGGGAAGAACCACTGCCACCTTTGCTCTTCTGCTGATATGGCTAACGGAACGGAGGAGGAGGAAGCCAATACTTCTGCTGCTTGGCCACTTAAGTAGAGGAAGAAGGAGTAACATCTCTGACTCGCTTCTTGGAAGCATCACACCTCAACTGAGCAGCCTCTTGCTTCAATGCCATGTTGTAGAACTCACCGTATCTCAAGGGCTCGAAGAGAACAAGAGCTAGCTGAATTTCTTCTCTGAGACCACCCATGAACTGGTATATCATGCTCTTCTCATCAGGGACGTCCTGCTTGGCAAAGCGGGCGAGCTTCTGAATCAACTTGTTGTAGTCATAGACAGACAAAGAGCCTTGCTTCAGGTTGCGGAATTCCTCACGCTTGCTTTCAACCATGCTCTGAGGAATATGATGAGCTCGGAAATCTTGACGAAATTCATCCCAAGTGATAACACGTCCACCTCTGGAGTCCTTGTATTGCTGGAACCATTCTGCAGCTTGATCTTTGAGTTGGAAGGAAGCGAACTTGACAAAGTCCTCAGCCTGACATTACTGCAATCGAAATGCTTGCACAGATCCACAAGCCAATCGTCAGCATCGGTTGCCTCAACACAATTGCTGAAAGTCTTTGGCCCGTTAGCAAGGAACTGGTTGAGTGTAGCATAGTGATTCTGATTGTTGCCTTGGTTCCCTTGGTTGCCTTGATTGCGCTCTTGAAGAATTTGCATGATCAACTGTGTGTTTGCATTGGTTGCGGCCATCACAGCTTGCCATGCCTCCGGAGGAGGGGGAGGTGGTGGCGGATTAGGATTCGGAGTCGTGCGCGTTGGAGGAGCCATCCTGAAGAGGTTGACATCCATTAGCACCATGATAGGAAAATATTGAAGCTAAATCCAACGGAATGAAAATTGCAACATATAGCCTTCACATCCGAACAAAATGAACGAATGCATTCCTCTTGAAATGGTCACATATCTATAAATTGAGAAGCCACTTAGAATTAAGGTAGAGAAATAAATCAACAAGGTACGGATCAAGAACGAATAATCGGTAAGAAATCCCAATCTCGAACCAATATCCATGGAAGAAGAACTAGAGCTACTAGAATTCCCACCTATGAAACTCCCGAACCTTTCCGGTTATGCAATCAGGTGTTGGGGATACAGGGGAAGCATAATATCTCACCCAATTCTAGCAAATCCTACATCCAGCTGTATCCATCCTTCAACACATAACCAAGAAACCTTCGAAAACCATCTACCTCAACCTTCGAAAAGCATCCGTTATACAAGTTATGGCGATACTCCCGAACTCCCGCCCCAGTACTGGGTGGCGTCGAGGTTATCTCACCAACGAACTGCATAAAAGAGATTTTCGATGTCGGCGTACTAAACTCAGGTATTCCAGAATTGCAATGATAAAATTATGATGACAACACCTTAGAGCTCAACTCCCCGGGACACTTCCAAAAAAACCCCTGACAGGAGGCACCAAGACAATGTTCTCATCATAAAACCATCGGAACGATTCCAAGATACCCGCGTGATCCTAAATTTTTTTTAGTGAAATTTGAGAAGAGAGAGTCAAAACTCTACGTCAGGATGCCTTACCAGAGCGATGAGGAGACTGGGAAGTAAAAAGAATTCCTAAACTCTCCGATATATAATTCCTAAATGACTCAAAACATTTTTCTAGACACAACTCGGCTGCTAAAAACAATCAAGCAATGGGGCTCCTAAGGTCGGGGAAAGCTCTGATACCAACTTGTAACACCCTCGATGCGACTATATGTCCCACGTGTCGAGGCACGACTTAGAGGCATAATCGCATTGAAGGCATAAGTCGCAAGTTAGGCAATCTTCACAACATCCCAAGTAATATGATAGTAAAAGGGGAGATAACATAGTTGGCTTACACTCGCCACATCAATCAAGTACATAAATAACATTACATCATCCAAACACTCATGGGCCGACTACGGCGCCAAAATAAAAGAGAACCCAACATGCGACACGGTCCCGATCACCCCCAACTGGGCACCACTACTGATCATCAGGAAAAGAAACATAGTAACGTTGAGAGTCTTCGTCGAACTCCCACTTGAGCTCAAACGCGTCACCTGGAGCGGAATCATCAGGCCTTGCATCTGGTGTAATAGTAATCTGTGAGCCACAGGGACTCAGCAATCTCGCACCCTCGCGATCAAGACTATTTAAGCTTATAGGTATGGCAAGGTAAATATATGTGGAGCTGCAGCAAGCGACTAGCAAATATGGTAGCTATCCTGTTCGCAAAAGAGAGCGAGAAGAGGAGGCAAAGCGCGAGTGAGAAACTAGAGAACAACCTGCGCAAGCATTACTCCAACACCGTGGCCACTTCCCGGACTCCGCCGAGAAGAGGCCATCACGGTAGCACACTCAGTTGATTCATTTTAATTAAGTTAAGGTTCAAGTTATCTACAACCGGACATTAACAAATTCCCATCTGCCCATAACCGCGGGCACGGCTTTCGAAAGTTCAAATCCCTGCAGGAGAGTCCCAACTTAGCCCATGACAAGCTCTCACGGTCAACGAAGGAATAGACCTCCTCCCAAGATGTTCCGATCAGACTCGGTATCTCGGTTCTTCAAGACACTTCGACAGGTTAAAACAAGACCAGCAACACCGCCCGAATGTGCCGACAAATCCCGATAGGAGCTGCACATATCTCTTTCTCAGGGCACACTCAGATGAGCGCTCCATAAAACTAAAACCAAACCTCGAGTTTCCCCGAGGGGGTGCTGCAGAGGACTCTAGTTTGGACAAACACTCAGAGGAGCACTGGCCCGGGGGGGGGGGTTTAAAATAAGATGACCTTCGGGCTCCGGAAACCCAAGGGAAAAAGAGGCTAGGTGGCAAATGGTAAAACCAAGGTTGGGCATTGCTGGAAAAGCTTTAATCAAGGCGAACTATCAAGGGGTTCCCATTATAACCCAACCGCGTAAGGAACGCAAAATCCGGGAACATAACACCGATATGACGGAAACTAGGGCGGCAAGAGTGGAACAAAACACTAGGCGAGAGGCCAAGCCTTCCACCCTTTACCAAGTGTATAGATGCATAAAGATAACAGATAATATAATGATATCCCAACAAGTAAATAAATGTTCCAACAAGGAACGGCCTCCAATCTTCACCTGCAACTAGCAACGCTATAAGAGGGGCTGAGCAAAGCGGTAACATAGCCAATCAACGGTTTGCTAGGACATGGAGGGTTAGAGGTTTGACATGGCAATTTGGGAGGCTTGAAAGCAAAAGGTAGGCATCGTAGCATTGGCATAGCAAAAGAGCGAGCAATCTAGCATAGCAAAGATAGTAGTGATTTCGAGGGTATGATCATCTTGCCTGCACAGTTGTCAGAGTTGACTGGATCCTCGAAAGCAAACTCAACGGGATCCTCGTTAGCGAACTCGTCTCCCGGCTCTACCCAAACAAGACAAACAAGCAACAAGGACACAATCAACCACGTGCAAGGATCAAACAAGATGATGCAATGATGATATGCTATGCGGGATGCGATGCAGGATGCATATGCAAGATATGACAGGAAATGCAAGAACCTGGCCTCAACTTGAAAATCCAAGTGTGCCACTGGAAAGATGAGATGAAATCGCTTGAAAACAATATAAAGATCGCCGGAATCGGAGTTACGGTTTGGAAATGGCAAGCGATTCAAATATGGCACCGGTCTGCGATTTACAGCAAGTAGCCATCTAAATACAATGAGATGCACATGCTACAGCACCCAAACATGACAACAAAATACATGGCAGGGATGCATTCAAGATGCTTAACAAAAGTCTAGCACTGATCTACGGCCAATTCATCCATTAACAGGTTCAAACAAGCATGGCAAAAATGCATATGGCAAACAGATCTCAGACTTAGTGAAAGTAACACTTGTCTGGAATTTCAGATCAGGTAGCACTCTTCGGAGCAACAAAACTATATGCTACAGGACCTGAACATGGCAAAGTAAAGCATGGCATGGAGCTACTCAAAGAGATTAACAAAATTCCCTTTGTGACCTTGAGCCAAAAGGGATCAGAAAATACAATTGCAAGCATGTGAACATAGCAAAAACATAATCAGTTTTTAGACTTGGTGAAAACTGGAGCATGCTAAAAACAGATATCAAGTAGGCATGTTTACGAGCTCGATGCACTCAATACGGAGCAAGTCATGACCAACTAAGCATACATCTATCAAGATCACACAAAATGCAAGCTAGACATGGCAAGAACTATACCATAGCATGCACGGATCAACTACAACATCATCGGCAAAATTGCAAACAAGTTGACAATCTGCCCAGATTCACAAAGTAGCAAAAGTAGAGCTCGATTGACTCAAGCTAGGGTGCTACATAATTGCAAACAAAGACATGGATGGATAGATCACTACAAGATTAACAAAACATCCTTACTGATCATCCTCAAAAGAGGCACGGATCACTAGGAAACAACATGAACATATGGCCATATGAAATAAACAGCTCAAGGACTTAGTGGAAATGCTAAGTCCCTGAAATCAGAATTACCAAGTGCACCACTTTGCAAGCTTGTGCTAGTCACCGCACACATCACAAAAATACATGGGTTGCACCTCTGGAAAGATGACAAAGCCCTTAACAAAACATATGTAGAGCTCATGGGCATATCATGCACACATTAATTATGGCAAAAATGACAAAAAGCTAAACGGAGTAGCAGATCTGACAATTATCTCAAGTAACCCTCTTCTAACAGCATTTCGGGCATCAAGATGAACTCAAATGAAAATGATGCAATGGAAATGATGTACTCTCTGAGATGAACATTTTGATATGCTATATGCATGAATCGGAGCTACGGATGCAAAGTTACGAGGCTATGAACATGAGCACATGGATCTGCGATTTCGGGACTTAGAAAAAAAACACCTCCGAGATCTAGGGTTTACTGTTCACGGCACGCGAACCGAGGCGGCGGCGCGCGCACTCTAGCGAACCGGTGGTGGCCGGGGCCGGCGAGGAGAGGGCCGGGGAGGTCGGGCGGCGGCGGATCCGGTCGCTCCTCGACCGGATCTGGCCGGAGGAGGGAGGCGAGGCCGAGGCGGCGGCGTGGTCGGTGAGGCGCGGCCGGGCGGCGGAGGTCGGCGATGGCGGCGACG
>NC_041388.1:503203668-503217301 GCF_002162155.2 Triticum dicoccoides | reverse complement strand
GCGGGCCCGCGTGGGTGGCGGCGCGGCGAAGTGGGGCGCTGCCACATGGCGGCTCCCAGTTGGGGCGGCGGCGACGTCCGACGCGGGGCGGACAATGTCCGGCCGCACGGAGACGATTTTTAGGGTTTCGGGGAGGGGAAACCGAGATTTTCGAGGAGGACCTATTTATAGGCATAGAGGGAGCTAGGAGAGTCCAAATGAGGTGCAGTTTTCGGCCACGCGATCGTGATCGAACGCTCTAGATGATGGAGAAGGCTTAGGTGGGTTTTGGGCCAAATTGGAGGGGTGTTGGGCTGCAACACACACGAGGCCTTTTCGGTCCCTCGGTTAACCGTTGGAGTATCAAACGAAGTCCAAATGATATGAAACTTGACAGGTGGTCTACCGGTAGCAAAACAAGGCCGCTTGGCAAGTCTCGGTCCAATCTAGAAATGTTTAATCCCCACACACGAAAGAAAGGTAGAAATGACCACCGGAGGAGAACGAAGCGCCAGAATGCAAACGGACAATGGAGAAAATGCTCGAATGCATGAGACGAACACGTATGCAAATGCAATGCACATGATGACATGATATGAGATGCATGACAACGACAACAACACATGGAGACAAAAACCCGAACCCGAGAAAATAAATTACTTAACGCCGGAAACGACAAGAGTTGGAGTACAAATTGGGAAAGTTACATCCGGGGTGTTACAACACTCCACCACTACGAAAGGATCTCGTCCCGAGATCTAGGACTGAAAGAACGCCGGGTACTCAGAACGGAGGTGATCCTCGCGTTCCCAGGTAGCTTCACGGTCGGAATGGTGTGACCACTTGACTTTGAGAAATTTGATTGACTTGTTGCGAGTCTTGCGTTCAGTCTCTTCAAGAATAGCAACTGGGTGCTCACGATAAGAGAGATCTTCCTGGAGCTCAATGCCCTCGAATTTGACGGTGCGGTCAGGAGTCTTGAAGCACTTTCGAAGCTGAGAGACATGGAACACATCATTAACATTTGAAAAGTTTGAAGGAAGCTCGAGTTGATAGGCGAGGTCGCCTCTCTTGCTGACAATCTTGAAAGGTCCCACGTATCTGGGGGCAAGCTTCCCTTTGATACCGAAGCGACGAGTACCTTTCATAGGAGAGACGCGGAGGTAAACATGATCTCCGATCTCGAAAGCCAAATCACGGTGCTTACTATCATAGTAGCTCTTATGACGGGATTGGGCTGCTTTGAGGTTATCACGAATGACTTTGCACATCTCCTATGCCTCTGTGATTAAGTCATTACCCAAAATCTGACGTTCACCGGTTTCAGACCAGTTGAGAGGGGTACGGCACTTCCTGCCATACAGAATTTAAAATGGGGCCTTGCCCGAACTTGCTTGAAAACTGTTGTTGTAGGAGAATTCAGCATAAGGAAGACAATCCTCCCACTTCATGCCGAAGGAGATCACACAAGCCCTGAGCATATCTTCAAGAATCTGGTTGACACGCTCGACTTGACCGCTAGTTTGAGGATGGAAAGCTGTGCTGAAGCGGATGTTGGTGCCCATGGCCTTCTGAAAAGAATCCCAAAACTTCGAGGTAAAGATGCTACCACGGTCTGAAGAGATCACTTGTGGAATACCGTGCAGAGAGGCAATACGAGAGGTATAGAGTTCCGCCAATTGAGCTGCAGTGATCGACTCTTTGATAGGCAGAAAATGAGCCACTTTAGTGAGTTTGTCGATGACAACGAATATAGCATCATTGCCACGCTTGGACTTTGCAAACCCAGTCACGAAGTCCATCTCAATGTGGTCAAACTTCCATTCTGGAATGGCAAGAGGTTGGAGGAGACCTGCTGGCCTTTGGTGTTCTGCCTTCACTCTTCTGCAGACATCACATTCATTCACGAATTGAGCAATCTCGTGCTTCATTCGAGTCCACCAATAAGCTTGCTTGAGGTCCTGATACATCTTCGTGCTCCCAGGGTGGATGGAGAGGAGAGAATTGTGAGCCTTGTTCATGATCACTTTACGAAGGTCACCTTTGGGTACAACAATATGATCCTCGAAGAAAAGAGTATCCTTGTCATCAAGGCGGTAGCACTTGTACTTGGGTTGACTCTTGGAAATCCCAATCTTCACCTTTTTCACCATAGCATCAAGAAGCTGGGCTTGGTGAATCTGGTCTTCCAAGGTAGGAGAGACTTGAAGGTTGGCGAGGAAACCTTGAGGAACAACTTGCAGATTAAGTTTGCGGAAAGCTTCACAAAGCTCGGGTTGATAAGGCTTGAGAATAAGACTGTTGCAATAAGCCTTCCTGCTCAATGCGTCAGCAATCACATTGGCCTTGCCTGGAGTATACTCGATACTCGGATTATACTCTTGAATCATTTAGACCCATCGAGTTTGCCTGAGGTTGAGATTAGGCTGAGTGAAGATGTACTTGAGACTCTTGTGATCAGTGAAAATGTCCACTTTTCTTCCCAATAGAAGATGTCTCCAAGTCAAAAGAGCATGCACAACTGCCGCCAACTCGAGATCATGAGTGGGGTAGTTCTTCTCATTAGGCTTCAACTGGCGAGAGGTATAAGCAACAACTTTCTTCTCTTGCATCAATACTGCGCCAAGACCTTGGAGAGAGGCATCACAAAAGACCTTGTACGGTTTGGATTCATCAGACGGAGTCAGAACTGGAGCAGTGATCAATTTCTCTTTCAAAGTGTTGAAAACAATGTCACACTCCGGAGACCAGACGTACTTGACGTGCTTCTGGAGAAGATTAGAGAGAGGCTTCGCGATCTTAGAAAAATTTTCAACGAATCTTCGGCAATAGCTTGCGAGACCGAGGAAGCTACGGAGTTGCTTCACGTTCTGAGGAGGTTCCCAATTCACAATTGCAGACACCTTCTCAGGATTCACGGCAATGCCCTTGGCAGAGATGATATGACCAAGATAAAGAACCTCATCGAGCCAAAATTCACACTTGGAGAACTTGGCGTAGAACTGGTGTTCCCTGAGCTTATCAAGAACCAAACGCAAGTGCTTGGCATGATCCGGTCGCTCCTCGACCGGATCTGGCCGGAGGAGGGAGGCGAGGCCGAGGCGGCGGCGTGGTCGGCGAGGCACGGCCGGGCGGCGGAGGTCGGCGATGGCGGCGACGGTGGCTTGGCGGCAGCGGCCGGCGAGGCGCAGGCGGCGGGGAGCGAAGGAGGCGCCGGCGGCTGCTACGGGCCGCGGGGGCCGGCGCTGGGCCTGGCGGGCCCGCGCGGGTGGCGGCGCGGCGAAGTGGGGCGCTGCCATGTGGCGGCTCTCTGTTGGGGCGGCGGCGACGTCCGGAGCGGGGCGGACAATGTCCGGCCGCGCGGAGACGATTTTTAGGGTTTCGGGGAGGGGAAACCGAGATTTTCGAGGAGGACCTATTTGTAGGCATAGAGGGAGCTAGGAGAGTCCAAATGAGGTGCGGTTTTCGGCCACGCGATCGTGATCGAACGCTCTAGGTGATGGAGAAGGCTTAGGTGGGTTTGGGGCCAAATTGGAGGGGTGTTGGGCTGCAACACACACGAGGCCTTTTCGGTCCCTCGGTTAACCGTTGGAGTATCAAACGAAGTTCAAATGATACGAAACTTGACAGGCGGTCTACCAGTAGTAAACCAAGGCCGCTTGGCAAGTCTCGGTCCAATACGGAAATGTTTAATCCCCACACATGAAAGAAAGGTAGAAATGACCACCGGAGGAGAACGAAGCGCCGGAATGCAAATGGACAACGGAGAAAATGCTCGAATGCATGAGACGAACACGTATGCAAATGCAATGCACATGATGACATGATATGAGATGCATGACAACGACAACAACAAACGGAGAAAAAAACCCGAACCCGAGAAAATAAATTACTTAACGCCGGAAACGGCAAGAGTTGGAGTAGAAATTGGGAAAGTTACATCCGGGGTGTTACAACGGGTTAGTAGCATTTGCATTATCAATTAACATCATACGAGGGAAAAGTGGCTTTTTCCTTGGTTAGCTTTACTTGAAGTTGATCATGAGACTCTTTGAGGCTAGCATGAGCACCCTTCAAGACCTTGTGAGCCTTATCAAGTAGATCAAACTCCTCTTTGAGTCTAGCAAAATCAACCTCAAGTTCGGCCTTCTCGGAGTTTAGCACATGAGTAACAATGAGGACATGATCATAATCTTTCTTTAACTTAGCATGATCAACGTTGTGTGACTCCTCAAGAGCCAAACGAAGACCACGCTCTTCCTCAAGAGCATTGGAAAGATCCGAAATCTCATCGGCATAGTGATGGTGTTTTCATGAGCCTCGATCATGTCATTGGCTTCACCAAGTTGTTCAAAGAGAGCAACAAAGTGCTTCTTGGATTTTCCCTTGAGTTTGCCCATAAAGGCCTCAAACTCATTAGCCTCCACATTATCTTCCTCAAGTTCATTAATGCTATCCGCCGGAGAAGGATGATTAATGATGGTAGTTTTGATGTTGGAGGTTACCTTGTTGGTGGCTTTAGCCATGAGGCACTTGGCGGTGATACTCTCATTGGGTGAGTCGAAGAGAGACACCCGTGGAGTCGTCGCAATGGCAACGGAGGCCATGGCAACCGACTCATCACTTTCATCATCGTCATCATCCTCATTGTACTCTTCTTGTACCACCAATGCCTTGGGAGGAGTCTTCTTGGTGAAGTTTCTCTTGTTGGGGAACGACTTGGCCTTGTCCTTTCGGATGAGCTTGCCACCATTGTCTTCCCTCTTCTCATACGGGCATTCCCCAACAAAATGACTCACATTGCCGCAATTGTAACAAGTCCTTACACGTTGCTTGCTCTTCGTGCCACTTGAGTTGTTTTTGCTAAAGTTTGGCCTCGAGTTTTTCTTGCTCCAAAATTGCCTTGAAGCAAGTGCCATGTGTTCATGATATGCATACTTCATATATTTGGGGTTGCTCTCCTCTTCTTCCTCTTCTTCTTCTTCAACGGTGAGGTTGGCCTTCAATGCAAGGTTAGGCCTCTTTGCCCTTTGAGAACGAGGCACCGCATTGTCGGCGGTCTTGTCCAAAATGTTCATGGCCACAAACTCATCCAACACTTCGCTTGAGGTCAAAGTGTGGAAGTCCGGTCTTTGACGAATGACGGAGGACATGGCCTTGTGATAGGGCATCATTGCCTTGAGGAATTTGCGCTTGATCCAATTGTCATCCGTGTCCTTGCTCCCGTGATCTCATAGTGAGACCGCGAGTTTGGTTAATCTCTGATAAAGCTCACAAGGTTCTTCATCTTCTTTCATTGAAAACTCATCGGCCTCATCTTGTACCACTTCATAGTTGGAGCGTTGAATGCTTGCGCTTCCCCGGTAGAGAGAGACAACACAATGCCATGCATCTTTGGCCAAGGCAAAGGGATGAAGATGAGGTAGGTCTTCGGGTGGAATTGCATCTTGAATGATGAAGAGAGCATTCTCATTGAATTGATTGTCCGCGGCTTCTCGAGGAGTGAAGTTGCTTGGATCATGCGGATATAAACCTTCTTCAATGATTCTCCAAAGGTTAGTGTTCACATGATTTAAATGACGTTTAATGCGGTAAACCCAAGAATCAAAGTCCTCATTTTTCACAATCTTAGGGGGAGGACCGGCATGATTCAAATGAGTGGAAGGAACCGGTCCACCATAAACAAGTGGTGGTTCCACATGGGCAAAGATGCTGGTGCCATTCTTACCACTAGAAGAAGGAGCCTTTTCACTACTAGCTTCCCCCTTGTCGGGGATAGCATCCGTCACCTTGTCGGCGGGGTCACCCACTTTCAACGGTGCGGTGGATAGTTTAAGCCCCTCAAGAAATTTAGTAAACATGCTTTCAACTTCGGTCGTCATGGAGGTTTTCAATGTCTCCAAGGCCACATTGAACTCCTCACGAGAGACTGAGGTTCCCCCATTGCCCGTAGACGAGGTAGGATTCACACCGGAGTGTTCCTCCACACCGTCTATGGTATCAACCATACTCTTTGGACGGTAAAGTCCTTAATAAAGAGACGAGGCTCTGATACCAATTGAAAAGATCGTATGGTTGACTAGAGGGGGGGGGGTGAATAGGAAACTAACAATTTTTAGCTTTTCTTTAACAATTTAAACTTTGCATCAAAGTAGGTTGTCTAGATATGCAACTAGGTGAGCAACCTATATGATGCAACAAGGATAGGAACACAAGCAAGCAAGTGATATGAAACAAATAAGCTTGCTCAAATAAAGGCACGAGATAACCAAGAGTGGAGACGGTGGAGACGAGGATGTGTTGCCGAAGTTCCTTCCCTTTGAGAGGAAGTACGTCTCCGTTGGAGCGGTGTGGAGGCACAATGCTCCCCAAGAAGCCACTAGGGCCACCGTATTCTCCTCACTCCCTCACACAATGCGAGATGCCGTGATTCCACTATTGGTGCCCTTGAAGGCGGCGATCGAACCTTTACAAACAAGGTTGGGGCTCTCTCCACAACTTAATTGGAGGCTCCCAATGAAACCACGAAGCTTCACCACAATGGAATATGGCTCCGAGGTGACCTCAACCATCTAGGGTGCTCAAACACCCAAGAGTAACAAAATCCACACAAGAAAGTATGGGGGAAGCAAATATCCTTTGGTGGAAGTGTAGATCTAGGTCTCCTCCTTCAATCCCTAGCAAATCAACAAGTTTGAGTGGCTAGAGAGAGAGATCGGGCAAGAGAGCTTGAAGTGCATTAATGGTGGAGTGAGAAAGGTCAAAGTTAAGAGTGCTAGGTGGGAGAAGCTCACTTATATAGTAGCCCTCAAATCCAACCGTTACTGCGTTTTTTGCACTGCAGCGGTACAATCGGTCCTTGTCCCGGTACAACCGGGACTCACAGTGTATCTGCAGAACCCTACCAAGCGGTACAATCGGACAGGTGGGCGGCAGTACCGGTTAAGAAAAATAACCGGACTAACCGCCTGGCCACCGCACAACCACCGCATCAAAACAGGAGCTTGACCAGTACTTGGGCGGTGCCTGGCCGGAACAACCGCATGGCCTTGATCTCTTGGGCGGCTAAGTTCCGAGTGGAAGAACCGCTCGGACCACCGGTGGTACCGGTCATCGTGGAACCACCGGACCAACTGGGCCACTACCGCCCAAGAACCCCATCAAAATAGAAGCGCGAGCGGTACTTGAGCGGTGCATGGACGGAACCACCGCCCTAGCATTTGCAGAGCATGGTGGCGGTACCACCACCCGGAGGCAGCGGTACAACTGCTCGAGCAAAGCTGGTGAGCGATAAGACCCAGCGGTACAACCGCTCCAGAGAGCGGTACAACCGCTGGGCAGAAACAGTGAGCAGGAAGGATAGGGGAAGAGACAAGGAAAAACTCTCACTCTCTAACACCTGAGGAAGACAAAGAGGGGTGATGAACGTGTACGTGAAAAGATTCCCCCAGTGCTTTGTAATGAGGATTCCCTCTTGATAGTACGGGTTCCCTACGATCAAAGAGAATAAAAGCGTAGAGGACACGTCTTCGATCTTTTCCTACGAGAGGCAATAGCAATCCGATGTAAGCCTAAGCATCGAGAACCTGAAACGTATAGCACATGAGTAGACCAACAAAGGGTTGTCATCATCATCCAAAACATAAAGTAGGGAAATGCCCTTTCACTTGCTGAGTACATTTGTACTCACGTTTGCTTATTTATGTTTTGCAGAGGACACTCCGGTCTCACTAGTAGTTCCACTTGGACTTCGACTAGCTTGTATCCCAACTACGATCTTGTACCCTTGGGAGGATCTTGTAGATAGTCAGGCTTCTCCACCTTTTTCATTTGTAGTTGTATGTACTCAGACATGTTTTGCTTCTGTTGCTTGTATGCTCTGTTTGTTGGGTCATGTGACCCCTGCTTGTACTAAATGCTATGACGGCTCTTCTGGGCCTTTATCTATATGAGTTGTCGAGTTATGTTGTGATGCCATGTTGTATCTACACATATCATGCTTGTTATGCGTACGTGTAACGTGTATTGCTATGTGTGGGGTCTGACACCTAGTTGTTTATTCTTGGTACCCTTCCTTGCGGGGAAATGTCTCCTAGTGCTTCCACTGAGCCATGGTAGTTCGCTACAGCTCCGGAACACTTAGGTTGGCCAGCATGTATCCTTCTTTGTTCCCGTGTCTGTCCCTTCGGGGAAATATCACGTGTTGTTCTTTTAAGTCCTTGTAGCTTGCTACGACTTGGGTTCATACGTTGATGACCGACACGTTCATTGATGGGTTACGTATGCATGTCCCTGTAAGTTTGTGCCACCTTGGGTTTACAACTAGTCATGTTGACCTGGGTTCTCTATCATATGGATGCTAGCAAGACAATCATATACATGAGCCAAAAGGCGCAAACAGTCCCGACCAAGGTAAGGCTGCAGCCATGGGAATACCGTGCATCAGTCTGCAAGGTGATATGATGTGTTACATGCTAGATCGGTGTGACTTAGGATCGGGGTCCCGACAGCTTTGGTATCAGAGCCTGACTGCCTGTAGGATTACCAAGCCAAACTAGTCGAAGTCAAGTCTAGGGATTCTTTAGTTATATAAGGGGATTGATTGTGGAAGGGAATGTAAGACTCTTTTTACTCATTATAACTTATGTCCTTCTGATATGAGTCATCCTATCTTTCCTACGGGGTTAAGGAACTAGGCTTTCTCTTGTGTCTACCAGGATCACGAGTTACTACCCCGTAGACTCATAGGATTGGTTGATTAGAGTCATTTTCCAGTTTTCGAGTACTTCATGTGTAGTAATGTTTAGTACTATCACATAAGTACTATCACATAACCTTGAGTTATGATGTTGAATGTGGTACTACCCCTTCTTTTGAAGGATGTCTCATTTTTAGCATTTTACTCCCGTTATGCTGCCGAAATTACCCAAGGAATTCGAGATCTTCTAATGCTTTGAATTACATCCTGCATCCCTATGTTGATGTTGATTCCATCCTTGTTTTCCTATGGTTCTATTCCTCGGGATGTTGCATGCCACTCGAGCCGTTGTTGGCCATGGTCAAAGTCAAGCCAGTAGTAGTAGAGCTACTGAGGATCCTCCTGAACTGCCTTCTCTGGCAGAAGTCATCTTAGGGGTTGAGGGGAACAAGTGTGATACTAACCGCTTGTTGGCACGTATTGAGGAGAACACCGCACATGAGTGCAAGGAGTCAGCCACCATCCATGACTTCATTAGCTTGCACCCACCCACCTACCATCATTCCATTGAGCCACTTGATGCAGATGATTGGCTCCGTAGCATCACTCATAAAATGCGTTCCGTGAACATGGCTGAAGGCGACAAGGTCACCTATGCTACGTACCATCTGGAAGGTCCTGCCAGTCTATGGTGGGAAAATTATGAGGTTATGCTTCCAGTTGGCCAGATTCCTACCTGAAGAGATTTCACCGAGGCCTTTCGTGAGCACCACATCCCTCGGGGTCTCATAGATCACAAGAGGGAGGAGTTTTGTAACCTTACCCAGAGTAAGATGGTTGTTGATGCTTACAGTAGAGAGTTTGAGAACCTTGCCCGCTAGGCCACAGAGGAGGTGTCCACGGATGCCAAGAGGTAGGCTAGGTTCCGGAAGGATCTCAAGTCTCAGCCCTAAGTTGCGCTGAGATCTTCACTTACAACATTGTGATACCTTCCAGGCTCTTTTGAATAAGGCCATAAATGCAGGGACAACTCAGCTTACTTATGAGGAGTCCCGTAAGCATACCTGTGATCTTGGTTCTTCCTCCAACTCTCGTTCTCAGAAGCGCCGTATTTGGGTTCCAAACACTGCTCTTCCACCCGGTTATGCACCAAGACCATCCTATGTGGCGCCTCACCCAGTTCAGTCTTATTCTCCACCTAGGCCTATTGGTGGACTGCATGTCAATGCAGGTCCATGTCGTACTTCCAAGATTTGCTACACGTGTAGAGAGTTAAGCCATATCTCTCATAATTGCCCTCTGATCAACATTGGTCCACCTTAGTCTGGAAAGTCTATTGGTCATCATAAGCCATTAGCCAAGAAGATCCGTGCCCAGTCAACTACCACTGAACGAGGACGTGTGCATCACTTCTCAGTTGAAGAAGCTCAATATGATCCTAACGTCGTTCTTGGTACGCTCCTTGTCAATTGTCATCCAGCATTAGTTTTGTTCGATACTGGAGCATCTCACTCTTTCATCTCTGATATATATGCTCGCATGCATGACATGTCATTTTGTGACATGCCAACTCCACTAGAAATTCAGACCCCAGGGTCTAGATGGCAAACCACTAGAATAAGCTATGGCAACGAAATCCTTGTTGATAGACTTGCATTCCTTGCCTAACTGATAGCTCCCAAGTCTTCAGATATTAACATCAACTTGGGTATGGACGGGATGTAAGCTCATCATGCCATGATTGATTGTTACACTAGGTCTGTTCAGCTTACACACCCATCTGGCAAGATAGTAACTATCTCTACTAGAGTTGCAAAGCGTCAGCTCTATTCACTTAATGCCAACCCTCTTCTAGCCCTTGAAGGTATTCCGGTAGTCCATGACTTTCCGGATGTCTTTCCAGAGGAACTGCTAGGCATTCCACCTGATAGAGATGTTGAGTTTGTCATAGATCTCATTCTATGAACTGCACCAATTTCTAGGAGACCTTACAAGATGGCACCCTTAGAACTAACTGAGCTTAAGAAACAACTCGATGAGTCCTTGCAAAAGGGTTTCATCCATCCTAGTTCTCTCCTTGGTCTTGTCCCGTCCTCTTCATCAAGAAGAAGGATGCTACGGATCGAATGGTTGTAGATTATCGTCCTGTTAATTTGGTCACAATAAGGAACAAGTATCCGCTCCCCAAGATCAATGACCTGTATGATCAGCTCGCTGGATCCTCAGTCTTTTCTAAGATGGATTTGAGGTTAGTCTATCATCAAATCAAGATCAGAAATGGGGACATTCCTAAGACGGCTTTTGTCACTCGTTATGGCCAGTACGAGTACACCGTCATGTCCTTCTGTCTAACCAATGCTCCAGCTGTCGTGGGAATGATTCCGACAATAAGAGAGGGGTAGGATAAAGGAGCATGATCTATCGAGATGCATATGGGTGACACGGTGGTTTTAGCAAGTTCGGGCCTCTCACGATGGAGATAACAACCCTACGTCTCGTGCTCCGGAGAGGCTTGTTTTATCTTAGTATGTATCCGGAGATTACAATGAGAGGAGAATGGATCCCCGTGCCTGAGCTAAGTCCTGAGACTAGTGGTGAGAGAGTAGAGGGAGAAGAATGAGGGCCTGCCCCTAAGTCTAGTGGTGGGGGTGGCTTATATAGAGTGTGCCACCCCTCCACCTCCTATGTTACAAAGTGGGGCGTTGATGTCATAATGTCAGCCTGCTACTAAGATATGCCTCGAGTGCTTTGTCGACCATTGGTCGTCGCATATCCGACTGAGATCAGGTACTCCGAGTGGAATGAGTTCGTCGAGTGGAGTGCTATGCTCCGAGTGGTTGTTGCCGTCTGAGTGACTTGATGGTCATCCAAGTGGATATTTTGTCGATATGAAATTTATCTGGACCCACCTGATGTGTGGACCCCATGATTTAATATATTTCGACCCTTTGTTGGCCTACCTGTTATGTGTGTCCCCAACATTAGCCCCCAAATCGGTTGCGATTTTGCAGAACGAGTTTGTGAAATACACAATTTGGTCCGAGTGATTACGAAAATACTCGATACCCGTCATCGTGCTTTCAGACAAACAAGGTTTGAAGAAAATCTCAATGGATTATGGCACTGCGCTTCATGACTGATCTGGGTAAGTTGTCGCGAGGAGCAACTTGGTGACATTCGATCATCTCTTGGAAGGGGTTAACTCATGATCCGAGTATGGATGTGTCATTAAATCCAGGCAAGAAGATCGACGCATGGACTGCTCTCTCGGAGAGATGCCATTCTTATCCTGGAGGAACGTCAATACGAGTCGGCTCTAGATCCAAACTTATGAGTTTCACGCTTTGAGTCCTAGAAGAAGGCTCAAAACAGGTCTACGGAGGAGCGTTGAACTCACCTTATAGCAATTTTTTTGGTAGCCGGCGGGAGCCTTAGAACTTGTTTGTTTGTTGTTCTCCACTCGGACCAGCCAGGCCGTACCGAGTGGAGATTACTCCAGTGGGGGCACGCTGAGTGCACCCACTGGGTGTAGTCCCCGAGACCGCCGTCGACTGCGGGCAGTCGGCGGGGGTCTGAGAGAACTAAAAATCTTCTTAGCTGGTACTGATAGAACTTGTTCCTCTCCGACTCGGAGGTCGAGTAGCACTTGAGTGATCTGGAGATGGTCTTGCATCAAGCAAAATGTTTCTTTCTGAGATCTCTTCTAGTGCGGGCATGATGAGTGCACCCACTGGGTGTAGTCCCCGAGCCTCTATCAGACAAGATGAGCTGGGCAAAGGGTTTAAGTCTCCTGGTAAACCTCCATGCAGTCGACACGGTAAATATCTCTTAGTCTGAAATTGAGTCAATCGGATGCATCTTCAGACACTTGACATGGTAAATAAGCTCAACCTTGAGCTGAGTCAGTCAGACTGATCTTCGTGCACTCGGCACGGAATAAATTCAGCCTGGAACTCGGTCAAGAAGGTGAATCTTCGTGCTCTCGGCACGGTGAATGAATTCGGCTTAGAAATTGCCGACTGTAGAAAAAAGCTGGACACTCCAGGAAGTAATTGTTCCAGTAGTACTTCTTATATTGACCGTTAGATTTTGCGTGAAAGGGGTATTTGTCCAAGTGGATGTGCTTCCCGACTGATCGGGGTATGTTGACTGCAAGGAAAAACTTGGTGGTACTTGTATGTCTCCCAGAGGAGATAGACTAGTGGTCTGACATGGACGTGCCATAAAACCTGAGTGACGAGGCTAGTGTGTGGGCTGACTCTCCGGAGAGAGGCCACTCATTATCCCGGGGAAACACCAGCACATGCGATCTCTAAGTCCAAGTTTGTGAAACTCGCACCTTGGAGCCTAGGATAGGGCCAAGTGTATCCGTAGAGGAGCGTTGTTTTCACCCTTTTGCAGTCTGAAGATGACTTTAGGTAATGATTTGGGTGGTCGTCCGAGTGGACAGTACTACCCTTATAGATTTTTGGCAGACCGAGCATGTATGATCAGAAAGATATTCCTGATATGATCAATGGGTTGATTGAATGGGCGTAACCCCTGAGGGCGGCATGGCCAACGGCTGTGCGTAGTCCCCGAGTGATGCTCGAAAGAGGTAAGCTTGCTATAGAGTGTGATATGAGGTTTGATCATATGAGTAACTTAGTCGTTCTCGTGTTGGGGGTGTAGAGGTAAAGACATGTCCAACTGATGTTGACACGCGAGGCGGCCGAGGGGCGATGATGTGTACAACCGAGTGACGATGCGCGGGGCGGCCGAGTGGTGAAGACGTGAACAACCGAGTGGCGACGTGCGGAGCGGCCGAGTGGTGAAGACGTGCCCAACCGAGTGGCGACGCGCGGGACGACTGAGTCATGATGTGCGAGGTGGCCGAATGATGAAGACGTGCACAACTGAGTGGCAATGCTCGGGGCGGCCGAGTGATGAAGACGTGCACAACCGAGAGGCGACGCA
>NC_041388.1:503201835-503203495 GCF_002162155.2 Triticum dicoccoides | reverse complement strand
AGGCGACGCACGGAGCGACCGAGTGGTGAAGACGTGCACAACCAAGTGGCGATGCGCGGAGCAGCCGAGTCATGATGTGCGAGGTGGCTGAATGATGAAGACCTGCACAACTGAGTGGCAATGCGCGGGGCGGCCGAGTGGTGAAGACGTGCACAACCAAGAGGCGACGCACGGAGCTGCCGAGTGGTGAGACGTGCACAACCGAGTGGCGTGGTGCGGGACGGCTGAGTGAGGATGCACAAGGTGACCGAGTGAAGGACTACGTGTCCAGCCAAGTGGTGATGCGCGGGGTGGTCGAGTGATAGATTGCGTTTCTAGCCAAGTGGCTGAAATGGTCTTCGAAGGAGTTAGCCAGATGCTTTCGAAGCTAATGTAGCGGCGAGGTCGGTGTAGTGTGGTCGTGAGACAACAAGACCGTCGTGACAATTGAATCTGAGTAGGAATGAAGATGGCATGCAGAGCGTCTGGGTGATTATAAAACTTGTCAAAGTGGCGGATTGAATGCACTTGTTGAAGTGAAGGATCTGACTGGTGATGAAGTACTCGACTACTCAGGAGAGTGTCATTCCAAATGAGATGTAGCCCCTAAGTGCGGCATAGCCCCCGAGCATACTACGGGCTTCAACAACGGACATGTTAGAATACGAGAGATATAGTTTTGAATGGATGATTTGCAATTCATCGAGTCGGACTCGGGTAAAGACGAGGAGAAGCTTCCGAGTGATGCTCGAAAGAGGCAAACTCGCAAAAGAGTGAAGTGTGAAGTTTATTTATAAAAGGGACTTATCTGTCTCATGTCTGACAAGGTCTATATCATTGATACGATGAAGAGGATTCCACAGAGGGGTTGGCTGGATGTGTTTGTAGTCAACAGAGCGACATGGTCAGTGTTGTGGTGCGCTAGGACCGGTACGGTGACCAAGTCCGAGTAGCGATGAAGTTGGCGCATAGGGTTGTCGAATGGTCACGTAACTTGTGTATGAAAAATAGCACAAGCCAACGTAATAATTTCTTGTGGAAATTTGATGTGTGCTGAAATAATTTGTGTGAATGTCACCCATAGACACCCGCTGGGTGTGTAAGGGCTTGCTGGTTCAGAACCAACAAGAGTGTAGAAGAGCAAATGAATTGATCGAACTTGATGAAGTGCATGATCCAACCGAACATGTTGGAGTGCTGGCTCAAATAAAATGGAAGTCTAGTGTTCCGACTGAGTTGCAGCCCCCGAAGACTGATGCAAACTCGAAATGAAAAACACATGGTGTTCGTGTATGCATTAAAATGGAAGTTGGACTCAGTAGGTACTAAGCAAGTATGTGAAAATAAGCAACCGAGCGTAGAAGTACCCTCGCTGGCGTGGCCTCCGAGTGAAGGTGATGTGTGAATTACAGGATACTTGGGAAAACGGAAATAAGATAATGTAAAATGACTTAGCTGTCTGAAGGCGAGCGTGTGGCCGAGTGGTGATGAGGAGACCAACCGAGTGGCGACGCACGGGGCGGCCGAGTGGTGATGAGGTGACCAACCGAGTGGCGACGCGCGGGGCGGCCAAGTGGTAATGAGGTGACCAACCGATGGCGACGCACGGGGCGGCCGAGTGGTTATGAGGTGACCAACCGAGTGGCACCGCGCGGGGCGGCCGAGTGGTGATGAGGTGACC